>NC_132792.1:6969696-7272727 GCF_048418805.1 Vulpes vulpes | reverse complement strand
GTCTTCCCTGGGCTGAGTGTCCCCTCGCACAGATGGCAGGAGCACCCGACTCTAGTCGTCTGGGGCAGAGTGAGTCCAGGGAGTCAGGGCCTCCCTCCCCTGTCACAAGGCACCAGCCACCTTCAGCTGGTTCTCCTCCAGCTGAGCCCCCGGCAGCCGCCCCCACCCCCCAGCCTCTGAGCATCTGAAAGGCAAGGGCTCCACGTTTGGGGTCTGGGGTCCCGGGTCCGGATCTGCCGACGAGATGGTCCCGGCTGTGAGGGGGCCTGCACGCAGCGCTGTGATGCATCCTGGAATGCACAGGGTGGTGTTGACCTCACACACCCTGTGCTCCAACCAGAGAACAGGAATACTTGTCCAATACGGGGTCCTGATTCTTTCCTCAAAACACGTGGGCGGGGGGCGACTGGGTGGCTCAGTCAGTGAAGCGTCTGCCTTCAGCTCGGGCCATGATCCCACACTCCCCAGCATCGAGCTCCACATCGGGCTCCCGTTCAGCTTCTCCCTCTCCCTCTGCCCCTCCCCCTGCTCCTTCTCTCTCTCTCTCTTTCTCAAATTAATAAAAAACAAAAAACAAAAAACAAAAAAAAAACGACCTGTGGCCTCCGTGTTGTCCAGGAACTTAAGAAGCCGTACAGCCCTGCTCCTTTCTGTTGATTTCTACTGGTGAGGGCTCTCTCCCCGCCACCACCCATCCCTTCCAAGTGGCCACGAAGGGCTGAGCTGCAGGGAAGAAGGGGTGCAGCATAGGGCTGCAGGTGGGGACATGGGAGGGCAATTTGATAACATCCCAACAGTCGCTTAGAAAAACGTTCAGGGGCAGCCTGGGTGGCTCAGCGGTTTAGCACCACCTCCGGCCCAGGGCGTGATCCTGGAGACCAGGGATCAAGTCCCACATTGGGCTCCCTGCACGGAGCCTGCTTCTCCCTCTGCCTGTGTCTCTGCCTCTGTGTGTGTGTGTGTGTGTGTGTGTGTCTCCCATGAATAAATAAATAAAATCTTTGAAAAAAAAAAGAAAAGAAAAACGTTCAGCCTTGGATAAGCGCTGTTTGGGGGGGGGAGACGCGGGGAGAAGAAATTCATTCAGACTTGCCCATTCAGCTGGCAAAAATAAATACAAGTAAAAACTAACGCTTGCAAAAAAAAAAAAAAAAAAAAAACTAACGCTTGCAGGGGTGCAGAGAAGCGGGTGGCTGGCGGGGCAGCTGTGACGGCCTCAATCTGAGACTCAGCCAGATGAAGAGGTTCCTCAAAAGCAAGACCTAGAAAGTCAGGAGCAAAACCCAGGCACCGTGATGCACGGTGATGCCAAGTCCTAATTCCTGAGCCTAGAAGGCACAGAGCGTGTCCTGTGAAGACGCAGGTATAGCAAGAAATGGAATTTTTTTTTTCTTAGACCTTTTTCTCCATCCTGGGCTAAGCCAGCCTGAGAGGTTTAGGAACTGCCCTCCCCGAAGACCTTTGGGAAGGAAGCCGGTGAGTACTGTCCTGCTACCCACTCTAGAAGTTTCTCATCATCACTTCTAGGTACTGAGGGCGAGATCGGGTGGCTGCTTAGAGCAAATCACTTCTCTTGACCGAGTTTTCGCTCCTCTATCCCAGTGGTTATGGAGGCAATTCCGCGACCCCTCGTCCCCCCGCCAGGGTCACCTGCCGTTATCTGGAGACATTTTGGTTCTCACAGCTGGGGGGTGAGGGGAGGGTGCCGGCATTTGAGGGGTAGAGACCAGGGATGCTGCTAATACACATCCTACAACGTGCAGGACAGTCCCAGACACAGAAGATGACTTCGAGGGTCAAGACCGCGAGGTTGAAACCCTGCCCTAATCCTGGTCAAGCATGGGCCACTTCAGCAGACACTGGAATCTTCCAGGGGCTGAAGGCCTGGCCTGTTGTGGCCCGTCACCCCAGGAATCACACCCTGAGGTGCTCAGCACGGCCCTAGTGAACCAAGACTCAGCCCGGGCATTCCGGTTCACTTCTCCTGAGTCACTGTAGACTCTTCTCAGCTGTTCCAAGGACCGTAAGCTCCCAGAGCGCAAGAGACGCTTAGAGAATCGTGGACTGGGAAAGCCGGCCTCTTGCAGGAAGGCCCGCCTGGTTTTCTCAGCCTACAGGCAACCCTCTGTACTTCTTAACATGATATATGAAGAACTTCATGAGCCACGAGAACGGCCTCATGGCTCGCACCCCGCTCCTCGCTCCCATTCCCCTCGCTCCCAGGACGCCCTACCTCTCCAGCAACCACGCAGGCCTTTCTCACGCCTCCAGGCCGATACACAAACCGGCCCTTCCGCCTGGAGAGCCCCCGTCTACTCCCCACCTGGACCACCTCTCTGAGTCCCTTATGATGAGCTGCGCCACTATCTCCCCCGGGAAGCCCTCTCCGAGAGCCCCAGCCCCAGCCCCAGGGTTGGGTTCTGGGCCTCTGCACCTGCTGTGCTGCTTCCCCAGCAACACCTATCACCCTGGAGTGTGGCTGTCTGTCTCCTCCCCTCTCACTGCCCCCTGCAACCCCCAAGAAAGGGAAGGTTGCCTTTTCGGTCTCAGTCTATTGGTGTTTGGCATATAGTAGGTGCTCAATAAATCTTAGAGGCATAAATTATGTCTTACTCCCCTCCGCTCCCTTTTGGGGTTCAGCAGCGGCTGCATGGACCGGTTGAACCTCTCATCGAACTAGGCCGAGACCCTCAAACCACTAGATCAGATCACAGGACTCCCTTCAGATTCACAGTGGCTTGCTGTCACACACAGAACAGAACCAATGCCCCACCATGGGTGCTGCCCACTGCCAGGCCCACTGCTCCTCCAATACACCCCAGCAGGGGCCACCCCGGGGCTCCTAGGCTGGATGCCACCATGACCTGTAGCACATTCTCCGGATCCTCCCACGGCCGATGCCTCCTCTACCTCTGGGTTTTAGTTCAGGTCTTGTCTCCTCAGAGACCTTCCCTGATGGCCCCATGTTCAGAGGTCCCCGACCCCAGCTTCTCTCTATCACAAACCTCATCTGACCTTCCCCAAGGCATTTCCACCTGAGCCTGTCTTCTTGGTTTCTTAACTCTCTCTCTGCCAGTTCCATGAGGGTAAGGACCTTGTCTCTTTTTTGCATCTCAACATCTGCAGTGAGTGGAGCCAGTAGCCTCCACAAAGGTAGATCCAAGCCCCAACTCCCGGAACCTGTGAATGGGACCTTGTGGGAAAGGCACTTTACAGAGATTGTTGAGTTAAGGATCTGAAGATGGGGGCACCTCGGTGACTCAGTGGTTGAGCATCTGTCTGCCTTTGGCTCGAGGAGTGATCTCGGGGTCCTGGGATGGAGTCCTGCATCAGGCTCCCTGCAGGGAGCCTGCTTCTCCCTCTGCCTGTGTCTCTGCCTCTTTCTGTGTCCTCATGAATAAATAAATAAAATCTTAAAAAAAAAATAAAAGGATCTCGAGATGAGATCACCTAGAATTTAGGGCGCCCTGAACGAAGTAACTGGGGCCTTGCACAGAAAGGCAGAGAGAGACCAGAGACGCAGAGAGACCCAGAAGAGAGGGTCAGGTGGGGATGGAGGCAGAGCCTGGCGTGATGTGTCTGTTGTTTCAAGGCACCCAGTTTGCGGCAGTCGGCTCCAGCAGACCCCACAAATGAACACGGAGCGCTCTGCACTGATTTACATGTAGCAGATCCTCGATAAATCATTGTTGAACGAATGAATGCAGGCCAATATCCCAAATCTGCCTAAGCGCCTGGCAGGGCCCCAGGTGCAACCCTCCCCGCACTCCGCACGCCCGCCCCGCTGGGCCCCAGCCCCACACCCAGCCCCGGCTCTCACCAGCCACCAGCTGTAGGTGTCCTCCTCCAAGAGCGCGTTCTGGGCGGTCAGCAGCGGCTGCATGGACCGGTTGAACCTCTCATCGAACCAGGCCGAGACCCTCTGCTGCCCGATGCAGCGGGCACAGGTGCAAGGCCTGTGAGTGTATTTCATGAACTTCTTAAAGTTCTCCGAGAGCTCGACAACCATCTGCTTGGGAAACCAGGTGGTGGTCACCATGGTGTGGGAGTAATTCAGGAAGAAGGAGGTGAGGAAGATGAAGAGGACGAGGAGGGTGAGCACTTTGAGAGTCCTCTTTCTCATGGTCACCATCTCTGCTCTCTGGATGGGCGCCTCCCGGGGCTGGCAGGGCTGGAGGAAATCACGCCTGGTAGACGGGGAATTTGGAACAAAATTCCCAGAGACGAGAGGCTTGGTCACAGGGTGAGGCAGGGACTCGCAGGGGGACCTCCAGACCTGCTACAGCCGACCTCACTCCCGCCAGGTGATGGCCACACCGGTACACTGGACATCACCCTGTGGTGGTCGGAGGCTAAGTGGACCCCTCGGGGAGGGGGGCTGACGCTTCTCGCATATAATTGGTCTTTTCAGGAAACAAGCAGGCTGCTTTGTCAGCAGTCCTGAAACATCCGGCAATGTCTCTTGAAGCTTTAATCAAACTTAATAAAATGACTGCCTTTGCCATCCAAAGGGGTTGAGGGGTAATTAATCTTGGTGACAGGGCAAGGACTCTCGGGGGTGAGGGGAGGACCTCGGAGGAAGGGTCACAGTGCAGGATAGAGGGGAGCTGTCTTTGCCACTCTTCCTCCGGAAAAGGGTGATGTGTGATGACGCTTAATTAGAAGCGGTCTTTCCCTGCTGTCACCAGGGATGTGCAGGTAAGCAGCCCGCCCGATGAAGGCACTGAGGGTTGTCTGTCATCTGCACGGAAAAGGAGGAAGAAAACAGGATGAAATTCTATTAGTTTGCTCTAAAACACCATTTCCCTCTCACCACCTCCTCCAGGATGAGCTCCGTCAGCTTCTGCTCTGGGGTCAGGCCAATGCGGTGGGTGGCAATGGACCATCTCTTTACCCTCTTGGGCCTTGGTGTGTGCGTGTCTATACTGGGATGTCAACGCCCATTCTGCAAGGTTGCTAAGGGACACAGGAGTCGCCCCACCGTCTCTCCCCAGACCAAAACCTGGTACATTTAAGCGTTCAACCGAAGTCTGTGGAATGAGTCAAGCGTGCACGTAGGGTGCAATGCACACAGAGATGGCTCAGCACAGGCCAAGGACATGCTACTTTCTTTCTCCGTCACTCCCTTTTGGGGTTTGAATTCCATCAAGGACTGTACGCTTCTGCCCACCTCAGCCCTCAAACTCTGCCAATTAGCCTCGGGCCTCCGGAGTAGGCTTGAGATGGCGCAGGTGCAGGTTCCGGTTTACCAGATGTATGGTCTTGGGAAGTCGGGTCAATCTTCCTCTGTAAAATGGGAAAACAACACCTCCACTTACAAATGGTTATAAAGATAAGACAAGATGCTACATGCCGAGCTTCTGGGATCTATTGGGCAATTGCTAAGCTTTTCCTCTATCAATGCATGGATAAATACTCTTGGGTGATCCACTAAAAACCAGATGTGATGGTAAAAACCATCCATGTACAGCGACTTCCCGCAGCCGTCCTCCCTGCATACTGCCAGCCTGATTGGGGTTCCCTGTTTTGTGCTCAGAATAAACTGAGATTCAAGGAGGTGAAATGACTTGCCCAAGGTAACGGGGAAAGGGGGAAGCAGGACCTGAATCCCAATCCACGGGCCTCTGATTCCCCGTGCCTGGAGGGGCTCTGCTCTGGAAGCGACACCCTGTCTGTCACGGGTCTACAGTAGGAAGAAGATAGAGAAGGGGGGGTGGGAGGGTATATTTCCATCAAAGAAAGCAGACAGGGACTCCTCAGATGCCCGCCACATGAGCCCCCCGCCCCCCCAGACTGCACTGGCTTTGTGGTGGTCACATCTCTTCACATGAGCATGACGACTCTGGTCTTTGCTCGGAATGTGTCCCTCATCCCCGACCTAATCACTGCCCTGTCAATTCGTTCCCATCCTTGATATGTAGATGTCCACGAGCAGGATCCATTTTTTTTTTTCCTAGGAAAGTGACAGTTGAAGGGTTATTGATTGCCTTTTGGTAGGAAAGCGGGAGGAGGGGGCAGGGCGCGGGGAGGGGATGCTTAAAAATCAGGTTAACGTGGCTGGCAGAGGTTCCCCGCCCTCTCGGACCTGGGACGGGTATGTGCGCTGATTCATCCGATCACACTTCTGAAACCCCTGACTTGCGGGGAGGGCAGAGACTTTATTCTGCCCTGGCTGTTTGGTCTGGCATACAAAAGTCAGGCCATTTCAGCAGCTCATGTGGAAGAGGGGACAGCTGAACAGAGCTGGGACAAGTGGTGCTGAATCCCTGATCTAGCCATACCTGCAGCCCACACGACACCTCAACTTTTCGATAACATGAGATACTAATACATCTCTTTTATTGTGTAAAGCAGATTACTCATCACTTAAAGCAATGTGACTGACCCAGGCTGACCCCACTGTGCAGAAAGCCCATCCCACCCTGCTTGACTCTTACTCATTCTTCAGGGATCAATGGGTGCTCCCGTCTGGAGGAAGGCCTGCCCACTCCTGGCAGGAGCAGGGCCCCCTCCTGGCTTCCACAGTATCGTGGTTCCGCTCCACCTGCACTGTTTACACTTATCTATCTCCTCCCTGGGCTGGGAGCTCCGTGAGCATAGGAACTCCATCTCAGTCATGGTTGGGCCCCTGTCCCCTGGCGCACGGATGGCATGAAGGAATGAGGAAAGGCAAGGACCAACAGGTCAGAGGAGCGATCTGAGCAGAAAAGCAAAGCCCAAGAGTCAGAAGACTCTGATTCTCAGGCTGTCCCACCCATTCTCTGTGTGACTGTGAACAAGTCACCTGCTCTCTCTGAACCATTTCTTCACCTGGAAAATGGGGGTGATAACACAGGTTTTGTCCACTTTTCTGAGCCATCAACCAGGCAAAGTCTGTCGGATCATCTGGTTCACTCACTACGTTATTTCCTAGGGCCCGGCGATGTGCCAGGCTCTGGGACAGGGGGTTGGGACACATCGTGAAAGAGTCTAAGGTGGGAGCTTCCTAGGCACCTGCAACGCCCTGGTGGCTTTGGGAGAAAGGAGGCCGGTACCCCTGGATCGACGTGAAGGAGAGAAGCAGGCATGTGTGGGGTGCGGTGGAAGCCGTGGGCAAGACTAAGTTTGCTCTGAATGACATGGGGACCTGCTGCAGGATCTGAGCAGAGGAGCGACACATTCTCACTGCATTTGTCTTGGTGACGAGCACGGCCCAGGACGCTCTCACTGACTCTGTACCCTGGTGCCAAGGGCAGAGCCAAGGTCGCTTAAATAGAGCTGCTGAACCACGCGGACCAAATAAAATCCTGAACGAGAGGTCAGGTGCCCGGCGACGCCTGGCTCCATGAGGGAGGTCCTCGTGGTCTACGCTGATGCTGGGGTGGGCTGAGAGGGCAAGGCTGGGCTGCAGAAGCAGGGGAACCCCGACACCCTCCTCCCGTCCATGCAGCACGTCCCGGCAGCCACGTCTCGGAGGCCAGAGCACGTGTTTGGATCCCACCTCCCGGCAGAGGCTTCCGTGCTGGTATCAATTAGTGCTTCCCGAAGCCCTGGCATAAGCTGCAGTGGAAAAGCGAGAACACCCTTCCACCCCCTTCCCTGGCCCCGGGGAAGAAACGAGGAATGCGTGACCTCGCTGTGCTCCAGTAAGCGACGCAGCCTGCGACACACGGGGGAGTGCCAGCCCGGCTCCCGGACATGGGACCTAAAGCCAAGATGCCAAGTGTGCAGTGAGGGAGGCCGGCCACCCCCCCTCCCTGACAAAAAAAAAAACAGGGTGTGGGGAGAACGCAGCTCCCCGTCCCACCTGCAGAGTGGCTGTCCTCTGCAGCCACACACTGGGGACAAACCATTCCCTGTTTCTCGTGCTCTGCGGACACTGCACTTGTTACAGATGGAAGGTTCACGGCCAGCCTGCGTCGTGCAAGTCTATGGGTGCCAGTGCCAACGGCACTTGCTCACTTCGCATCTCCGTGAGACACTTTGGTAATTCTCCCAATACTTTTGACTTTTTCATTACTACATTTGCTAAGACGATCTGCGACCGGTGATTATGATGGGCTGAAAGCTCAGATGATGGTTAGCACTCTTCCACAAAGAGGTATTTTCAAATTAAGGTATCTATCTTGATTCTTTTTTTTTTTTTTTAAGATTTCATTCATTTATTCATGAGAGACACAGAGAGAGAGGCAGAGACACAGGCAGAGGGAGAAGCAGGCTCCTTGCAGGGAGCCCGATGTGCGACTCGATCCCGGGACCCCGGGGTCATGCCCTGAGCCGAAGGCAGACGCTCAACCGCTGAGCCACCCAGGCATCCCTCTATCTTGATTCTTAAAGATATAAAATGCTATTGCACATTGAATAGACTCCTATGGTATACATGCAACTCTTGTCGGCACTGGGAAACCAGGAAATTCATTTGACTCACTGCGTTACCACCGCCACCTTCACTGCGGCGGTCTGGGACCCGGCCCACGCTGTCCCAAGGTACGCCTCTCCTGGACGAGGCACCAGAGAATGCCAGTGACACACTAGCGGGGTGACCTGCACGGTGTTGAAGCACGTTCGTGCCCTTTCAAGGACCCAGAACGTCAAGATTTCTCTAAAAGTGGGTCCCTAACAAAGATAAACCCGCCTGGCAATGGGGAGACGCTGCTAATGACCAGCCACTGACAGATGAGACATTTGAAAGGCTTGGAACACCAGGTGGGTGAACAGTACGGGTTTCTGAACGTGTAGTTCACGCCTGTCCGAGTGCACGCTTCTCCCCAGGCTGGGATGCCCTCCTCGGCCTCTGCACGAGGGTTGCTGGTAACATCAGCGCGTCTAATGAAGAGGGGCTGCAACCGTCCTCCGTGTGATCCTCACACTGACGGGGCAAAATGGATAATTATGCTTATTTCTCTGACGTAGGAAACTGAGGCTCAGAGAAGGCAAGTGACTTCTCTAAGGTCACACAGCAAGATGGTGACAGAGCCAGCACTCTGACCCAGGCTTCTGATTCCCTCTTCCAGATCTTTTTTTTTTTTTTTTTAAGGATTTTATTTATTTGAGACAGAGAGCAAGAGAGAGAGAGAGAGCACAAGCAACAGGGGGAGGGGCACAGGGAGAGGGAGAAGCAGACTCCCCACTGAGCAGGGAGCCCAATGTGGGATCCCGAGACCATGACCTGAGTCAAAGACAGACACCCAACCGACTGAGCCACCCAGGCTGTCTCTCCTGGATCCTTCTAGGTGCCGATACCTAACATGCTATTTCATTAATAGCTGCTCTCATCTTCATTATCTTGTCATTTTCCTGTCATTCCTTTGGGCTTGAAATCTGTCATCTTAACAATTTCTTGAGGTGGATACTACCCTGTTCACATCCTCCTTCGCTGTGTATTAAGGTATTACATTCATTTGAATTATTGCATTTTTCAGTTCTAGAATTTCCATCTGAGCAAAATTTTTATAAGCGCTAGGTCATTGCAGCTGACATTCCCCATCTTGTCCATCTTCCTGCAAGTATTCATCACAGTTAAAGACGATGTCTGCACCTTGTGACGTTTGGATAACCTGTGGGTCTATTTCTATTGTCTATTTTCTCTCTTTATCTCTCTTGGATCACTTGGTTCTGTCTCCTGGCACGCCTGGTAATGGTGCATACTGTGTGTGCCAAAAGCGCAGAGGCTCCGGAGCGGGCCGTCCTTACTCAGAGGGGAACGCGTGCCTCCTGGTGGGCAGGCAGGGCACAGGCACATTACTTTGATCCAGGTGGTGACAGGGATGACTGGGGCCACGCTTCAGTGTTCACAGTGACTGGTTCTTTCTGGCTTGCCCCCACTTACAGCCCTTCTCAAAGGGTAGCTGGGATGCCCACCAAGGCGCCTCCTCCTTGCATGCTCTCAGCTCCGATTCCTGCCTCCCCTGCACTGTGAGGTTATCAAAAGCTGGGTCTGGCCTCTTCGTCTCTCAGCTGCTATTCGCAGCTCGGTTTCTCAGGCTCTGCTCCCAAGCAGCTGGAATACTGGCAGATGCTTCAGAAGGAAGAAGGGGTGCAGAATCATCCCTTGTTTTCTCTGTGGTTCCCTTTGCTCTAGGTTCTTGGTTGCTTAGATTTGGGCTGACCTGGAGATCCTGAGTTCTATTTTTTTTTTTAAGATTTTATCTATTTATTTGAGAGACAGAGAGAGAGAGCACAAGCATGGAGAGGAGCAGAAGGAGAGGGAGAAGCAGACTCTTCGCTGAGCAGGGAGCTGGACACAGGGCTCAATCCCAGGACCCTGAGATCATGACATGAGCTGAAGGCAGATGCTTAACCACCTGAGCCACCTAGCTGCCCTCTGAGTTCTATTTTTAATTTTTATTTAATTTGCTTTATTTCCAGCCATGTGAGATGGCCCCACACCAAGCTGCTGCTCTCTGCTTGCTTCTGGAGCCTCCTACGAGTCAGCACATCCTTCAAGCAGGAAAGCAGCAGGAGTAGCGGGGTCAGCCCATCCATCTCCCTCCTCCCAGGGATCTTCACCTCTCAAGTGCTAGCTGCCTTGGCTGTTCTCTTAATGCCTCCAAAGAGCTGGATTTCTAGCTCATTCAGCTTTAATAGTCCTTGCTAGGAGAAATGGTCCACAAGCCTCTGCCACTGCTGGAAGTGGAGGCCACAGTGCATTTCCTCTGCCTCTCTAGATGCCTGGTGCCTGGCACAGAGTCCTGGGTGTGTTAGGAGCTTGGAAAAATCTGGAGAAGAGGGCGGGGCCCAGAGAAGCCCCAGAGGTGCCATGCAAATCAAATCTCTTCACACCAAGCCAAGCGAGCAGATGGTGGGAGGGAAGGCAGCAAATCAACAGGCAGAGGGCCGCAGCTGCAGCCCTTGGTCTGCCACCAGCTCCCCGCCCCCGGCTCCATCTGCTTTCACTTTGCCTCAACACACACACCAGCTTCAGGACACACAGCGAGGATGACTTCCCAGCTCAACCCACCCCGAGAACATGATGAGTAGTTACGGGGATTTAGCATCCATGAGCCTTCCTTCCGATCATTGAAAACCGGGTCCCACTATGTCCTGGCTGCTTCACATGGTGGCCCAGGGTGGCACGGAGTCAGAACGGACTGGTCAAGGGCTCCAGGCTTTCTAGTAAAGAAGATCCATTCTTCCCTGAACTGCTCTCCAGCCCTGGCCTGTTCACCGGACACCTGGAACCCACCTAATCTGCTTCTATGAGGCACCTGCTAGTGGGTCATGGTCAACAGTTGTCGGAAGAAAAAATGGCACAGAGGGACCCGGGTTCAAGTCCCAATTCCTCCCATTTCTGGCTCTGTGCTCATGGGAAAGGTGCTTCATTGCTCTGATACTGGCTCCTGAATCCAAGAAGTGGGACTACTAGGGTCCACATGGAGGGTTGTGGTGGGTTAAAAAGATCTGCACAGAAGCAACCAGCCAATCTTTGGCACAGAGTTGGCCCATTATAAATGTCAATTCTCTGTCCTCCCCAAGGTCCAGGCCCTCATTAAAAAAAAAAAAAAATCCAACAGAACCCCTGACTTGCCTTCCTAGCAATTATTTAAAAGAACAAATGAGGGGCATCTAGGTGGTTCCGTCGGTTTAGGGTCTGCCTTCAACTTGGGTCACCATCCCACAGTCCTTGGATGGAGTCCCACATCGGGCTCCCTGCTCAGCGGGGAGTCTGCTTCTCCCTCTGCCTCTGTCCCCCCACCCCCTACCACCTGTGCTCTCCCTCTAGCTCTGCTTTCTCTAAAATACATAAATAAAATTAAAAAAAAAAAGAACACATGAAATCAGACATGAAAGAACCACCGAGGGGTGTTATGAAAATGATGATCCCAACTTGCTCCATTACCTGCTTCCATCCCTTGAGGGACTGGACTGCTTCTGGTACTACTGGCCATGACCTCTGAGAGCCTGCAGGTCAAGTGGCCCAAATTCTCTGTGCAAAGGTTAGTGCTCAGAGTATCAACCTTGCCTGCACATGAGCGCATTAGGGCATCCTCCTGTTTCTTGCTGCTTCCAAGGCCTCCTGGGCTGGATAGTTTACTGGAGCGAGGACTCTTCCCTGCCTCCTCTGTGTCCTCTCCTCTACGTTAGGGTCTGAAAGTCTAGAATCCACATTTCCCAGCTTCCCCTGCCCTTAGGGCTCTGGAGCCAATAATCGATGGACAGCCAAAAGGGAGGCAGGGCTGTCCTCTCTCTCACGGCGGTGGAGGCGGTGGCATGGTCAGAGCATCAGACCCAGAACCACCTGCCTCCCTCACCTTCGGGCTGGCTTTTGCACTGGCTTCCTGTAATTTCCTGGCCTCTGGACCTCGGCCTCCAGCAGTAGGACAAGGACTCCCCTCTTGCCACCTTTCCAACAACTTTGCAAGCACCAGATCCCCTGAATCAAATCCTGCTGCTTAAAGTTTCTGCCTCAGTTTCTTTGTCCACAGCATGGGGATAAGAAGGGGACCTACCTCCCTGGGTTGGAGCAAGAAGAACGTGAGGCCGTGGAAGTCAAGTGTGTGGAGCACAATTCGGCACATCCCAAGTGCTCCCTAAGCATTATTACTGCAGTGGGTTCTGTTTTCTCACATGGAGCCCAACACCTTCACCCTTACCTTTCAGCCCTATTTCTTTTTCTTTCTTTCTTTTTTTTTTTTCCTTAGAATTTATTTATTTATTCATGAGAGACCCAGAGAGAGAAGCAGAGACATAGGCAGAGGGAGAAGCAGGCTCCATGCAGGGAGCCTGATGTGGGACACAGGACCCCAGAATCACAACCTGAGCCAAAGGTGGACACTCAATCCCTGAACCACCCAGGGGCCCCTCAGCCCCATTTCTTCTGGCAGATGTAGAGGTTGAGCTCAGAGAGGGGAAATGACTTGTTCACTGACAAGAGATGGGGCGCCAGCATTGAGAGGAGGCCCAGGCCTCAGATTCCAAGACGTGCCTGGCTCTGTTCACGCAGCTGCCCCTGGCGTGGCTATTTGCACGCTCGCTTCCCATGGAAGGAGTTCAGGAGGCGTCTGAGCCTACACAGAGCAAGAGCCAGCAGAGGCAGAGGTGGAGAGGTCTGGGAGCTGGTCCAGCTGCTGCAGCCAGGGGTGAGGCCCTGCAGAACAATCCGAAGGCCGGGAGTCCCTGGCAGTGTGATCCTGGGGATGGTACATGGGCCGCCTGAGCTTCGAGTCCCTGTTCTGTATAAATATGGGGTCGAAACCACCCTTGCCCCTGAGGTGGCTGTAGGGCTGTAGTTACTCCATTGACAGTAAGTAGGGTGTTCTCTCTGGCAGGGCCTATTCTAAGCAGTAAATCCAGTTGCCGGAGCCCCACGACAGGTACCGGGGATCACCTCCATCTTTCAGAGGCAGGAACAGAGGCCCCATCGAGTTCCCTGCCCGAGACCCTCCGCTGGCAGGTGATGAAGAGGGGTTGCAGGTGAGACAGAGGCCAGAGGGTGGTGTCCAGGGGCCCTCCCTGCTCTGAGCCTGGCATCTGAGCTGCAGGAGAGGTGAGGAGCCCCACTGGCCAGTACTGATGGGACCAGCAGGGGCCCCAGCTCAGGCCCTCCCTGCTTGTCTGGCTCGGTCCCCGGTGGGCTCCCTCCAGCTCAGCTCCACCCACTCTGAGTCAGCCACAAAGCTGGCAGCCGTAACCCCACGCCCCAGCCCAGACCTGGACGCCCTCAGTGCCTCGCTGCTCCCCAGGAGTGGGGGTGGGGGGACAGGCCAGCCATGCTGCAATCGGACCCTGTTCCCAGCCCAAAACATCACCGAAGAGAAACCCAGCCACGGTGAGGTGAGGCCTGAGAGGAGTTCCCCAGGCCGCAGGGTAAATAGGGGTGACAGGCTCCCCTGACACTGCAGAGTGGGGAGCAGCAGCTTCTCTCCTTCCAGAGTAAAAATTGGGTTTCTCATTAACCCAGCCAGCGGGTGTGCTGACCCTGGGGCCTCTCTCCTTCCTGAGCCTCCCAGGGGACAGGGGACGAAGGACACAGCCCCCACGCTGGGGTGGCAACCCTGCAATTGGCAGTGACACGGAGCCACCTCAGGACTTTAGGTCAGTCCGCATCTCTGGGCCTCCTCTACAATGAGACAACAATGCCAGCCCGTGCTCACCCCACACTCAGTTACGAGGAAAAAACTTGGGACGCCCGGGTGGCTCAGCAGCGGAGCGTCTGCCTTTGGCTCAGGGCGTGACCCCCGGTCCTGGGATTGAGTCCCACATCGGGCTCCCTGCAAGGAGCCTGTTTCTCCCTCTGCCTGTGTCTCTACCTCTCTATGTGTCTCTTGTTAATAAATAAATAAAAACTTTCAAAAGGAGAGAGAGAGAGAGAAAAAAATTAATGCATACGTGGTTAGCACGGACGGTCACTTTCCAAACAGACTATAACATGTAGCCTCCACGTTATAAAAATGTCACCTAGAATACTGAATATATATAATATGCATGAGAATCAGTGCTGAGGGTGTGTGGATATACAAAGTGTCCAGAACGATCCTGACCTTCAGGAAACGAGAGCTGTTATCGACATTAATATTGGGGACATCTCACCTCGCCCCGGCGTCAGCGTACATCTGAGAAACTAGGAAGCGGGTGTACGCACTGGGGGGTAGGGGCAGGGTTCAGAATGAAGGCGAGGCCTGTGCGAAGCAGAACACTCGTCACGCGCAGTTACCGTGCACCAGGTGGACACGTCACTGATTTGCACCCCGCCACTCCCTCCACGGATTCCCTCTCCCTTTGATTCTCTTACACGACGATTACGGGGCACCTGCTGTGCAGCAGCCGCTCTGTCAAGCGCTGCACAAAACAACAGTTAGAGAAAGTAGATGACCTTCATCCTTGCCCTCA
Organism: Vulpes vulpes; assembly: GCF_048418805.1. Taxonomy (NCBI): domain Eukaryota; kingdom Metazoa; phylum Chordata; class Mammalia; order Carnivora; family Canidae; genus Vulpes; species Vulpes vulpes. The sequence goes on along the minus strand of NC_132792.1, from coordinate 7,257,919 downwards.
GGAAACTTAACCTAACAGAGTCGGGGCAGAGGCTGAGATGATTCAGGAATCACACGAAGAATTAAGAAAGGCTGAGAGGGATCACATCCATGGGTCAACTCAGCTAGGCCATGGCACCCGGATGCTTGGCCAAATGCTAGTCTAGGTGTGGCCGTGAAGGCATTTTTATAGATGTGGTTGCCATGAAGTAAAGAAGATTATCGGGGATCTCTGGGTGGCTTAGCGGTTTAGCGCCTGCCTTTGGCCCAGGGTGTGATCCTGGAGACCCGGGATCGAGTCCTGCATCGGGCTCCTGGCATGGAGCCTGCTTATCCCCCTGCCTGCGTCTCTGCCTCCCTCTCTCTTTCTATGTCTATCATGAATAAATAAATAAAAATCTTAAAAAAAAAAAAAAAAGATTATCCTCCAAAATGTGGGTGGGCCTCATCTAATTAGTTGAAGGCCCTAGGTGCAAAGGAAACAGGCCTCCAGGAGAGGGAATTGTGTCTCAGCACCGTAACAGAGAACTCTAATCCTGCCTGAGTCTACAGCCTGCCATCCAGCCCTATGGATTTTGAAGTTGCCAGTCCCACAACACTTAAGCCAATTCCTGAATATGTGTACGCCTATTCTGTAGGGTCCATTTCCCTCGAGAACCCTGACTGATAACGGCCACCTGCAGTGCCACAGGGAAGTGGGCATGGGCCGCAGCTGGCAAGTGTCCCCAGGAAGTGGCAATGGCCTGAGGTCTGCACGACGGATGGGTCACGGGGCAGAAAAGACGAGCCTCCGGGCCGGCTGCTGGTGCAAAAACGGTCTGTGGGTGAAGAGTGGGTGAGTCCGAAGGAACTGAAAGAGAGAAGGCCAAGCCCAGCAGAACCCCAGAGAGAAAGATGCAAAATGGAGCTGGAGGGCGGGCTGGGCCACACCCTGGGGGCCACAGCAAGCCCCTGGCAGGGTGTGACACGGTGAGGTTTCCAAGTCAGGCTCAGGGAGGTCATGGCCTGCCTGGGCCACGCTGCTGGGACGCAAAGTCAGGGCCCCCAGAAGGGCACCTCCCACGGCACCACCTCTCCTGGCCCTGCTGTCGAGGAGCCCTGAACGTGTGCACCAGAGCCTTCCTGGGGGGGCGGGGGTGTTCAGGCGGGGAGCTGGGCATCTGGGCTTTCCCTCCGTCTTTCCCGCCTTGCTCCGTGTCCCGGGCTGACCTTAGGGCCTGCATCAATGGGCTCCCACCCTGGGGGGCTTGCGGTGGGTGTGGCCCATGGGAACGTAGGTGGGAGACTGGAGAGAAAGGGGACAGAGGCTGGGGGCTCCCGCCCGTCCCTGCATACATACTGGTCAGTCCCAGGGTCTTAGTGACATCTCTGACCTCATCCTCTCACCTAATTAGCCCTAGGGCTAGAGACACTCACAATTTCCATCCCCAGGGATGGGCTGGTCCCCATGGTTTCTCTACCCCCCTGCTCAGGCCCACATGGAGCGCACCACCTGCATCCTGCCGAGGGGCACAGGTGGCCCGTGGGCCCCTCCTGTTGCAGGCAGCAGGCCTGGAGGTGTGCCCTGTACCTCTAGGAATAGCCCTGGCAGGCTCCAGCGATTCCCATGAAGAGCTGGTCTGGGCCAGCTGGATGCCCAGAGCCCTGGCTCCCCTCCCACCTCGGGGAGCTGATCTTTCTGGAATCTTCCCAACTGCTGCCCAGGAACTCACCCCTCAGGAGATCTTCCACTGGGATGGTCTATGGCAGGGACAGAGCCAGAGGCTCCCCCCCTGGGCTCCCCTGGGGGTCCAGGCTCACCACCTTCCAGGTCCCAATAGGAGGCACTCTAATGAGCCTGAGCCCCAAACTCCCCGGGTGACAACCTCCAGCCGCCTCCCTGGTGCTGCCTCCTACGGGCCGTGCAGCTCTTGCAGGCGAGCCACCAGGCAAGACCCCTGCAGCCCGTGGCTGCTCCAGGGGGTGACTGTGGCTGACCCCCCACCCACTCTGGAGCCCCTCTCTGCCACGGATTCACCTGCCTCTCCCATTACTGGCCCTCTGACTCCTGCTAGGCTTCGATATCAAGCTGTCAGAGACAATCCTCGTCGTTTTGCCAGCAAAGGCCCATAGAGTATCTCTAACCAGCTCTGTGGCCACAGGTGGGGGCCCTTCCGTATCTGGGGATGGCTTTGCAGCCTCAACCGTCTCCCCATCTTATCCGTGCAGAGTCGGCCCATCCGGCAGTGTCAGTATCTGGCACGTTCTTGTGCAAGGTGCCCAGGGGATCTTTGGGGCAGGTACCCTTCATTCTGCTCTGAGGGGGGCGAGGTAGCTGGGCTCTGAGAGGAGGCTACACGGCTTCTTAGGGACTAGCCAGGGCGTGCAAGAGGCGGTTCCAGGTCCTATGGGGAAGGTAATACTACCCGTCCCATTCTATAGATGAGGCCCTAGGATACCTTCTCTAGGTCCCCACACCCAGGTGGTACTGAGAGATCGAGAGCCCCCTCCTTGCGCTCGACAATCCTCCTCTCCTTACCCGGGTACCTCTTGCCTGCTTGCTTGCTTGCTGGAGGAGAAAACAAAGATCCCCTGCAGCACCAGTAGTGAGGTTCAGAACATGCAGCTTGGAGAAGTGCCGACAAACATGATTAACCAGGATTAGGGTCATATGAGAAGCAGTGGATATATTTTCATATTTTGAGCCTCACAAAAGGAATTTTAATCCGCAAATCTTCTTATGTGTGTAGATTGAGCAGTGCTAGATGCTAGATTCAGAGTCTGAAGACAACCACCCGACACTCAAGGCATGCAATGTGGTCAGGACTGCATATGCACGTCCAGGCTGACACCTGCCCCCACCTGCCCCCACCAGAAAATAAAGGGGGACATTTCCCCAATTTGGGTGGTGCCGACGTCCTGGCAAAGGAAAGACTGTTCAGAGATCTGAGGCCCCACCTCAGCCCTGCCTTAGGGGTCTGTGGCTGGTTCTAAAGGGCTCCCGGGGAAACGACAGGCTGGAGTCCTGGCTGGTCTGGAGTGAAGGTTTAGAAAGTTGGGGTAAGGTCCTCCCAGCCCCCCGACTTCCAAGGAGAGACTTTTTTCTTTAACCCTAACCATTTATAGGGGCATCCAGAGGCTCCTGAAGGCTCCCTGGTGACATCCAGAATGGGAATTCAGATTGCAGGATAAATGCAGAGCATGACCCGGCGGCAGGAGCCCAGCAACCCCCGGCGTTTGGAGATGGGAAGGAGCCCCAGGCGACAAGCACGAATCTAGCACAAATGATCCCAGAAACCAAGGGTTGAAGGGGTGTCGTGATGTCCAGTGGGTCACTGGGGTACGGCTGTCCTGGCCTCGCCCCCCGGGAGCCCCCTCTCGGGAGAAGCAGAGGGCAGCTATCATCAGAAAGAGCCACCTGTTTACCTCCCAGCACGCCTGAGCTCACCCTGGGGAGAGGAGGGACATCGTGCCTCATTGACAAGGGACTTCTGAGCAGCTCACTGGGAGGACCGGGAATGTAGGTGCCTGAAGCAGATGGGCAAGACTCATGTCACAGGCTGGGCTGCTTCAGAGCAGTCGAAACTGGGCAGCCCTGTGTGGCTCAGGGCAGGAAACACAAAAGCCCAGGGCAACTCGGGACAGTGGGGGGCCCAGCAAGGAGGGGCCAGAGGCCAGTGGTGACCCAACACGTGGGGCGAGGGCATGGGAAGTGTCCCCAGAGCTGGGAACAGCCAAGGGGACAGAATGAGATTCTAGTCTTGGCATCCAGAGCTGGGGAGTCCTGGGGAAATCCATGCCCAAGTGTGCGGGGAGAGGGCAGGGACACCTGTCCCCTAACATCCACAGCTGTGTGCCAGCACCCGGCGGGACGCTGCTTCTCCCAGGGGCTCATTCAATCATCACATCAGCTTTGCGAGGGGATGACACTTCATCTTGCATAGCAGTGGCCAAGGGCACGTGCTCAAGGGCGCACAGCGAGGGATCCGGATCCCACCTCGGGTCAAAGCCTGTGCTGCGTGTGCTGTACCTTAAGTGGCGCCGATCCCCTGCGCCGTCGGTATTTGAAAGCAAATAGGGAGATGCTGGGACCTGGGAATGGCCAGCCAGCTCTGTCCCCTCGGCATCACTTCCTGCCCCATGTCGTTAGCCGTCATGAAGACAGGCTCATCGTCTAGCACCTACTGGCCACATGGGCTCAGACAGGTTAGAGGACCTGCTCAGGGTCACTCACCTGGTTAACAGCAGACGAATGCATAGTCACCTCAGGCCTAGAGGCCATATGGTAAAGTGCAGAGCCACCGGGGGGTGGGGGTGGGGGGCAGCTCCAAAGGCCCATCAGCTCTGTGACCCTGGACAAGCCCCCTGACCACACTGAGCCATCCCCGGCCCCTTGCGCAAAACCGGAAAAGTCACAGCACGTGCCTTAGGAGTTCCGAGAGGGCAGCAGCAGGGAAGAGCTCTGGCCTCTGCAGGGGTCGTCAGCCCATCCGATCCTCCTCTGTATTTTTTTTTTTTTAAGATTTTATTTATTTATTCATGAGAGACACACAGAGAGAGAGAGAGAGAGGCAGAGACACAGGCAGAGGGAGAAGCAGGCTCCATGCAGGGAGCCTGATGTGGGACTCGATCCCGGGTCCCCAGGATCAGGCCCTGGGCTGAAGGCTACGCTAAACCACTGAGCCACCCGGGCTGTCCCTTCTCTAGCAGGCATTTCCCGTCACTGGCTTCACGCCCAGTCAGCTCTATTCCTGTTAACTTGCTGAATCCATTAATCTGCCCATTTTACGGATGGGAAAATGGAGGCCCGGGGAGGTTAAGCCACTTGGCCCAGGGTCTTACATTTTACAAGTGTAAAGCTCAAAGGTGATCCACGCAAGCGCACCCACAAAACCAGAGCATTTCATGCCAAGTATCTGCCCTTCAGGTGGTGGAGCCCATGGTTTCCCCTGGGGGTACGTCCAGACCAGCAGGGGGACTGTCCCCACTCAACCCCACTCCCCCTGACCCCTGCAAGGTGCACACAATGGCTACTCACCCTCAATCCATGGAGAGGGCAGGGAGAGCTGGAGAGAGCGAAGGAGTGAGCCTTGCTGACCTGCAGGACAGGTGAATGCTCTGGAGGCTGGGGCATCCCTGCTCCAGCAGAGCTGGTCCCCCAGTCGACAGTCAACACTGGGAGGCTTCCGCCCACCCCCACCTGCATCTCTGCTGAGCCCTGGGGGCGGGGGACTGCACAGCTTGTCCCTTGTCCCCGGCTCCCCATCAAAGGGCCTCCCACGTGGGGCCCATAGCGCCTTTAGGGCACTTTCTTGTTCTGCCCACTTTGCTTTAAAACAGGTGCCCTTTTACCTCCTACAGCATGGCATGGCGGGGAGGGGTGGGCTTTGGAGAGGCCAGCTGCTATCCCTGGGGTCGCAGAGAGACCAAGGCTAGACAGGGTGGCCTCGGGATGATGCTGGGTGGAGCACAGCATACTCAGGGACCGCGATCCGAGTGCCAGCCCTTACATTTTGCCAGTTGGGGGACCTCGCCGGGGCTTCCCTGTCTCTGAGCGTTGTGGGCTGACGCCGGGACCTCCCGAGCATGTGTGCGAGGGATGCTGAGAGGAGCCACTGCTCCCTCCAGCTGTATGGCCCTGGGTGGGACGAGGGACCAGATCTGGAGAGGGGATGTCCCACATGCTTCCTTTCACTGTTTTCTTGGGCCTTCTGGGGTCCTGACCCTTTGTGCCTTCTCCTCCCCTGCCCCGGTGAGTGACCAACAGCGTCCTTTACCAGGGGAGATGCTGGCGGGTAAATTCTGCATCGGTGGCTGTGTGTGTGCATTGTGCACCAGAGCTACGTATCAAACATTGCTATGTCCTGCGAGGAAAAGGAATAATCAAAAACCTAGAACGATGACCCATCGGGATGAGTTCGCCTCCTCTAGGCTGTGCGTTGCTTTGTTACGATTTCAACTGCACTTCTTTAGGATTTTGGCGGAGTTGTTTTGACCTCGGGGTGAGCTGGCTTCCCTCGAGGAGGCTGTGTCGGGATGGGTCAGGATGTCGCCATCGACATCTGTCATCCAGAAGCACTCGGACCCCAGCGGCTGGTGGGGGTCCCGAGTGCTGGGGACGTGGCGGTAAGAGCCTAAGGAGCAGCGGCTACGACACTGTGGACATTTGAACTTTAAATACCAAGAATGGTGAGGAGTCACTGGAAGTTTTGTCCAGGCAGGTCTCCCCTATGCTGACCTAAATCACTCTCCAGAGATCTTGAGACCCTCGCTCCGGCCTTGGCCAGGCCATTCCCGGGTGGCAGTGGCATTAAACCCCTCAGCAGTCTCCGGTGGAGAAGGACACCTGTTTCGGCCTTGGCGAGGCTCGACCCCATGGGCAGTGGTACAGGTCGCGTGACAGTCCCCAGGGCACTAACCTTCGGAGCAGCCCGCCTCACTTGGCAACGCCCGCTGGCTAGGCAGGTGCCCCAGCATCCAGGGACCCAAGCCGGCAGCTTCTACTTAGAAAGGACCAACCAAAAAAAAAAAAAAAAAAACAAAAAAAAAAAAAACAAAACAAAACAAAAAAAAGGACCAAATCCGCAGATAAGCAGCTCATAGAAAGGTACACAGACCTTGACTACATTTGGGCTTTCCTCCTTTCATCACCTTCTACCTGGAAGCGTAATCGATCATCGGCTCAGAGCACGTCATTCCTTTACTGGCTTATTAAAAGACATTATTCTATAGACTACTGGGTTGCGAAATATTACTATTATAAATTATCATTCCCGCCGTGAACCTGTGCTAAATTATTGGCAAAGACCATCTCAGTCTCTGAGCGTAATTTGCCTTGAATAAAATGTTCTTGCTAATGCAGATAAGAAGCACACGGTCTTCAGATTCAACTTCCATTCACGAGGCTCACAGAGTACGCCCGGCTGCTCATTTTCTCCCCATCTGACAGGTAGGCCGAGAGAGAGATGAGGCCTTCAGATAAGCCGTGACCTGACCCGGCCCCAGGAACCTTCCCTCCTTGCTGTTTCCGGAGCTCAGGATCTGCAACTGTCGTCTTGCTCCAAATTTAGAAGGGGTCGTCACCCTGAGCCCCCTTCACTACGGTCCCTTGTCTACACCCAGGAGCCTCACCGAGTCAGCCGGGATCCTCAAAACAGGCTAGCTTCTCAGTTAGCAAGAGGGGGACTGGATAAACTCAAAGCCCGGACCGTACATGCCCTCCAGACCCTCCACGCCCCTCTCTGCTCATGCCTCTCACTGCCCAACAGTCTCCACCGAGCATAAAATCCGAGGCTCTTGCCATAGCCTGCAGGATCCTACTAGAGCTGGTCCTTGCCTACTTTGACTCCACTCTCCACGCCTTTTGTTCGCTCACTTGACCTACCAGCCCGTGCCCTCAGGCAAGATGGCAAGCACGGGACCAGTGCCCAGGCTGTGTGCCCTGCCCAGGTGCTCCTCATCACTTAAGTCAGGATGCTGGGTCCCCTGTCAGCTCCCGGGAGAGACTATCCCTCCACCCTCTGCATCCCTGAATCACGATGTCTATCACACTCAGCATTTCACTTGCCTGTTTCCCAACGTTATATCCTTATAGACAGCTGAAAAGATTCTCCATGCACCTAGGTCCCTTGAGCTCAGACTCTATTTTGTTCCCTACCGTGTTTCTAGAACAGTGATCTTACATAATCTCGAATAATCACCTGAAAGGTGGGTACTAACCCACCTTACAGGTAGTAAAACTGAGGCTAAATGCCGTTGAGCAATTGCAATTTGCCTGATCTCATGATTCACAGGTGACAGACCTAGGATTCAAATCTAGACATTTTTAGTGCCTCCCTATTGTCGAGAGACACCATTCCATGGGTCTCTTGCATTCCTACGTGTCTCATTTGGCACTAAGAAAGCTGAGACCTTGACTGTATTTTATCTCGATCATTCTCTTTTTTTTTTAAGATTTTATTTATTTATTCATGAGAGACACACACACACACACACACAGAGAGAGAGAGAGAGAGAGAGAGAGAGAGGCAGAGACACAGGCAGAGGGAGAAGCAGGCTCCACGCAGGGAGCCCGACGTGGGACTCGATCCCGGGACTCCAGGATCACTCCCTAGGCCGAAGGCAGGCGCAAACCACTGAGCAACCCAGGGATCCCAGTCTGGATCATTCTTCAGAGCTGCATCTACAGCCACCGGTTGCAAGGCACGAGGTCACGTCTTCCTCTGGGTCTAAAAGAGGGCTCGTTTACTGTTTGCTACCAAAAGCTGAATTTTATCATCAGCAAAATGCCCTTGCTGATGGAGCGACGTTCTGGCTCCCGCGTCCCCCAGCTGGTGAAGTCCAAGTCTCCAGTGCCACCTGCCCAGGAACACTTCCCTGGTTCCCTCCCCTTCCTGCTCCCCCAGCCCCGCCACCCAAATTCATGTGAGACAAGGATGTACTAGAAGGAAGGCAGTAAAAGAAAATTCGATTGGATCAAAGAAGGCCAAGCCAATGACCCTGGGGCAGACATCGCCGAAAGGAGAAAACACGAGAGAGGCGAAACGTTTCTGAACATCTGCATTTTGGCGACCTTGAGAGTCCGCTCGGCCGTGAACTCTCTGGAGTTCAAGCCAATGAAGCAAGTGGTCAGACTGAACCTGACCTGCCACTGGGAGCACAGACCGCGTCTCGTTTAGTTCAAGGTCTCTGGGACTGTGCCCGCATGGGGACCCGCCTGGTGGGTAGACGGACGGAGGCTGAGCCTGAGCCGATGATACTGACTCACGGTGGGCCTGCTGGTCGACCCCCATGCTACTCACTGGGGGGGTGGCAGGAGGGCCCGGGCTGACTCCTCCAGGGGGGCTCTTCGGAGTGTTTCTTTTGGGAAACATTCAAGGGGTTCACAGGCCAGTGACCAAGCAGAACTGCTTTCTGATTATTCTTTTTCCAGCTGAATGAGATTCAGTTCATGGAACCCTTCTGGGCCCCAAGGAAAGGGAGACATTCCTCCGCTCCTGGAAATGAATTGCTGGCTCCACCGCCACAAGAAGCCAGATCAGGGAGGAGAGGCTGAGAGAGGAGGACTGCTGGAGGCTCTTAACTGAGAGCCTGAGGCAGGACCGTGGAGGTCGCGCCCCCCCCCCCCCATCCCTCTGCTGAGAGACCCCCGGGCCTACAAAATCAAAGGGGAGCTGCCTGAAGGCTCTGTCCCAGCGCCTGGCTGCTGCCTGCCTCGGAGACAGAGGCTGGTGGCATTTCAGGATCACAGAGGAACGCAGGGAGGACTATACGTCTCTGCTTTCTCTTCCAGGCAGGGAAACCAAGGCTCAGGGAGGGGATGCGACCCGCCCAAGGTTGTGCATGAGTCTGTGGGGGCGCGCAAGCCTAGAACTTGGGGTCCGGAACTCTCCAGACACGTCCCTTCCAGCACACCTGGCCCATGAACGGCCCCAGCAGGTGCCAGACAGGCATCAGTATCAACACAGAGGGCACAAGTGTCTCCCCCTCACCCCACCGCCCCCCAGGGCAGGACGAGTGACTACCTCTGCCCCTCCCCCACCTCCACCCCTACCTCCAGCAGGTGCTACTTGCTGGACTTCCCCTTCCCAAGGTCAGTGCAAGGTCAGTGGTACAGCGCCAGCCCCAGTTCTTGCTCTATTTCTGTAGTTCTGGAATCCAGGCTCTGCCCGGCTTGGAAGGACAAGCCTGAAGTAATGGACCAGAGTCCTGGCTTGAGAAAAAAATACAAAGCAAGAATAGGGAACTACTTCGAATGCAGAGGATTAAGGAACAAGACAAGTAGCTTCCTATTCGACACACACCTGCCTTCTGCCCCATTCAGTTCTGTTCCATTTTCCTTGCCACACAGCCAAGACCGCCTGTCTCACCCCTGCAGACACTGGGAGGGTGACAGATGGAGGAGGCAGCAGACTGGTAGCTATGCCGGCCCCAGGGCCTTTGCACATGCCGTGCCCCCTGCCTAGAATGTTCTTACCCTAGAATCCGCATGGCGTGCTCCCTGGCTGTATTCAGGGTTCTGCCCAAATGCCCTCCTTAGAGGGGCCTTCCCCGATCACCCTAAAATAGCGTCACTTTCCCCTTTGCCCAGCTGCATTTCCCATGACAGACTTAATCGCAATTTTGACACTTCACCATGTACAGAACTCCTTTGCTTGTCTGTCTCCCCGCACCAGGTGAGCAGGGACTTTTCACCCGGGTCCCTTACTGCCATGTACCCCGTGCTGGGAACAACAGTGGTTCTCAACAACATGTGCGGGCCGGAGGCAGGGTGAAAAGTGCTCAGAGCTCAGAAAGCAGAGGTTCGTCTGGGTTTGTGCCTTGTGTGTCTGCGGGGGCGGGGGGAGGTCCTTGGTCGTTCCTGGGCCTCAATGTCCTCATATGGAAAATGGGAGGGTGACAGTGACCACCTCAAAGCAACCCTGTCCACGGGCGGCCCAGGGCAGTGTCCAGCTCCGGGCAGGTGCCCTCCCAACCCGGGGCCGTGTGCTGGAGGCCTGCCTGCCCCTGAGCGAGCACACCCTCTGGAGGGGAAGACAGGGCTCGGCCTACAGACTTCCTTTGGCTTTTGCAAAAACGACAAAACCAAAAATACTACAAAACCACACGGTGCATTTGTGCAGCCACCGAGGGTGGTGGTGAGGAAGCAGAGTCCTGCCTCCTGGGGTCCTCTGTGGCTGAGGCAGGATGTGGGGCCCACAGCACGTGACGGGGACACCTGGCTCTGCTGTGGGGCCCGCAGGCCCGCTTCCCAGAGGACCAGGAGCCTCGGAGTGACCTCTAGGGAATCGTGGAATGTCAGCCATAGGGGCGGAGGGGCTCATCCCTCACCCCCCATCCCCCCCCCCGGAGGTGTGTGTGTGTGGCTCTGGGTTTGTCCCGACCAGACCAGCGTGGAATTGTTTTTATCAAATACCACCCTTCTAGGTTCCCCACCCTGATGGCTTTTCTTTGTCAACTCAGGAGCAGGAGCAACTGTATGACATTTGTTAAATCATCAAAATCTCACTGCTGCTCTGGCCTGGAAACCACAGCCGAGGATCCCACTGTATGTATGGACGGACAAACTGAGGCTCAGCAAGGGAAGGCACTTACCTCCCCCCACCAAAAAAAAAAAAAAAAAATTCACACACTAGAGTCTTCCCCCAAGCAGAAATTAGCTAGTTAGTTAAACAGCTTTTCCGGGTGAGTGGGGGTGGGAACCCCCTAGCCCAGCTGCTGGATCCCCTCACCCCCTCAAAGACGGTTTGCAAATGAAAGTCACGCCCACTTCCACCCCCACTCCAGAGTTTTCTCTGAGGACTCAGGAGACCAAATCAGGCAGTTCATCTGCGGTCATGTTACTAAGTGGGGCTTGTTCATTCTCAAAGCTTTTTCAGAAACAGGTTCTAGGAAATCTTCTAAAAACAAGAGAGTGGGTTTCAAGGAAGAGAGGAGGAGACGGGCACCCCCAGTGATGGGAGGGAGGGGACGTGAGAAGCAGAGGGACCAGGAGAGAACAGATCCGGTCAGAGCCACAGTGAGGACCTGGAAAAGGCTTGGGGGGGAGAGGGAGAGCCCCTGGCGGGGCCCTAACAGGATGTGGGAGGAGGGCATCGGGGGCCTGCTTGGTGTCAGCCCCAGGCTGGACGCCCCCTCCACCCCCCACCCCCCGCGCCTTCCTTCCCACCACGAAGTCCAGTGTCGTACATTCTGAATCACAAAGACACAACCACCGTCGAAATAATCTATCTGTACGGTCTGCACAGAAGCGGAATGTTAGACATGCTTTAGGGTCAGGCACAGAACGCACTCCCCGTGCTGTCTGTGCCGGTGACCTGTTGATGCCCTTGAATATAGCAAAAAGGGAAAAACACTGAGCTAACCAGAACTTTCTGATGATTAGAGGAACCTCTCATTTCCTGAACACTGCCCGGCAGCATGGGGTTTAGAAAGGACAGCCCTCAGGACACCTGGGTGGCTCAGTAGGTTAAGCATCTGCGTTTGGCTCAGGTCATGATGGCAGGGTCCTGGGATCGAGTTCCGAGTCGGGCCCCCTGCTCCGTGGGGAGTCTGCTTCTCCCTCTGTCCCTCCCCCCACTCATGCTCTCTCTCTCTAATAAATAGATAAAATCTAAAAAAAAAAAAAAAGGACCACCTTGGAAACATCCTGTATGTCTGGAAAGCCTACTGTGTCCTGGGTCCTGCAGGAGGCACAGCGAGAGACACAATAACCGAGTCACAGGCCTCCCACACTGGGGCGGTGGAGGGACAACCATCCCGATACAGCTGAAGGCAGAGAGAGCAAGCAATTAAAAGCACAGGTTCCGGAGTCACAGAGAGCAGGGTTCAAATCCCAGCTCCGCCACTTACCAGCGGTGCAACCTCGGGGGAGTTCCTTAACCTCTCTGAGACTCAGTTTCTTCATCTGAAAAATTAAAAAAAAAAAAAAAAATAACTCAGACTCACCGCAGGGAAAAGGCATGAAGGTCTCTCCAGAGAGTGCTGGCAACGTCCTCAGCTCACAGGCACAGAGTGAACGTGAAGTGCTATTTTGATGGCAGAGCCCTGTTGGGCCCCCGGCGTCGGGAGAGGACAGCGGTCGCCTTCAGAGCGCGGGGCCGGCGTCAGGGGAACCCAGTGGCAGGGCTCAATGCTCCAAACCGTTAAGTGAAAGCATGCACCGCCCTGCCTCCTCTCTGAGACCACTTCCTGCCTCAGATCAAGGCCCGGGGGTTGGCGTGCACTCATCCGGTGACCTCTTGGGCACCTGGCAGGGTTAGTCACTCTACACACACACCGTTGACGGCAGCCCCAGCTTCCCATCGCAACAGGAAGGAAACTGAGGCTCATGCAGGGTGGCCTGGTGGGGCCACAGGAGTGGTGGGCACAGAGCAGAGCTGGAAACCATCCTTCCCCCACAACGGAGGACAGAGGACTTTTCGGGTGCTCCTGCAACGGGCCTGGTGGCGAGTCCCAGATCACATGGAGGTGGGGGTCTGATTCTGGAATATTCTAACTGGCAGGAATCTGACAGCTGGGCATTTTGGGAAGGGAGAGGTGACTTGAATCTGAGATTTAGGGAGGTGTTATTATTGTTTGAGCTTTTTTTTTCTAGATGTTGACACAGGGGCGGGCCCTTCCTAAACAGTCATAAGGATGGAAGAAAACAACCCCACTCTGTCGTGGGATGAATAATAACCCCTCGCTTGCAGCCGATGCAGCCACATGCCTGCCGTCTTGGCTCTTGTCACCTGTGAGGCATGCAAAATGCTTTCCCTCTGGGAGTGGGGACGAAGAGAACTTTCTGTAGCGTTCCAATTTTAGTATGTGCGCTGCCAAGGCAAGCAAGAAGAGAACTTTCTGAATAGTCGAGACCACCTGGGCTCCTTTCTCTCCCCCTCACCTGAGCGCACCTGCTCCCATGGACCTGAGCCCGCTGACCTCTGCACGTCAATAATGGATGACCCAGAGGCCCATGGATGTTAATATTACATAGCGGCCGCCCCAGCCAGCAGGAGGGAGTGGGTGCCTAGGACAGGCTGGCCTGCCTCTTACTCTCCATGGAAGTAACACGAAAGGAGAAATTTTTAAGAAGTATAAGAAGGTTTAATTAAAAGTAATTACTCTCCAGAATAAGCGGCATGTGTTGCTGGCACCCTCTGTCCCACCACACGCAGGGGAGCTTTGAGGGGAACGTGGTCCTGTGTAACTAATACTGGGTGAGCCTCAAGGCCATTGAGGCAATGGCTGGGGACCACCAGCCTGTCACTCCTGGCTGTGTATCCTTCAGTGAGCCACTTACTGCACCCTGCCTCAGTTTCCTCATCTGTAAAGTAGGGAGAATGATAGTGCCTAGCTCCCCGGTTGCTGAGAAGATTAAGAAGGCCAACATATATGAAGTGTTGAAGGCATGCCTGGCAGGTACTAAGTGCTCTCTAAGGGCTAAGGTGCCATCATCACCATCACTACCACCACCACCAGCAGCTTCAGAATCATCTCCATCTCCATCATCACTATCACCATAACCATTATCATCATCTCCATCACCAACCTCACCATCCTTACCATCCCCATCATCATCATCATCATCCCATCATCACCATCATCATTTCTTATCACCATCACCACCACCACCATCATATCATCATCTCCATCAATATCATCTCCATTACCATCATCATCACATCACCATCACAATCATTACCATCATCATCGTCATTATCACCATCATCATGTCTTCATCATCATCATCATCATCCCATCCTCACCTTCTCCACCACCATCATCATTTCCATCACCATCACCATCATCATCACCATTTCCATCAACATCATCATCATATCATCACCATAATCATCACATCACCATCATTATCATCTATCATCATCATCACCATCACTGTCATCATCACCATCATCATTGTCTGCTCTGGGCCAAGTACCACACATCTTATGGAAAGTCTCATTGCTCCCATTTCCTGGATGAGGAAATCGAGGCTGTGAGAGTCAAAATGCACTTAATTATTTATCATGCCAATAATTAATTATCAGTGACCTGGGAGGAGGCTCAGAACTTGCACATGGTGCCATCCACCCTGACGCTGCTGAGCTTAGCTGAGTTGAGCCACATTAGACTTCAAAAGGAGGGCTGTCCCCATGTCCCTTGATCTTTTTCTCCTTAGTTAGTAGATCCTAAGCAAGGCCAGATGCAAATTAGGAAGAAGAAACGTAGAGTTTGGGGTGTCACCACTGAATCCCAAGAGGTAGCTCTGAGCCTGGTGGTTCTGTCTCTGGCTATTCGAGATAAATACCCAGACTCATGAATAAGTCCCAAAAACGTTCCTGGACATAGGGCAGTAAGAGCAAGTTCTCCTAATGTCCTTCCACACCCAGCCCTGTCATGCAGGATCATTGTGGTGCTTTATTGGTGGGAGACAGTATTTCTGGGAGGGGATTCGGAGAATCACAACTGCCACTTTTGAAGTTTACAACAGCATCTTTGTAAAAAAGAATCTGAGTCTCTTTTGGTCCTGAAGATTGCCCAGTTACCCTGGTGTAGCCACAAAAGGCTGCACGAAAATGAAATCTGCTGAGATTTTGCTGGCAAAATCTTTGGCCTTTTTCTTTAAAAAAAAAAAAAAATTCAGTGTAGTTAAGATACAGTGTTACATTAGTTTCAGGTGCACAATGTAGTAATTCAAGAATTCTATAGGTTACCTAGTGCAGCATTATTGACAATAGCCAAATTATGGAAGCAGTCCAAATTGTCCATCAATAAATGAATGGAGAAAGAAGATGTGGGTATAGAAATACAATGGAATACTATTCAGCCATAAAAAGAATGAAATCTTGCCATTTGCAAAACCCTTGTCTTGCAAGGTGGAGCCTGGAGACAGTGACATGCCTTAAGTCTCGGCAGATTAGCAATGCCCAGGGCTCCCCAAATCTGGTTGGCTCCCATTAACTGCCTCCTGGTTCACTGTAGGATTCCAAAAATGTGTTTTCTGAGCACCTGGTCTGTGCCAAGGGATAAGTGCCAAGGACATAAAGATAGATGGAATTGAGGAATCACTGCTGCAGGGAAATGCCCAATCAGTATAATGTGGGACAAGCCCCAGCCAAGTGCTAATAGCGACCTAGCTTTTGTTCAGCACCTCAATGTGACTGTATTTTGGAGATCGGGCCTATGAGGAGGTAACTGAGGTTCGATGAGGTCATAAGGGTACGGCCCTAATCATCCTTGTAAGAAAAGGAAGAGACACCGAAGAGCCCTCGTAGTGCACCCAGACAAGAAGGGCCCGTGAGGATGCAGCAGAAAGGTGCCTGTCTGCAAGCCAGGAAGAGAAGTCTCACGAGACACCAACTTTGACGGCACCCTGATCTTGATTCTAGAATTACAAAAAAATTAACTTCTGTTGTTTAAGCCACCCAGTTGTAGAACTTTGTGGTGGCAGCCCCAGGAGATTCATGCAGGGCTGTAATCATCATCCCCATTTTACAGATGAAGAAGCTGAGCATAAGAAGAAGTACCTTCCGGAAGGCCACACAAATAGTAATAGTCGAGCCCGGTGGTCAGACGTAGGCATCTGGCTGCAGGGCCCAGCATTTGATGGCCAATTGTATATGCAAATATTTATTCCCCCACCCGCCCCCTCCCTGTCACTGTGAGAGGATGATTCCTCCCCACTCCATTGATGTTGGGCTTGGCCACGTCTCTTGATTTTGCCCAGTGAGATGTGAACAGTTAACATGTGTACCATCTCCAAGCAGGAGATGTAAATTGGATAATGTGGTTTTTATATTTATTTATTTATTTATTTATTTATTTATTTATTTATTTATTTATTGTTGTGGAGTCTTCAGTTCTGGCATGAGCATGGCATGTCCTAGATAATGACTACCTGTAGCCCAGGCCTTAGAAAGACCTCAAGGAACATCGCTGGGTTGCAATTGATCCTCAGTCAACTTGTAACGTGAACGAGAAACAAACATTGGTTGTAAGTCACTGAGATTTGGGGATTGTTTGTTATGCAGCAAAGCTGACAGATGTAGGGCTCCTTTTGTAATTATCCTACTTCCAACCAATCGTCAATGTGTAAGGATGTCCTGAGTAGGTGCTCGGGACATCTGATGTCTAGCACAAGCTCTGTTATGCACCAGCTGTGTGGCTTTCACTTATCTGTGCCTCAGTTTCTTCTCTGCAAAATAAGGGTAAAATGACACCTGTACCTTGGAGTTCTTGCAAGGATTCTGCAAGAGATGATATGAAGTTCTCAGCATCGTGCCTAACATAGTAAAGACCCACTAGGACTGGGGTTGCCAAATGGGATGATGGGGTGATGTGTCAAAGTCAAATAAACATGCCTAGGTCAAATCAAGTGCTCCCTTTTCAGCACATCTAAAGGCCAGTGCTCCCCTGGCCAACCAGTGTGCAGGTCTACGTCCTTACAGGAGGAAGACCAGAGGCTGGTCGTGTTCGGGGAAGCAGCAGGGAGTAGATGAGGGAGGAGGAGGGGGGAGGCACTTGGTCCTGGTGACATGGAAGATGGGCTCTCTGAGGCCGAGAGATGGGAAAGAAGGGTGGGAAGGTACTGTGAGGGGCTGGTTCCTCTTCCATTCCAGTCCCACTGAGGCCCAGGAAGGGGAGTGTCTTCCCCAAGGTCACACAGCTGGTGAACATCAGAACTTGGACCAGAACCTTGGTCTCCAGAGACCAGCTCAGGCATCATTCAGCTGCCTCCCGCTCAGTTAGGAAGAAATGAGACTCATGCTTCATGTTGGCTTGGAAGGCAAATGTCAAGTTTCTCTATCCTCGTGGGCGGATTTACCAAAACTCCACAATTCTACAAAAGCTTTCCTTTGAGTCACTTCAAAACACTCCCTTCCCTTTCCGGGAAACTCAGTCCTATTCACACACGCTGGCTCCTGGACTGGGCAGTGGGCTAATCCGCTGTGAATACAGTTCAGAGCATAAAACAGGAGTTGGCGGTTGCTAGATGTTTGGTTTTTTCTGTTCTGGGGGGGGGGTCCCCGCTTGTTGGTCTGCTTCCCCCCAAGCCTTGGAGCAGGCACTATGCAGGGAAAGTCTGCACAGGAAGGAAGGCACTGCTCTCCAGAGCTGCCAGTCAAGAGAATGAGACTGGATGCCTTATGTTAGAGAAGAAACAGACCAGTGCTGGACAGGGAGGGCTTCAGGGAGGAGGCAAGCCTGGCCCTGGATCTAGAAAAGATGGGAAGAACTTGACAAGACAGAAGAGAAAAAGAATTCCAGGGGGACGCCTGGGTGGCTCAGCGGTGGAGCACCTGCCTTCAGCCCAGGGCATGATCCTGGAGTCCCGGGATCGAGTCCCACATTGGGCTCCCTGTATGGAGTCTGCTTCTCCCTCTGCCTGTGTCTGCCTCTCTCTGTGTCTCTCATGAATAAATAAAAATAAAACCTTAAAAAAATAAGAAAAGGAATTCCAGAGTCTTGTAGGGTAAAGCTATGAAAGGGAGCAAGGAGGACAGAGGCCTCGAGCTTTTGTGTTCGTTTTTATCTTGCAGGGAGCGGGGCGGAGTTGACAATGAGTCATAGGTAGAGGAGTCCACGGTTTCAACTTTCAGGGAGCGTAACTGAAGCGAGCTTCATGTTTATTCATCTAAAAACTGGGGGAAACTGAGGCCCGCCCCACAGACTCCTGGAGGGTAGCAAATGGTGGAAGACACGTGGAGCATCTCTGAGTGGGCACCACAGATGGCCCAGAGCTGCCACGGCCCAACACAGCAGCCACCGTTGGGAGACAACTCCTCCTGGTCTCTTGCACGTCCAGGTGTCTTACGAGCAGAAGCACTGGAAGCTTCTGTTCTGGGCTATCTCTTCAAGGATGTCTGGAGAACGGCAGGAAGAGGTAACGGGGCCCTCTGGAGCAGAGCTCAGATTTGCTTATCGTCCAGTATCATAATGTCTCCCTCCAGGGGGCAAGTTGGGGAGGTTTGCTTGCAGCCCATTATAAAAGCTCACGCATGGTCCCTCATCTGTGAAGCAAAGCCACTGGACTTGGGGAACAAGTGGAAATGATGCAAACATGAAGCTCAGGCTGCCCTGCTGTGCTGTGAGCGAGAAAGCCCTTTGTCTCGGATCCGGGGAACTCGTGTCTTCCTCCAGCATCTGCCATCAGGCTCATGTCTTAGCGAGCGAGTAGAGCAACACCTCAAGATTTCCACAGGTCTCGGACGCCTGGATGGCTCAGTGGTTGAACATCTGCCCTTGGCCCAGGTCATGATCCCAGGATCCTGGGATCGAGTCCCACATCAGGCTCCCTGCATGGAGCCTGCTTCTCCCTCTGCCTGTGTCTCTGCCTCTCTCTCTCTCTCTCTAAATAAATAAATAAAATCTTAAAAAGTCTTAAATAAATAAAAAATAAATAAAATCTTAAAAAAAAAAAAAAGGATTTTCACAGGTCTGCACAGCCACTGGTCACACGTGGCAACTTTTTATTAATGTTCAATAAAATGTAGGGATCCCTGGGTGGCGCAGCGGTTTGGCGCCTGCCTTTGGCCCGGGGCGCGATCCTGGAGACCCGGGATCGAATCCCACGTCAGGCTCCCGGTGCATGGAGCCTGCTTCTCCCTCTGCCTGTGTCTCTGCCTCTCTCTCTCTCTCTGTGTGACTATCATAAATTAAAAAAAAAATAAAAAAATAAGGTTTTAAATGTTCAATAAAATGTAAAATCTAGTTCCTCCACTACCTTAACAAAATTTCTAGTACTTAATGGCCATATGTGGCTGGTGGCTCCTGGACTGGACGGACAGTGCAAACATGGACCATTCCCATCACTGGGAAAGTCGTCTTGGTGAGCCCTGGACTGGTAGGTAAGGGCACAGGGGTTGGGGTTTGATCCTTCCTCCTCCTACTTACTGGCTGTGAGAATGTGAGCATGTTACTTCCCCTCTTTGAATCCCTCTTTCTCATCTCAAAGACCAGAACAATAGGGCTGGCCACGTGGGTTCTTGTGAGGTTTCCCCAAGATAACGCACACAAAGTATACCTCGCCTGGACCTACGGTGAGGGCTCCCCACGCAAGAGCTGATGTTCTGAGGCATTGAGCAAATGCTAGTTCCCCCTTCGCACCACAGGGAGGGTGGCGGCAGGCAACACGAAGGATGCAACAGAGCAGGAAGGAAGGTGGCATAACACAGAGGGGCCTGGGAAGCCAGGCCCAGAGCTTTGGCCTTATCCCAAAGGCAAGTAGGAGCCCTCGAAGACTGTAGGCAGAGGGAGGCCTCTGCTCCCCCTACCCGAGCTCAGTGTGGTGAGATCGATCACAGCCTTCGGCCCAGAAGACGTGGATGAGATTTTCCCACTGTGGCCCTCGAGACGTGAGGCCCTGAGCCAGAGGTGTCGGACCTCAAAGGCCAGGGCTTACGCCTGGCAGACCGTCCGGCATTCATCAGAGCCACCTCGCGGGGTTATTGAGAGGGTTAAAGTGAGGCAACACATGCAAAGCTCCCAGAACAGTTGCTGGCACATAGTAGGGACACTACGAAAAGAAAATTTGCTACATTTTTCCTCTCCGGAAAGGAAGGCTGGCCTACGGGACAAGCAGGAAACCTGAGTGGCCCAGTAGGGCAAGGGGTTGGTAACCAAGAGCGCCGGGCTTTCCTGAGGTAGCAGATTACTCCCTGTGACCTCTGCAGTCCCTTCACCTGGCAAGGCAGGTTTCAGGTTTTCATTTTCTTAGCTGGGGTCAGGCTACTTGGAAGGCTCCAGGTCCCCGCGGAGCAGATGCTGTTGGCGCCCAGCCTGAACGGCCATCCCCCCTTAGCTGCTGTGGCCGGTGGCTCCAGAGGATCGCCCCGGCTGGACAGGAGCACCTGCCTGGGAGGTGCCCTTGGCATGGCCCCCTTCACCCTGGGCAGCCCCCAGGATGACTGAGGTGCCTGGGATTACACGACACTGGCATCCTTGGCCTGTGTGTGAAGCCAACCCTGTCGTGGGCACGCTTTGTTCTCAGGGTTCCCTTGGGCTCAGCTGAGGCTTGTCCTTGCTCGGCATCTCTCCCCCTGCCCTCCCCTGTCTCCCTCACCCCCTCGCCCCCAGTCCTGGAGCACCTCATTAGTAATCCCCACACACCCGAATGCCTGCCTCAGGCTCTGCTAGGAGGGAACTCAGATCCCTGCAGGAGGCTGGTCTGAGCAGTGACTGCCAGTAAGAGGGAGCCTCGGGCCCAAAATGCTTTCAAGTTCAGAGAATATTTCGAAAGCAAGGAATCTCCCCAGCAACCATCTGGTCCAAACCCTTGGCTTTATAATGAGCAACTGGGAGTCGTCAGTCAGCAAGGACTCGTCGGGGCCCAGAACGTGCCAGGCCCCAGTCTGGATACTGCTGATACACTGGTGAACGAGGCAAAGCCCCTGTCCTCTTGAAGCTTATGCATCAAATCAAACAGCAGACCCCAGTGAATGCTTCTGCGGAGAACGAAAGCGGGAGGCATGACGGTGGACGACAGGAGCCCTGCGGTGAATACTCGGCTGGGCCTCCGAATGAGTCGGCCTGTCAAGGCAGGGGTGAGGGAAGCAGAGCCCAGGCAGAGGGGAGAGGGGGAGGGAGATCACAGGGCAGAAGCAAGCTGGTCGTCCTCAGTGCGGAGGCCAGTGCGGCACGAGCGTGCCTGGGGTGGGGGTGGGGACAGGTGATTCTACAGGACAAGCTCAGATGGGGAAGTGGGACCCGATCACATCAGCCCAGGAGCACAATGACCTGTCACCCAACAGATGGGCCAAGGTGACTCCTCCTAGCTCCCCTTGCCAGGCACTTCCTCTGGGTTGGCTCTGTCCTTGGGAAACCAGGCGATGCACCTGTTCCCACCGGACCTCTCAGGCCAGGACCATCTCTCACGTCGAGTGTTTCGATACCAGAGGTTAAGCCTCGTGGATAAACCAATTAGAGGACTTTGAGCACCAGCTCCACTTTCCAAACTGCTTCTCTCCATGCCAAGGCGCCCGTCAGTCGCGAGGCCGATCAATATTTCATCGTCCCTTGTTTCATCCCACATCAAACGAGACCCGGCTGCAGGAGGCGCAGGGGAGACCTGCCGCAGGTAACCAGAGACCGGCTGAGGCCGAGCGTGGGCTTTCGGAGGGGCTCGCTGCTCTCGGAAGGCAGCTGCAGGTCCTGCTGCTTGCTTGCCAGGCAACCCGAAACCACTGCCTGGGAAGCATCAGAGCCTCAGTCTCCTCATCTGGGAAACAGGCACAGCAGTAGCCGTGACACAGTGGAGTGAAGGTGGCTCACGGACCCGGCACGCAGGGCACAGGTGTCTGGCCTTGTCACCGCTGACGGCGTCACGTGCCTGGGCCTGGCTGTCCTCCTCCGCCCAGGGGCACCCACCATGACTGGGAGCAGCCTGGGGACCCAGGGCGAAATCCCTCGTGAGGGAGGAGCGGGGAGTCTGAGGAGGCCTGCCCCCAGCTCTCCCCTCCTAGGTCCTCACTCCACAGTTCTCAATTATAACCGGTGACTTCTTCAAAGAGGATTTTAAGTGATCAACAGAGGTGCTCGTGGCCACAGCAGAGAGAAGGCAAAGGGGGACGTTCTTGCCATCCTCCCTCCTCTGGTCTCCAGCATTACTGTCCCGTGCCCGGATTAAATCCTTTTGAGAGACTTGTACCTTTTGGCAGTGAATACTCATCTCGGGTTTTTGTTTTTGTTTTTTTTTAAGATGTTATTTATTTATGAAAGACACAGTGAGAGAGGCAGAGACACAGGCAAGGGAGAAGCAGGCTCCATGCAGGGAGCCCGACGTGGGACTCGATCCTGGCACTCCGGGATCACTCCCTGAGTCAAAGACAGACGCTCAACCGCCGAGCCACCCAGGTGTCCCGATCTCGGGGGTTTTAAAAGATCAGCAAACGCATTGTGGAAATTCTCATCAAGCCAAAGCCGGCTAAGGACGGGGAAGCAAGGTTATCCAGGCTCGGGGCTGTCATTAGTGGTACAAGGGGAGGTTAGATAAGCCGGGGATCTCTAAGTCCTGGGGGAAGTGGGGGAGATGCATATAATGGAAACATTGTGGTGCATCGATTAAGGGAGAAGGGTGTCTTAGTGAACAGCTACTACGTGCCCAGCACTTCAGCTGACCTCACACCAGCAGGTTACAAACACTTCATGCAGATTAAGCCACTTCATCTTCCAAACAACCCAGGGGCACTAGCGGCCCAGGGACCTTTTAGGGACCTAGTGGCACTCTGTATTTAGGCAAGCACAGAGAGGTGAGGTCACCGGTCCAAAGTCACACGGCCAGTAGGTGGCAGCCTCAGTAGCTTGAATCCAGGTCCCCAAGGCCTGGGGCTGCTGCTGATGTGACAGGTCAGGGAGTCTCCCCCTTGGCTACAGACCTGGAGAGTTCCACAGGATCACTTCCATTCGTAAGGAGCGCGCCCACTGAGGTGCAGAAAGGTGAGAGGTCCCTCTGCGAGCGGACTCGGAGACTGGACCCCAAGCCTCAGGTCTGCAGGACCCTGAGGCTGACCAAGCCAAGGAGGGGGTGGGGGTGGAAGAGAAGGAGGGAGAAAAGCCACTGGCCCCGCAAATCCAGAGAAGCAGGTCCATCTCCCCATTCGCACTTTGCAAAACCAGGTGGGGTATTTGCGTTTTTAATTAAAATTTTCGACGGGCAGGCCGCATCCTACATGCAGCACTGGGTGTAAGAACACCTGCTAAAAAGGATCAGAAGAGAAGGCTGGAGGAGTCTCCTCTGGCTTGGTGAGAAATTCATGCGCGATTCTTGAATATCGGTCTGACGACCAGTGCATAGAAGGGTCCCGATTTGGGGGGAAGAGAAGGGTACAGGGGACTGGTGGCTTCTGTGGAAGTTGGGGGTCTTCACTTGGGGTCCCATTGGGGCTGCCCAGGTCGAGCTGATTGGCTGGACAGGGCTCGCAAATCTCCCCTGAGAGCACACTTTCCAGGGTCAGTGGCAAGAGCAAAGGTCAGAGGGGAGGGCATAGGGCAGAGGACTCCCCTCTGGAGGGCCATGCTCCACTCTGGGCCATCCTGCTGGGGTCCCAATGCCTCTGGCCTTGACCCAGTCCTGGGCCTCTCCCTCCAGCAGTGCCCTCCCTTTCCCCCCAAGCAGCAGCAGCCCTCCCCTCCCCCACAGTGGGGGGGCCCACCCCTCCCTCCCCTCTCCTGCTGGGGACTTACACAAAGGAACAGATAGAATGGGCACTGAGGGGGGCACTTGACACTTGGGATGAGCACTGGGTGTTATACTATATGTAGGCAAATCGAACTTCAATAAAAACAAAATATTTGTGAAATATAAAATATGAAAATTTATATAAAATATAAATATAAAAAATATATTTATAAAATATAAAATATTTATAAAATATATAAAATATTTTATATTTTATATAAAATATAAAATAATATATATAAAATACATATATAAAATATTATATATAAATATATATTTATATATAAAATATAAAATATTTTATTTTATATAAAATAAAAACGAGGACACCTGGGTGGCTCAGCGGTTGAGCGTCTGCCCTCGGCTCAGGGCGTGACCCCGGGTCCCAGGATTGTGTCCCACATCGGACTCCTTGTGGGGAGCCTGCTTCTCTCTCTGCCTGTGTCTCTGCCTCTCTCTGTGTCTCTCATGAATAAATAAATTGAAAGAAAGAGAGAAAGAAAGAAAGAAGAAAGAAAGAAAGAAAGAAAGAAAGAAAGAAAGAAAGAAAGAAAGAAAGAAAGAAAAAGAAAGAAAGAAAGAAAGATTAGGTCCTTGATGACTGCAGCTAAAAAAAAGAAAACGTTAACTTTTCCAAGGTAAGAGCTGGGAAAGCACAGTCTGGCCCTCTATTTTTTTTTTTTAGTTTTATTGGAATACAGTGACGCACATTTCTTTCTGTATTGCTTGTGGTGGCTTCTGTGCTACGAGGAGAGGCAAGTAGCAGTGACAGAAACGTATGGCTCTCGAAGCCTAAACTACCTACAGTCTGGCCCTCTAAAGAAAAAGGTGTCTGGCTCCCGCTCTAGGGGATCAAATGCCCGGAGCGACAGTGGAAAATAAGGGCGAAGCAGGAAGCGCATGCCAGCCCCCCCCACCCCCCGCCCCCCACCCCCCCACCCCCCGCCGCCCGGGCTAATGTTCATAATATGTAAAGAGTGCTCACAAAATAAGGACACACACACGCACATGCTTCATTTCTAAATATGAGGAAAAGCCAAAAAAAGGCAAGCCGACTCAGGAGAAATGCAAGTGACTGATAGACTACAGTGGATCCACTCCACTAATAGTCCAAGTGATACACACGGCAGAGTGATGTCGTTTCTCGTATACTGGAATCTCCGGGATTCCAGAACGAACCGCAGGACTGAGTAATCGCTGCTTCTGTGTCTCTCCCAGTGACAACATGCTCCCAGGCAATGGGGCGGGGTGGGGGGTGCTTCGTGGTGGTTTCAGGGTCATCGAGCAGCACGGAGTGCCCCAGAGCCACACAGGCCGGCTCTGTCGTGTCGCCAGCATGGTGCACAGAGGGGACACGCCTGCCACGCTGTGGAAGGGAGGCAAATGGCCTGGGGTCAGCAAAGGGGGTGCTGCCTGTGGCTGCCCTGCTCCTTCTGGCGACCTCTCCCTTCCCCTGCGTGTCCCTCCCCTCCCACCCCTGCGTCCCCACTCTGTGGGACGGTCACTACATGGGCAGAAAGGGTGGGGGAGAGTGTCCCAGGAGGCTCCTCAGAAGTCTGCGTTCTCAGGCTGTGACTTTGCAGCAAATGAGTGAGGCTGGAAGGGATGGGGCGGGGAGAGTCCTGCATTCTCGGGGCGCAGGTAGACACGCGGGGTCCAGGTGTGACACGGGTGTGCCTGCTAAGATCCTCGAGGACCCCTGGGTTCCTGGTCACTGTCCTTTCCATCCTGGCGCCGCAGCTAACCCCAGGCCCTGCCTGGGAAGCCCATCTACCTCTCACCCTGCTCATGCCTCACAGCCCAGGTGATCCACCTCCCTTCCCCTTCCTCAATGTCTTTTGGGGTGACCCCCCTTCCTCACCCTACCATCTTCTCCAATTTTTGGACCTCTCTATTCTCCTGTCCCACAGGCCTCAGAACAAAAGGTGGGCCTCAGGAGGTGAGCTCCTCACTGCCGTCTTGGAGGGACAACAGCATCCCATGAGATGTGGGCCAGCCAGCCGGGCCTCCCTCCAGAGACCGCACCCTGCACCCTGCCACCTCTTTCCGCTTTTGCATCTCACGTTCTCCATTGTCCTCTCTCTTCCAGTCCTGCTCACTCTGTGTCCATTCTTAAATTCTCCACACTCATTCCTGCCCCGGGGCCTTTGCACCTGCTGAATGCTCGGACTTTTCCCTGTCATTCCCACCCCAGTTTGGAAGGAACCTAAGGCCAAAAATAACCTCCGTTTCTCTAGCATGTTCTTTGGCAATCTGGATCCACCCGCCAGACCACAGTCTCACAATAAATAGCTCTGTGATGTCAGCGGGGCAACAATTACTGAAACGGCCAGCCAGTGTCACAGCTAGGACATCCTGAACTGGCACTGCCTCATAACTCTCGTAATTCCAGGCCCAGGTTCATGTTCCTAGGCCATGAGGCTGACCACAAAGAAGAATGAACATCCCCCACTCAGTCTGGGATGTCCCCGGCAGGCTCTTTTAAGAATGTCGGCTCAAGGGCAAGGACACGTCCTTTCATCAGACTCAAAGCACTGGGTTGGAGGGACCCTGCAGAAAGAGGCCACAGGTGATCTCGGTACTGTCAGGGCTGACACGGTGAGCTCAGCGAGCCTACAAGCTGCCCACCAACTGCTCTCCCGGCGGCAGCAGGGCCTGGCCAGGACTGCCCACTGGTGGGCCGGCCGCTTCCTGTTGACGGGCAGCCGCTCAGAATGTGCCCTGTGCCAGGCTCCCGGCCAGGCGTTTGCTGAAACCCTTCCAGGGCCATTTCTGGCAGCACAGTGGCTGGCTGGTCCCATGCAGGAGGCTCCGAAACCCCAGCCCGACTCCGGACCCTGCCATCACAAAGCCGTGCGACTTGGAGAGACAGTCCTTACCCCTCTCTGGGGACCCCCCCCCCCCCATCCCTTCAGCTCCGGCCTTGGAGAAAGGTAGCACTGAGGGCCCATAAGGCTGGTGGGCAACAGGCCTCCACGAAGCCACAGAGGACTGTGATCTACATCCCTTGGGTCACCCCTCCCTGGGGTGGGGGGTAGGGAGACCCTTGGCAAGTTCCCAAACTCCGAGCCTCCGTTTCCCAATCTGCTAAATCTTGTGCTACGTCAGAGGGTATGGAGACTGCATATCCATCTGTGCCATATGGCAACAGACAAAACTTTAAATTAGCTAAAGCTTTTAAAATATCAGAAAACTGGGATGCCTGGGTGGTTCAGCGATCGAGACCTCCCTTCGGCCCAGGGCGTGATCCTGGGGTCCCGGGAGCCCCATAGGGAGCCTGCTTCTCCCTCTGCCTGTGTCTCTGCCTCTCTCTGTGTCTCTCAGGAATAAATAAATAAGATATTAAAAAAAAAATCAGGAAACTTCCAATAAAAAAAAAATGTAAGCCTTCGACTTCCTTGGCTAAAGGAAGAGAAGATCTGGGAGCCCGGAGGTTCACATTCCCCCAAGGGCTAAGCAAGAGCCAAAGGGGAACCTGGTCCGCCGGCCAGTCCGTCACAGACCCCACTACTCCCTACTGCTCACCCAGGCCTCCTTACCCATCTGTACTCCCCACACGGCCCCTGTGGGCCCAGGAGACTTCGGACCCCTGAACCCCTGTGCCCTGGCTTCCCGTGACTTTCCTGGCATCCACCCACCACTAGATGCTGCCCTGCCATCCCCTGGGGTAGCGAGCCGAGCAGAGGGCTGGCAGCTTGAGGACGGCTCTGTGAAGGGAGAGGCCCTGTGTGTGCCAGGATCCCGATCCCCGGGGCCGCAGAAAGATGAGAGCTCCTGAAATGTAGGGAGCAGCCGCCGGGCCATGCGGAGCTCCTGCCGCCGCCTCGGCCTCTGTAATGACCTGCAGCCTGTAATCAAGCCCCATGAGAAACCTTAGGAAGGAGGGTTTTTTTTTCCCCGGGGCAATTTCCTGATCATAGAATTTGAGGTTTGGAAGGGACTTTAAAATGGCATCTAGACCAACCCATCATTACTGTCTTGCTGTCTGCCCAGCACTGCTGGGAGCTGAAAAATATAAGATGCAGCAAAAGCAGCCCCACCCCGGAGTCCTCCCCAGCTGCAGAGGCCCGGAAAGTAAACAGGTAATGACAACGCAGGATTACCAGGGCTCCGGTCCCCAACAGCTATCAGGTACTCAGCTCTGGCGTGGGGGGGGGGGGGGGGGGGGGGGGGGGGGGGGGGGGGGGGACAAGCACTGCACATAAGTAATCTCTTCTAATTCTCAAGAAAACCTCTCCCAGGAGGTGCTGGTTTGCAAGTGAGGACTCACAGGCTCAGAGAGGCTGAGGCCCTTGGGGGAGGTTGCACAGCCCGTAGGGTGCTCGAGCAGACTTTGATCCCAGCGATGTCAGACTCCAGAACCTGATTTGTAAGCGGCACCTTATCCTGGTCTTCTGGAAGGGCAGCATGGGGAGCAGAAAGGGGAGGCCTGGGACCAGAGCCTGCGGAAGGGGCAAATGTCTACACTTCTCTTGAAGGACAAGCAGAAGAGAGAGCAAGGCTGGGGTGAGTGAGCGGCCAGGTTGAGGGCAGGGCAGGCACAGAAGTCCGGGGCCTCGTTAGCAATCAAGAAATGCAAATGCAAACAGGATGAAGCATCACTTGATACCTATTAGCCCAGCAAAAAATAGCAGGTCGCCGCGATGCCAAGTATCTGTGGGGCGTGTGTAGACACACACAGAACCTCCTGCTGGGCTAACGGGAAGGTAGACTTGTCCGCCGTTCTAGGGACCAGCGGCAGTACCGGGGCAAGTTACACATAGGCAGCCTCTGTGCCTCAGCAGTAATGGACTAGGGTGAACATCAGAGCTGCCCAAAGTATCCAGGAGAGTATGAAGCACATTCCAGAATGTTCTTATCTACGTGAGAGGAAGAAAAATTCTGGTTCACAGATATTAAAAAAAAAAAAAATGAGGGAAATGTTTCTGTTATAATGTCAAGGTGGCAGGAGCCAGGATACACCTAGGATGATCACAGAGCCACCTTGTAGGATGGCCTTGGGGGGTGTCCGGGATTGGATGCTGGGCACACATTACGAACTCGATAGATGATGACAGGCAGGGACTGTTATGTCTAACAATCATGCTTTGGGACCTGCGAGGAGGTCCCCCATTCACCACCCCCCCATTCAATACACATCACCTGCTATGTGCCAGGGAAGGAACGAGCCGGGTGTTAGGGCTGCAGCAGGGAGCGAACAGATGAAGCAGCTTACATCTCCTAGGGGCTGCAGAGAGTCAGCAAAGAAGGAAATGCATTCCTGGTCCGACGTGCAGAGGTCAGCGCCAAGAAGAACGAAGAATGAAGAGGAGGGCCCAGCAGGGGCACCGGGCACAGGGCTGGGGGCAGGGGGAGGTGTCATTCTGTGCATTATACTTCGGTGCACTCCATCTCGCTGGAGGCAGACCTCTTCCAGCATCACAGAACCTTCAGTATCCTGACCCTTTTGTCTTCCCAGGGCTGCCGGTCGTCCCAGCTTCAAGGGGGCACTGACCCTAGACCACTAAGGTGCCTTCCCTGGGAATCGGGAGCTCACAGATTCAGATCCCACTTCACGGACAACACGAACCCCCCCCTCCCCAAGGACGAGGCCTTGCTCCCGTCGGCTCTGCTGGACCACAGCCTTTCTGTCTAGAACCAAAGTGCCTTCGTGTGGGGCATCGAAGACCTCAAACGTTCTCTTGCTTCCCATCTTCCCCTCCAAAATCCAGCCCCTCCCCCCCCCCCCCCCCCCCCCCCCAGGGATCTCTATTCCAGGAAAAGGTTTGACCTGCAGGCCTGTGCCCAAAGGGGTCAATCACCATGTTATTGTTAAGAGCCAGAGAGCTCCTAGGAGCCCCACCTTAAGGAGAGCATTAAGAGCAGCCTGGTAGGTTCAAATACCCTTTCTGTGATGGAAAAGTCTCCATCGTTAACAAGGCTCATGAAGAATTCAAAACGACAGGAGGAAACATCTGCTATACTGCTGAATTGGGGAGGAGGGGCGGGGAAACACAAAAGAAACAATACCAGGACCAGAATCACAGTCTTAACAAAACAGGGTACAAAGGTGCAGAGAAAGGAAATACCCTAAAAAACGCTAAAAAGGGTACATTCTGGGACGGTTTTGTTTGTTTTGATTTGTTTTGTTTCTTCCTCCGGGGCCGTTAAACTTTTCCCCAAGTCCAGGATTTTCTTCAGGGGTCATGGCTACTCTCCCTGGTTGTAAAACAAGACTACCGAAACCCAAAACAGAACAAACCCACCCCTAGACAAATAATGGCACGTTTAAGATCGTCTCTAGCGACCCCAGTGCTGGGCTGGTGTCTCCCCAGGACCTTGCCCTAGCCAGCTCCCAAGGGAAAGCCTCCCAGGATTTGGGATTTCATTTCCAGAGGCTCAGGCCCAAAGCAAAGAAGGAAAAAGAGGCAGCAATAAAGAACACCTGCCGGGGCAGGAGGTAAGGGATGTGTGACCAGGCAGATCCAGCAACATTTTACAAATTAAAAAAATAGAAACTACCAACGGCTCCGGGGAATGAGGGCTTGGAAGGACCGCCCTGGACCCCAGGCTCCCGGGGGGCCCCCCTCAGCCCCAGAGTCGCCGACTGTGAAGTCTGTGGGGTGGAAGCACTGTCGGGAACGCAGACAGGCTCTCCCTGGACTTTGAAAGCTCACTGTGGTTGCATCTCCTCCCACCCTCCCGCTGGAGACATATCACAATGTCATGGATTGTATGTCACAGCTCAGAGAGGTCATCCCACCTGCCAGGGCCACACAGCTGGTCAGGGACAGAGCAGGAAACGGGACTCCGGCCTCCTGATGCGACCCTGCAGTGCTCCACCCCCTGGCACAGCTGGCCCAGGAGCCACATGCTGGCATCCCGAAGCCTGGGTTCAAGTCCGCCCCGGAGACCCTGGGTCTTGCCAGTTAGCCTCTCAGGAGATCAGGTTTGCTTTGCAAATTGGGGGCTCCGCCGGGACCAGCATAGACGCCCTGCCGGGGAAAATGGGTCTTAGAGCACAGACACCAGGATGGAATCTCAGGAGGAGAGCTGGCCCTGCTGAGACACTTGGCAAAATGTTTCCACGCTGTTTTTGGCCTAATAGAGCCGGTTTCTGGCCAACTGTGCTCAATGCCTAATTCCAAACAGATGGGTCTGTGCCCTGCCCCCACTGGTCTGCTGTGGCCTCCTTGCTCCAGGGGCCTCGGGTGAGATGGGGTGTGGGGGAGCAGCTTTCTGAGGACCTGCTGGGTCTTCCCAACCCCACGGAGGCAGAGACTGGGAGTCTAGACCTGCATTAGCCAAGGGATTAACAAACTCCATCCTCCTCTGTCACAGCACTAGGTAGGGCCAAGGTGCCTGAGTCTGATTCTGGCTCCGCCAAATCGTTGCTGGGACCACTGGGCAAGTATCTTCCCATCTCTGTGCCTTTGCCTCCTCTGAGAAGCAGGCACGGTTGTGCTGAAATAAAGCTGCGTTTGCAGGGCACTTGACGGGATGAGCACTGGGTGTTATGCTAAATGTTGGCAAATTGAACTCCAATAATGAATAAATAAATAAATAAATACATAAATATAAAAGCAAAAAATGAAATGAAATGAAATGAAATGAAATAAAATAAATGAAATGAAATAAAATAATAAAATAAAATAAAATAAATAAATAAAATAAAATAAAATAAAATAAAATAAAATAAAATAAAATAAAATAAAATAAAAAAATAAAGCTGCATTTCAATCAGCCAGAGTGTATGCCAAGCGCTCAGAAGAGGCGTCCCACAGGGCCGGGGGGATCGGCCCAGCCAGTCACGTCTCCTGCCCTGTGTCCGAAGCGCAGGCCACTCTCATGGGATTCCCACGACCCCCCGCCCCAGGCCTACAGTGGGGTCAGCACTCTCCCCACGTAACGGATTTCAGATCGCTCGCTCCCAAAATACCTGTGTTTAACGAGGGTTGCACAAGTTGTCATCATCCCAGTTGCTGAGGTGAAAATCAGAAACGCAAAGAAATTAAGACCTGGTCCAAGGTCACCCAGCCTGGAAGCGGTGCAGCCAGGACACAAACCCCGGTGGATCCCCCTGGCACAGAGCACCTAACCACCACGCAACACCACCGCCAGCAGTGGACATCACGTTCTGCAGGGAAGTGCATCCTGCTGCTTCTCCTAAAGGTAGTGCTGAGCCAAAGGCCGGCTGCACCCCGGGCTGTCTGCACTCTGGCAAAGCCCCTGAGCTGAGGATCCTTTCTTGCTGCAGACAGAACAACTCTCCCCAGCCCTGGAGTCTCCCAGACCCCGAACACCCTCACCCCTGCTGCTCACTTTCCCATCATCCACTCGCCAGCCAGCACCCCAGGGTCTGGGCTCCTGCGGATTATTCTCTTTCAGGAGGAAGAAGACAGGGCCACCTGGGTGGCTCAGTGGTTGAGCATCTGCCTTCGGCTCAGGGCGTGATCCCAGGGTCCTGGGATTGAGTCCTGCATCGGGCTCCCCGAAGGGAGCCTGCTTCTCCCTCCCCCTGTGTCTCTCATGAATAAATAAATAAATAAAATCTTAAAAAAAAAAAAAAAGGAGGAAGAAGACAGAGACGATGAAGACTTTAAGGGTTCCCACACCCAGAGCCAGCTAATCCATGTGGCCTTCTTTTTTTTCTTTTTTTAATTCATCTATTTATTCATGAGAGACACACAGAGAGGGAGGCAGAGACACAGGCAGAGGGAGAAGCAGGCTCCATGCACGGAGCCGGATGTGGGACTCGATCCCGGATCCTGGGATCACGCCCTGAGCCAAAGGCAGACGCTCAACCCCTGAGCCACCCAAGTGCCCCTCCACATGGCCTTCTCATTCAAGGGTCAGCTCTAATCATAGAGTTTGCTTCAACCAGCTAATCTCTTCCCTTTTCACCCAGACATCTGTCTCCATAGAAAAAGGCCTCCACGGAGGGGCCAGGGCCTCACTGCTGTGGGTTCCCGAGATAGGATTACATGGCAGAGAGAAACGGAGAGAGAGCACCGGGACTTTGGGGCAACAGGGAAACCACTATAAACCCTGCCAATTATAGGGCTGAACAATAAAACGGAGCTGCCGCGGCCTCCAGGGTGGAAAGCCCGACGTGGTGTCTTGGACTTGCACCACTGCCCGGGATGAGGTCAGAGTGGTGGCTCGCGGGGGGGTCACTCTGCAGCTGAGTGTCCTGGGTGGGACGTGCTACAGCTGCCTGGTGCAGAGCAGGGGAGGCAGCTTCAGGAAGCAGGGACAAGAGGCCACATTTGCTGAGAACCAAGGGCGGGGTGACGGCTGGACACGCAGGTACATCGCTGTACTCGATTCTCAGGACACCTCAGGCAAGGCGGGCCTTGCAGCCCCAGGAGCCAGATGAGAAAACAGAGGGTCAGAGAGGCAAGTGGACCTGCCCCAGCCCCTTGAGTACTGATTCTTGAACCCAGATGGGGCTGATCCCAGGACACCCCCCAAGCCATGCCGACTAAGTGCATGTGTGCACCGTCACCCTGAGAAGACGGGGCTCTTTATTTTTTTAGCAAGGGAGGAGGTGAGAGGTTGTTTTACTCTAGATGGAAGGAGGGACCTGGCTTCTCTTTATTGATAGGTCAAAAGTCAAAGAAAGGATTTGAGTCTGTAGGTAAAGCACTGGATGAGGAAGTCAATCACCCTGCTTTTTTTTTTTTTTTTAAGATTTTTTTTATTTATTCATGAGAGACACAGAGAGAGAGGCAGAGACACAGGCAGAGGGAGAAGCAGGCTACACGCAGGGAGCCCGATGTGGGACTCGATCCCAGGACCCCAGGATCACGGCCTGAGCCAAAGGCAGACACTCAACCACTGACCCACCCAGGTGTCCCATATCTTGCCTCTACTACGAGGGGCGCCTGGGTGGCTCAGTTGGTTAATAAAAGCATCTGCCTTCGGCTCAGGTCATGATCTCAGAGTCCTGGGATCGAGCCCCAAGGTCAGACTCCCTGCTCAGCAGGGGCCCTGCTTCTCCCTCTGCCTCTGCCCCTCGCTCGTGCACACTCTCTCTCTCGCTCCCCTCTCTTAAATGAATTAAATCTTTAAGAAAAAATCTTGCCTCTACTACAAATGCTGTGTGATCTCGAGTGGATGACTCCGGTTCTCTGTGCTGGAGAAAGGGGGTTGGAGTGGTAGCTTGCTTGATCCACATGCTTCCCTCCAGCTCCGGATCCTATCTATTGCACATCAGCTTGGTGCGGGGGTGGGGGGTGGGGGTGGGGTTACGAGCAAAGACCCCGGCGTTGGATTGCTAGGTTCAAGTCCTGATTCTGCCTCCCCACCCCCACACCCCTGCATTACGGAGCTCAGGCAAGTCACTTTTCTGTGACTCAGTCTGCCCTGTATCAAATGAGGGTAATGACACCCAGGGCAGAGGCTGCTATGCCAATTAGGTGAGATAATGTGAGCGGAGCACAGGGGGCTGTGCCTCTGTGTGTGTCAGGACTCAAGCCAGGGCCACACAGAGCTCAGCACAATCTGATGTAGGAAGGAAACCGCTAGCCTACTGCAGCGGGGGTGGGGTGGGGTGGTGGTGGTCTCACATTGTAATGCCTTCTTCTGGGGGACCCACAGCAAACAGGACCCTCACCCCAGCTCCGGGGACAGGTCAATCCAGGTCGGCCCTGGTCAAGGCTGGGTGCTTAGAAATCTGGGTTTGTCCACTGGCTTCCAGAAGGGAGGCATTCCCAGGATGTCAGCGTCTAGAGGGCCGAGCCACACCCTCCCAGGGTGACCTCCAGGGGACTGCACCCATCCCCACTTAGAGCTCTTTAAACTCACTCCAGAAATGGTATACCTGGAGGAGGTGATTTAGTCTCTTGCCCCGGGGTGAGGGTGGCCCAGCTTAGGTGTCTGCGAGGAAGGGACGGGTCTAGCCCAGATGACCAGGCTCAGGAGCTGTGGAAAGGTCATTCCCAGGTCCCCTGACCCGTTCCCATACCCTGGCTGCCTGCCTGTGCCCTATGCCCCAGGCCGGGCACCGTGCCGGTCACCCCGGGCTCAAAGCTGAGTGCAGCACTACCTGTAGTCCCCAGGAGGCCCTGCCTAGTGAGGGGTCATGTGAATTAGCAGATGGTGCATGAAAGGGCTAATCCAGCTCTTTCCCTCTACACCTACATGGAGTCAGGACCAAAGGTCAGGAAAGCACAGCCCATGGCTCAGACCTGGCCTGCCTCCTATTTTTGTAAACAAAGATTTAGGGGAACACACCTCGGCCAATTCACTTAAGCATTGCCTGTGGCTGTGTGTGCATCCGGCCTGCCAAGACCAAAAATGTTTAGGCTCAAGTTTGCGGCCCCGCAAGCAGGCAGCCACCTGAGTCCTGCTAGCGCATAAGGCCTTCTCAGTCCACTGTGGTGAGATGAGAACATTCCACCAGGACAGGGGAAGTGGCGGGGGCCTGGACTACAGCAGATGGGGCGTCAGCGACAGCTGCCCAAGGAGGTGGCCCTACTGCTGAGGTGGTAAGGGCTGGGCAGACAGACGCACCTGCTGGGTGAAGAATTAGGGGTGGGCCCTCTGGGCAGAGGGACGGCACGCATCAGGACACAAGGACTGTGCAAGTGCTGAGCTGGTCCTTCCTACGGTGCAGGCGGGCAGGCGGTGAAGGACAGCTGATGCTCAGGAACCAGGTGCCAAGGCCTGTGGGGCAAATCCGGTCCCCATCCTGACAGCAGAGCAGCCACTGAAGGACCTGCTGGCCCTGTAGCCGTAATGCAGGTGACACACACAGAGTTCAGGCCACTGTTTCAGAGGTGTACCCAGTGCTTGCACCTCGCAATTTAGCATCTAGCAGAGGAATCTGACAGGCCAATGCCAGGCAGGATGTGCTGAGGGCCTGGGAGGGGTACAGAGAGAATGTGAGCAGGGATCTGAGGGAGAAGGACACGGGGTCCATTTGGGAAGAGGACGAAAAGGGTCCCAGAGGAGAGCCAGCATTTGTGGAGGGACCTAGGAGCTCAGATGTGGGGGGTGGGGGTTGTTTAGAAAAAAGGTAAGAGGTCATGAAACTCTGGACCAGCAGGCTGTCCCACTTGGCGGGTAGAAAACCGAAAGGCCAAGCTAACAGGGAGGCAGAGGGGCAGGCTGATTAACTTGCATCTGAAGTTGGGGACAGGAGGCTAGAGAGGCCTATGAGGGATGTCATGGGGCACCCAGAGGAGGGGGCCAGGCCCAGTGATGGGTGCAGGCATGGTTTCCTAGAGGAGGTGGTGTTATGACTTGAGGAGCTTTAGGGAATTAGCTGTAGGATGTCACTGGGGTCCATTGAGAGGCACAGTGTCACTCTTGGCGATGCCGGTCACCCAAAGGCCAAGGAGGCCACTGCAATGCCAGGCCTTTCTCCTTCCCCCCTGACCATCTGCCAGCTCCTCACTTGCTCTGCAGGGGCCCCCCGGGGGTCTGCTGCTCAGATTCCCCAGGTACGCTCCTGCCCCCTTAGGGTTTGGTGATGGCCGTCCCCCAGGTACCACGTGGACAGGGCTCTCACCTCCTCCATGCCTCCTGAGAGTTGCCAGCCCTAGCCACCCTCCACTGGCAGCTCTGACCCTCTCCCAGCATGTCTCACTCTCCTACAAATGCTAGACTCCATTTGCTAACTTTGGAGTTTATCAGAAGACCCCCCCCACAGGATGTACATTTCACAAGGGATTGCTTGTTAGTTTGCTGAGGCATCCCCAGCTCTCCGAAGCCCTCCTGGCACGAAGAAGTATTCCGTCAATACTTGTTAACTGAATTAATGAATAAGCCAGAGTGGGGAGCCACAGTCTGCACCAGACGCAGGTGGAAGAGGAGCCAGCGCTTGAGTGTGAAATCTCCCAGATTCCTTCACGCAGGCCCCGTGCTATGATATAATCTGAGCCAAACTTTTATCTTTTTGTTTTTTTTTTTTAAACTTCTGTGTATTTTCAAAGGCTGAGAGGATGCATGTGCCTCTGTTAAGCTCAGACTACGAGCTTCCAGACAAAAGTATTTCAGGACAAGACTCCCAGCGTGAGATGTGCCCCTGATGGAGCACAGCACTGCCCATCGGGTGCAGCCGGGAGTTTAAGGAAATCCCTGGGACCAGGCACTGTGGGCTCCTTCTTTGATTTTGGCTCTGCCCAATGGCCAGATGTTCTCAATCGGGTGGCTAAATGAAGATGGTCACGTCACCAGCAAACAGAGGAAGAGAAAAGGAGGAGCGGAGTCAAAAGTTGGGACCAAGGCTTTGATCTGGTTTCTAGGGAAGCAAAGAGGAGGGAAGCAGTCTGTTGGCCCCCCGGGACCTGCACAGCTGACCTCTCATCTGGGTCTCACACTTTCGGTTCTACTCTATAAGCCACTCCCTGCACATGACCTTGGCTGTATTCAGAGGGTCCCTCGCCCTGGTAAGGGGACAGAAATGCTGCCTTAAGAAATGGCTGTGTTGGAAATTCAGATTGTTAGAAATGATGTGAAATGGGTGACTTTTACTGTCATGACCTTAAAAAATACTTTATTGGCATTAGTCTACGTACAGTATGTTATATATAGGACATATACACACAATTGTATGCATATTCGCATGTAATATATATACATATACACACATATAGAGCGTGCATACGCACACGTGTGCACAGATATATAGCACGCAGAGCATTTAATATGCGCCCGGCACTGTTCTAAGTGTGCTATATGTATCCACTCTTTTAATCCCCACAGTAATCCTATGATGTGGATCCCATTATCCCATTTTATAGACGATGGAAGGGAGGCACAGAACAGTTAAATACCTTGTCTCAGGTCCCTCAATTAGTTGCAGGTGGACCTGGGACGTGAGCCCCTGTCCCCCCAGGCAGCCTGCTCGAAAAGCCAATTCTCAACCACTGCACCTACACTTCTGAAATTATGTTCCTGGGACCCCTGAGGGTCACGGAGGCCCTTGCAAGGAGTTCATGATGCAAACCATTTTCATACTAATACTAAGACATCATTTCCTTTGCCCCTGTCTTACAAATGTCCAGGGGAGCCTCCCAGAGGCAAGCGACAAGGGATTTCAGCACAGATTGAACGCAGAAGCAGACAGGAGAACCCAGCTGTTTTCGTTTAAGCCAGACATTGGAGAGATTTGTAAAAACGGTACCAGTCTTCTCACTAATGTTCTCTTTAGGCATGAAGTTGTTTCTCGTTATACGTATGTCACCATGTGATTGGTTTATTATTATTATTTTCCAAGGAAGGAACAAATCTGAAAAGCACTTCTCAATTTTAATAATTGACAGGACACATGTTAACAGGAGAGGGCCCCCATAAGGAAAAGCTACTTGGGATCATCAGTAATGTTTAAGACTGAACATAAGCAGCTCGAGAACCACTGCAGGACACCAGCTATGCTGCTCCACGCCACGTCCCGCAGGGTCTTGGGAAGGGCACACTTGGCAATTTGGACAGGACTCCATCTCCTGCCCGTGCAGGACTGACCATACTGCAGTATGCAGAGCATCCCGGGCCCCTGCCTGCAAAATGCCTGAAGACTCCCCAGGTGCATGACAACTGATAGGATTCTCCCCACTGTGCATGTGTGTTCATTTGTGTTCGTGTGTGTGTGTGTGTGTGTGTGTGTGTGTGTGTGTGTGGCTATGAAGCACAGCTCTGAGAGGGTATCTTCCTTTCACTCCCTCCCTCATTCCCCTATCCATTCACCCAAACCACCTAGGAACTAATTAGGAGCTGGGTAGGAGCTGGCGCAGCTGCTGTAAATTAATTTGTCGTTCTTGACTATTTTTATTTCGGAGGGATGACTTCAGAGCCCTAGCTCTCTGGGTTCCCACGGGATGTTGGAATTCTGGGAGCCCTCGAGTTTCCACAGAAGGTGGGCGTTCTGTGCCTCTCACGGTCCAATGGCACGGAGTTCCAAGGAGACCCATGGAGCCTTCGAACTCCAGAGTTCTGCAAAGTCCCTGAAGCCTATCAGGTCCAGGACCCAGAGCAAAGGATCCCCAGATGTTGCAGCCACCCAGCATGTCAGCATCCCTGTTCATGCTGCAGGAGTGCATTTTTCCCTGTGAATTACCAACAGTGCAGTTTTACAGATGAACATGAGGGGCACCTCTGGCTCCAGTCCCACCTGCACAATCCCAGAGAATCCTCCCTCCCCCATCACGGCACACGCTGCTCCCAAGAAAGGAAGGGCCTGAGGACCAACTCCCTCTCCCGACAGAAGCAGGTTTCTCTGTGCCAAATTCTCGTCCCTTCACGAGCGTCCCTATCTCTCCCCCATTCCTCGTGGACCTGGACGCAGGGCCCAGCTGAACACAAACCCCTTTGTCAACACCAGACCGCACTGCCGGGTCTCTCCCCCAGTCCCAGCAGGGATGGTCTTGCAGCTCTCGTGTCCAGTCTGCCTTCCTCTCGCTGTTCCAGAACAAAGTCACAACTGGTAACAGGGCAGCAAGCACATCTTCGGGAATCTCTCTCCTGCGAACTTATCTCAAGAACACAGTTCAAATGAAGGAAAATGCTAAAAGGATAAATATGTTCAACGAAGTGCTGTTTATGACGATGATGCTATATCTACGCAACATAAGCTATAACATGCCCAGTGACACAAACGGTGAGGTCACTCGGGTACTACCACTCGGTGAAGCATTACACAGCCACAGAATGCGACGATCTTTCATGTCACCGCCAGAAGCACTCTCTGAGAGACCCCAACTCCATCCAGGTACTGAGGACACAAATGGGGAAGGACATGGCTCCTGCCTTCAGGGAGGTTCCAGTTGAGTGACTGTCCATCTGCTGTTCCTTTAAAGTGCAGAGAGCCAATTCCATTCTATTCAACCAACAGAAAACAAATCCATGCCTCCTGCCCCAAAAGCCTTCCCTCCCTTCTCTTTTTCTGCTGGCTGATCCCTCGACACAGAGGGTATTTTCAGCACCTATGAGGAAGTGTTCACATGGAGACCATTGAGCAATATGGTGACATGGCCCTGGGACGGTACTATGCAAGACAGAGCTTCCCAAGTGGATTTGAGACAGGCAGGCTCTGGTTCCCTTCCACTTCCTTCTTCCTCCTCCCCGTTATCCAGATCAGAAAGGGCACCTGGCCATTTGGGCAGGTGTGCTGGCTTGACCTAACCTGAGGCAGGCATGTCATCAATGGCAGCTATTCCAGCAAGCATAGAGGCAGAGCTATGAGCAGCACAGAAATAGTGGCTAGTCCCAAAGTTATATAGGACCATGAGCTCCCAGATGTGGGATTCCCCCATTTCCAGTTCTCCAGAAGCTGGAGGCAGATCACAAGAAGCGACTGACTGGTCAATGCCCCCAGGGAACAGAAGAAGAGGGAAATAATCCCCCAGGGGGCCCAGGCCTGCAAATAGCTGGACGTCATGCTTATCAACCCAGCCGCCACCGGGGCTGGGTCTGTGTGGCCGAGACAAGGAGTCAACT
This sequence comes from Vulpes vulpes, assembly GCF_048418805.1. NCBI lineage: Eukaryota > Metazoa > Chordata > Mammalia > Carnivora > Canidae > Vulpes > Vulpes vulpes. The sequence continues at coordinate 7,217,881 of NC_132792.1, read as the reverse complement.
GTGCCCGCCTGCATATACCCATTCTCGGCCCTGCAGATGCAGATGTACCTGGCACAGGCAGGTGACCCAGGTGAAGAGTGAATCACACTCCTGCTCCCCAAGGAGCTGCCAGTCTAACGGGGAAAACACACACAGGCACTGCACGACGGGCAGTGCGGTCGAGACACACACAGGGGTGCCCTGGGGTCTGGGGGGAGGTCAGCAGACAAGTTGCAGGGAAGGATTCCCAGAAGAGGCGACACTTGAGCTGAGTGTTGGAGAGGGAGGATTTCAACAGGAAGGTACAATGAGAAGGGTGTTCTGGGTGGAGGGATGAGCACGTGCAAACCACACGCTCCGTGGCCCGGAGACATGAAAGTTCCTTCGTTTAGAATGAATGTTCTCTGTGGTAAGCACAGGCTAGATCTAGACCTACAGCTGCACCTCTACAGCCACATCTGTAGCTCAAGTACCTGACAATGAGCTTTTTTGGCTGTGATAGAAGTAAGCCCCTGACATTAAACTTTGGATTGCCAAAACATTCACTTTAAAGACATCTATCTCGCTCTCTCTGGCTAGATGGGTGCTGGGGATTAAGGAGGGCACCTGTTGTGCTGAGCACCGGGTGTTGAACGTAAGTGATGAATCACTGAGTTCGACTCCAGAAACCAATATGGTGCTAAGTAAAACTTAGGAATTTAAATTAAATTAAAACTTTAAAAAAGTAAATACACAAATAAGTAAAAATAAAGACATCTATCTCAAAGACCTGCATCGCCCGCTACACAACTAGATGAACAAGCAGGCCGCCCCACCCACCTAGATCCCCTCTTGGAAAGCCAATGGTGACTCTAACGGACAGTTTGAGTGACCCCGCTTTTCCCTTCCCACCCCCTCACTCCTGCTTTTAGGTTTTGAATTCACCAATCGAGAGTAAACCTGCAAAAACCTGGCACCCCAGCCCTCGACCCCAACAAAGGCAGTACCCCAGTCCCCTCATGGGCAATGCCCCGGGGGCTGACCACAAAGAGGAGGCCCAGGGGAGTGTCACTGGCAGTCAGAGGGTTAGGACATCCCCCCCACCCCCGCCAGAACAGTACCTGATGCACAGCGTCCAGAAGGGCCCCAAGCATTTTTACATATATTAACACATTTGATCCTCACAACACCCCTATGGGGCTACACTACTGTCTCATCTATTGGGTCCATTTTGCAGATGAAGAAACGCAGATCAAGACAGGTTCAGTGGCTGGCCCAACGTGGTACCGCAGGCCACAGAAGTGTGATTTGAACTCAGGCCTTCTGTCTTAACAGTTTACACGCTTGACACTACTCTTAAAATCACTGTGTGGTTCGCAGAAGGTGAGGTGAGGCTGGAGAACGGTGATAAGGCCGGGGTCCTGGGTGGGGGCCCAGGTCAAAGCGAGGCTTGTCCGTCCTATTGTGGAATTTGGACTCTGTCCCAGGGCTGGAGGGGACATGGACACCGAAAAGAGGAAGGACATGACTGGATGCCCTTTGAGAACAAAGGTTATTGGTACATATCCAAGTGCTTATCATCCAGGCATGACTGGAATAAAAATAAGTCATTCACAGCCGACTCAATCTGTGGGCTTGGCCTCCAGAAGCACAAAGGAAATTTCCATGCTTCTGGTGTCGGGTGGTACCACTGCACCCCCCAACTTCTTGTGGCACAAGTGGTGTCAAGGCCTCCAGGCCTGGCCACCGTGGTTACCCCAGAGTGTCCGTCCTCCCATGAAAGGTGTGTCTCGGCTGCAGCCAAGACACCTGCCCTGAGCCGAGCCGGTGGAGAAGGAAGCTGCGTGCAGCGTGGGTCAGCTACGAATAACACGGGTGACATGTCGGCACTGATGACAGGCCAGGCACCAGGCCGGCTTGGTGCACAGCGTCTCACCCCGCCAGGCCCTCACTGGGAGCTGGGGCTATCTTCCTTACAGATGGGGATCCGGGTGACAGAGCTGGAAAGACACAGGTGGAGGAGCCTCCAGGCCCGTCTCAGGCCTAGATTTCTTCGGGTGAACCCTCAGAACTTGCACATCCCTGTGGGGTCCATGTCACCAACAGGTGGGACCGGCCCCATCTTACCAGGGGAACGAGGCTCAGCAGGTTAAGGACCCACGGGGACAAGTGGAGTCACAGTGAGCTTGTGGTGAGGCTTGTTGCTTGTTGCCTTTCCCCCTTCCAGCCCTGGCTGTCCACCAGGGCTGGATCTTTGAGCCCCCAGGGAGGGCACTCACTGCTGCCACCTGCCCCGGTCTCAGGTGTGGGTGCTAATGATGCAACATGCCTGCAAAGCCTTCTGGGACCACGGTGGAAAGCATGTGCTCTGAAATCCAGAGAGTCTGTGGGTCCCCAGCTCTGTTTTACAAATGAGCTGACAGGTCCAGGAGTGGGTAGGGATCAATGAGACCTGCTGGTGGTGGGAGAAGGCCAACCACATGGCTTGAAGGCCCACCGCCGCCACTTACTGACAGCTGTGCATCTGTGGCTAAGGTACTTAACCAGTCTGGGCTGATTTCCATCACCGGTGAAACAAGCAGAATGACAGCGGCCAGCTCCCAGGGGGGCTGTGGGGGGTTAAATGTGTCAATGCTTGGGGCTCTTAGAAGAGCAAGTGACCCACGGGGAGACCTTCTGAGGGTCAGCAAACACTCTGCCAGCACTTACACCCCGGGAAGTTCAGGTGATTCCTCTGAACACAGTCCCAGAAGTGGGATCGTAAGTTAGATCCCTTGCATAATGGCCAGGAAAGTGCCTTTCTGCACTTAAGTGCCGGCATCACTTAAGAAGAAAAAAAGTCCGGATGCCTGGGTGGCTCAGCGGTTGAGTGCCTCCCTTTGGCCCAGGGCATGATCCTGGGGTTCCAGAATCGAGTCCCACATCGGGCTCCCTGCATGGAGCCTGCTTCTCTATCTGCCTGTGTCTCTGCCTCTCTGTGTGTCCCTCATGAATAAATAAATAAAATGTTAAAAAAAAAAAAGGAAGAAAAAAGTCTTTAGCTCTAATTGATTAGCCCAAGAACAAGGGCCTGAAGCATCTAGAAGGTAAGTCCCCCCTACCACAGCCCCCAGGATCCCCACCATCAGCCTTTCTGCTAAGTCTCCATCCAGCCTCCTGCTGCAAGGAGCCCCTCGTGCCCCGTGACCCCTGAGGCCCAGGTACCCCAGGAGAGAGAGCATTCTCGCCCACCCCCAGGAGGCCTGGCCCACCCCTGGCTGCACCCCCCCTTAGCTCAGGCTTGCCTTCCATTCTCAATTCATACCTGGTATCCTGACTTCTTCAAGAGAACTCCCAAATTGTATTAGCCTCAGGCCTCCCCAAACTCAGAACTGCAGCTGTGCCTATCACTGTGCTGTTAATGTGCCTGTTTCTCCCACTGAATCCTTAATATCTCGAGGACAGAGCTCTGCGGTCTTACTGTTTTATCCCGGGTGCTTGGCACAGGGCCCGGGACCCACGGGTGTCTGCTGCCGGAACGAACAAACGAATGGATGGATGAGAAGGACAGAAAGAAAAACGGCCTCCCTGCCCGCAACAGTTGCTCTTTTCTTAAAGGTTATCAGCAACAGAATCCCACCCACATCTCGCTGCTGCCCATTTTCATATCCGTGACCACCAAGCTTGCCTCTTATCTGGTCAGAATGCCTTGGCCTCTGGTTCGCCTCTGGACCAGCTGATAACATTTAATTTTTTTTTTCTTTTTGGAGGAAATACTTGAGTTCTGAGAGAGAGTGCCCATGTGTGTGACTCTCCAGGCCTGGAAAGATGCACCAGAGACGCCAGTCCTGGCTTTCCAGGGCAAAGGCCCACGGCCCCTCGGGGAGAGTAATGAGTCCCCCACCTGTCCTCTGATCACCAGCCGGGGCTCCTCGTCGTCGTCACTGTGTGCTCTCTCCTCCAGCACACTACACTGTGCTCTAACCCGCCACCCCCCACCCAGTCCCGCCTGTCCCCACCCTACCGCACCTCTACTTACATCCCTGCTTACCATTGATCTTTCCCTCTTCCCCATCCCCTCAGCTGGCACCTGAGCTCCCTGGGTCTCTGTCGGCCCGGGACAGTGCCTGGCACATAGAATGAGCTCAGAAATAGTTGTTGATGCACGAAGACACTGGCATTTATCAAGTTCACATCCTACAAACACTCCGCTGGGAGCCAGGGATCCAAATGTGTTTTAAGTTAAAGCCTCTGCGCAGAAGCAGCTCAGCTGGAGATAACACCCCGCTCCAAGGGAGGAAATGCCCTCTCCCTGGGGGGAGGCCCACTTCTGCATTCATGCCCTCAACCTGATCAAGAGCTTTGCAATCAGGACGCCTGGGGGGAGGCTCAGTGGTTGAGCGTCTGCCTTCAGCTCAGGGCCTGATCCTGGGGTCCTGGGATCGAGTCCCGCATCAGGTTCCCTGCAGGGAGCCTGCTTCTCCCTCTGCCTGTGTCTCTGCCTCTCTCTCTGTGTCTCTCATAAATAAACTAGATTTTTTAAAAAAGGGAGGGGGCTTTGCAAGCACAGGACAGCAGCCACCACCATCCCTCCCCTCCATGGTAATGCTCGTGCACACACGTGGCCCTGCACAGATGTGCGGCCCTGCAATGCCACATGCATCTCTGCACAGCCTCGGACTCCATCAGACATGCAGACTGTAAGCACCTCCCAGGAGTGAAGGAACGGGGTGTCCACCCACACACCGTCGCCTTCCTCAGTGGTCTCAGGTCCATGGGGACAAACACTTCCCCCACCCTCCCCTCAGTTCAGGTTTTCTGGCCCAGGAGTGTCACCCCAGCCAATCCAATCAAATGCCAACAGACAAACAGGCACTCATTGTAACCTTGCCACATTTACTAGTTGCACAACTTTGCACAAGTTATTTATCTCTTCAGAGTCTTGTTTCCTCATGTGTTCTTGGGCCACCAAGTTGTTAGGAGCTGCAACAATAAGCGAAGGGTCTGGAACAGGGCCTGGACCATAGTTTAATAAATGTGTTGGCCTGCTGTATTGGCAGTGGGCCTGGGGGACTGGTCAGCATCTCTGAGACAGACGTGGGTTTCAAGAATGCTGTAGCCTCACCCAGGTGCACTCGTGGTGGTTTTAACATATACATAGTTTGATTTAGAAATGATCTAGATGACGTGCCCATATATGCACATTCACACACATGTATGATGTGTATGCACATATATGTGGATGCGTACACACAGGTCTATGACTACGCATGAGTATATGTGCACACACGTGTGCACATGCACACAAACACACACACCCTGGCTCCCGGGTCTATGTGCTCGGAGGGCCTAGAGGCCACGCTATCTCAGTAGCAACAGACATACCCTATGACCAGATGGTATTTCTAGATACCACTCTCCACTGAAAAGAGCCAGAGCTCCTTGACAAACTGCTGACTCCGTCATTAACCAAGTGATAAAGCCAACATCGCAGTCAAGGGACAGAGCAGCCCTCACCCTCCAAACACGAGGCACGGGAGACACGATGTGAGTGCTGCGGGATGCCTGGCAGGAGCATCCGATCTAAATCTACTCACCAGGGAGCATCAGACAAACGGCGACTATGGGACACTCTGAAAAGTAATTGGCTTAAACGCGTCAAAACCATTAATGTCACGAAACACAAGACTAAGGAAGTTTTCCAAGAAGGCCGCGTGCCAAATGGATTTTCTTTTGCGAGGAAGGACTTCATGGGGGAGCGGGGGAGGAGCACTTGGTAAAATCAGAACAAGGTCTGAGGCTCAGGTCGGTAGCAAATCAATGCTAAGTTTCTGACCTGGTTGCACTGAGGTTATAAGAATCCTCTGATTTCAGGAACAAACAGAGAGAGGAAAGGATAGAACGAACCCAGTAAAATGTTACCCCTTCAGGAATCCGAGGGAAAGGTATCCAGGAATTTTTTTTGGCTCGTCTTGCAACTTATCTGTAAATTTGCAATTATATCAAAATCAAGCAATTGGGGGAAAAATGTAATTGGGAAGCATACTCTGGGTTCATGTGCTGAGAAAATGTGACTTTAGCACTTAGCACGATAATTTAAAGCTATTATGATAACTGTTATTATGACCAGACAGTGCACGTAGCACATCATCAGCTTGAGATGGACAGAGGATGTTATCACTGTTAATGTCACCATCACCACCACCACTGTGGTGCCTGATGGGCTTGATACTAAGTACTAAAAAAAAATACCTTTTCTTATTATTACTTCTAATTACTTCATATCAGCATTAAGCTCCACTGTTTGAAGTCCAGTTATGGAAACACCTGTTTCAAGTGCTTCCAGCACTCACCTGCAACCATGAAGAGCTTAAAAACCAACCAAGAGAAGAGAGGAGGGGCCCATTTCAGATCCAGATGTATAGATACACATTGATTCAATCCTTTTCCGTCATCTGAATCTCTTTGTTCTTGCTACTTCCTGGGTAACCCAAAGTCGGGAAAGTCCAGCTCTTAAAGACAGAACCTGGAGTCTTTGCCTATAGGCCTCCCGGCCACCTAGGGATCCTTCTCTGTTCCCTCTTGGAACTCACCCATAAATGCTGTGCAGCTCAGCGACTGGCCCTCTTATTCTGCACCGCACACCACCTTATTCAACAAATAGAACCTCCTATTATGCCCCAAGTCCTGACCCATCCAAGATGGCGGCACTATTGCCAAATCCAAGCTTCTCCCCATGGGTCTGTGGTATAGAACTGGCTGTGCTCAGCTCAGTTCTGAGATGCGATAAGGTCCCAATCATCATTACTTTGTCTAACATGTTCTTTGAAGGTAAATCCATGGTCCCACCCCTATCATCTTCTGTCTCCATCATTGCTCATTCTTCCAAGACTCACAGGCACCATATCTTTAGCTCATTTTCTTCCTCTCTTGGTTTCTTATCTCTCTTCAACCCCTGTGGACACTATAGTCATTGCTTCTTCCCCTTTCATCTGACCTTCCTACGACCATGGAAAAGCTCATATTTGTATCAACCTATTTGTATACGTAAAACTGATAAATCCTAATGTCCAAGTGGTTTAGTGTCTACATGGACTCATGCACAGTGACCACAGGTTGGCTGTCCAAAGACATTTTAGAAGCAATTCTGGTTTTACAGGTAAGAAGGTAGATAAATAGATAGATGTCCTCACCAACAGTCATATATAACAGCTACACACACACACACACACACACACATACATGTACCAACCTTCCTTCTTCCACGGTGGTTGCAATTATATCCAAGCTCAGTTAGACACCGGCGGAGCAAAGGGAGACATCCCCGAGTGACCACAGTTTTCCCAAGCCAGCTTTCCTCGCTGATGGAAGCATTCTCAATGTGCACTGTCCACAATGGTAGCCACGAGTCACACGTGGCTATTGAGCACTTGAAACGTGGTGAGTGTGATTGAGGGCTGAATTCTTAATTGTGATTAATCTTAATGAATTAGAATTTAAATAGCCACACTTGCAGGGGCTCCGCATGTAGACAGCTTCTCTCTAGACCAGGGGCTGGCACCCTTTTTCCATGAAGGACCAGACCGTAAATATTTTAGACTCTCAGGCCACACGGCCTCTGTCACCACTGCTATTGTCATGTGACAGCACCACAGACATATCTGAAGGAAGGAATGGGACTGGGTACCGATAAAGCTTTATTTATAAAAAATGACCAGGCTAGTTTTGTCCTATGGGCCCTAGTTGTTTGCTGACACGCACACCAGTACAGGTCACTCCAGACCTTGGGGATGGCAGGTACTGGCCATATGAGGCCGTTCCTAATCCAGTTTGTACAGAAGGCTTTCCTTTTAAGAAAAAAAGGCTGCTTTATATTCTAATGGTCCTGCATTTTTCCCTAAAGGTAGAAAGCTTTACCTCTTAATGGAATATCCCCAGGAGAACAGGCCAAACGACAAAGAGACCACAAGACACAGGGAAACATCTCTCCTCCCCTACTCAAGTTAATCTATGGAAGAAACCAGAAGAGACAATACCTCTCACTGGTGCGGGGGTGGGGGGTGGGGTGGGGGGTGGCAAGGGTAGGCATTTACCTCAGTAGGCTGAAGGACTGTCCATCTCCGGTCCTCAAATGAAACTGCCCTGGCCACAGAGCTCCAAGCGTTTGCTCGCCACAGCCCCTGGCGATGATGATTACTTCTATTGGCATTTCCAGGTCAGAAAGGTTGAGTCTGAAAATGGTCCCGGCTGCAAGGGAAGAGGAGAAAAGCTCAAGTCAGTTTTGACATTTAGCATCTCCACCGTCTTTTGAAGATGACTCGAGACAATTCAAAGGCATTTCCCCATCGCTCCACTCTCTCACCCAATGATTTATACAAATGGTTTTGTTTTGTTTTGTTTTGTTTTGTTTTGTTTTAAATAGAACTTATCCTGTGCCATGCACACAGCCAAGTGCCAGAGACAGAAAGGTGAGGAGACCGTTGTTCAAACCCCTGGGAAGCTCAGCTGGTGGAGAAAGCAGACAGATACACAAATAACTCAGGGCAATGCGGTACAAGCATGTGAGGGATGTATTTGGGGAGCTAAGGGAGAAATGACCAACTCAGTATGAGAAAAGCAGGTGGGTTGTTAGTTGGTCTTTGCTCAAGTGAGATGCTGTTTGGCAAAGAAAAAAGGGAAGGGAAGGGGAGGGGAGGGGAGGGGACTGGAGGGGAGGGGAGGGAAGGGAAGGGAAGGGAAGGGAAGGGAAGGGAAGGGAAGGGAAGGGAGAGAGACAGAAAGAAAAAATAAAAGAGAAAAAGAAAGAAAGAAGGAAAGAAAGAAAGAAAGAAAGAAAGAAAGAAAGAAAGAAAAAGAGAAAGAAAAAGAAAGAAAGAAAAAGAAAGAAAGAAAGAAAGAAAGAAAGAAAGAAAGAAAGAAAGAAAGAAAGAAAGGAAGAAAGAAAGAAAGAAAGAAAAAGGAAGGAAGGGAGGGAGGAAGGAAGGGAGGGAGGGAGGGAGGGAGGGAGGGAGGAAGGAAGGAAGAAGATGTGGGGAAAGTGTCTCTGAGGAAGCAGATCTGGGAAAAATGAATGTGTGAGGTCGGGGTGAGGATGCACCAGGCTGAGGCCCGGTGGGAGGCTTGGGAAGGCCTCCCCTGAGAGTAAGAACCCTCAGTCTTGACTTCTTACTGTGTCTCAAGCACCGAGAGATGAACAGGCCACACATTTTCTCACTGAGTCCCTGATGAAGGGGGGTCCTCTATGATTATCCCCATTTTATGGATGGGCAGCGGGGCCTGGAGAGCTATGAGCTCTTTGACTTGATGACAAAGGCAGTAAGTGGTAGAGCACAGTCCCCAACAGGACGCCCCATGATGCGTGAGAACTCCAGTGGCACAGTCCTCATCTTTGCCACTGGGACAGGTGCGCTGAGCAACGGCCCCCACCTGCCCGGGCCCCCCGGTACACATGCTCCTTGGGGGCAGCTCTGCTCCTCCTCCCCACATAAATTGAGGTCCATTTCGCCACACTCTGGATCTGCACTTGGCCGTGTAACCTTGCTTTGGCCAATGGGCCAGTAACAAAAGACACAAATAAAAGCTTAAACGGTGCTTATGCACAGAACACCTCCCTTTCTGGCCACGGCGAGGCCACATTACCCCACCTGAGCTGGTCACTAGAGGCCCCAGGCATCCCCGCTCAGCCGGGCCCCCAAGTCCATGGACCACCCCAGTGAGTCCCAGCCACGCTGCCCAAACCACAAGAAATGGCCAATCAACCCACAGAATCGGGAGAAATGACCGTTTGTTGTTTAAGGCACTAAGATTTGGAGCTGTTCCTTATGCAGAGAAAGCTCACTGCTACAATCACCAGGTCACCTTTACGCTGCCAGCAATGGCGATGACACATAATAAACTTGCAGCTTGGAAAGAAAGATCCCGGGTCAGTGACGTGGAGGGCCAGACGTGCGGCGGGCGGCGGTGGCACCGAGAGAGATGGAAGATCACGAGCTACGCTAGACGTAAAGTCAACAGGATCCAGTTACACAATGACCCAAGATTGGTCTAGAGGCGCCCGGTGCTGACAATAAATAGATTCTATTTGGGGTGCGCTGAGGGGGAGGGATGCTTGCACAGAAGACACACGCAGTGGCCTGAGCCAGGGCACTCAGGGTTTAGCGTCACAGAAAATACGAGCTCCCAGAATGAAACTTTCTGGTCTCAGCCATTAGAAACGACAAATACCCACCATTTGCTTCGACGTGGATGGAACTGGAGGGTATTATGCTGAGTGAAATAAGTCAACCGGACAAGGACAAACATGATGTGGCCTCATTCGTTTGGGGAATATAAAAAATAGTGAAAGGGAATAAAGGGGAAAGGAGAAAAAAATAAGTGAGAAATAGCAGAAAGGGAGACAGAACATGGAAGATTCCTAACTCTGGGAAACGAACTAGGGGTGGTGGAAGGGGAGGAGGGCAGGGGGTGGGGGTGACTGGGTGACGGGCACTGAGGGGGGCACTTGACGGGATGAGCACTGGGTGTTATTCTGTATGTTGGCAAATTGAACACTAATAAAAAATAAATTTATTTAAAAAAAAAGAAACTTTCTAGTCCTTGTTGTTTGAAAGGAGAGCTGAGATGGGGGGGTTCATTGCCCCGGCCTCCTGACCAGACCTGCCACCGCCACCTCCTCTGATGCCTGTCCCTGCCCGCAGCAGCCTGCAGAGGGACCTTCCTCCCTCGTGTCACCAGCTCACACCTCCCGCCGTGTACTGCTACTCACTGCTATTTCACCACCAATGGCCCTTCCCGGGGAAGGGGCAGCTGGCCGTCTGGACAAGGCCAGGCACTGGCACCGCCCAGGGCTCCCCGCACTCCCAGAGAGCATGTGCCCCAGCCTGATTAACGCCACGGGGGTGCCAGGGGTGCCCGTCCCACACGCCACTCTTGCCACGCGGGAGAAAGTGAGTTCCTGTTCCTTGAGTGAGAGAATGAACAAAACCATTCATTCCTGGGTCACACATCCAAGATGTTTTTTTTTTTTGTTTTTTGTTTTTTGTTTTTAACATACTCCCGCACTCAAAGCTAGGTTAGCCACCTTACATCCGGGTACCTGTGGCTTCCCATGCTTATCTTCACCCCTTTGCACTGGATTCCCAACCCCGACTGGCACGTTGGCAACTGTGGCACTTTTATAAACTAGAACCGTTCCCCAGGTGTCCCCCACCTTCCAGGCCCTCGGTGTCTCAGCTCCTAACACAGCACAGGGATGCTACGTACACAGAGAAGGTCACTATCCCACTCTGAACCTGTTCATCCCCAGGTGCAACCTAAATATCTACTGAGACTCTCTTTGCCTTCTGCTTTTTTTTTATTTGTTTTTTATCGAAGTTCGATTTGCCAACATGTAGTGTAACACCCAGTGCTCATCCCATCAAGCGCCCTCCTCAGTGCTCGTCGCCCAGTTACCCCAACCCCACCCACCTGCCCTTCTGCAGCCCTTTGTTCATCTCCCAAAGTTAGGAGTCTCTCATGGTTTGTCTCCCTCTCTAATTGTTCCCACTCAGTTCCCTCCTTTCCCTTATAATCCCTTTCACTATCTCTTATATTCCCCATATGAGTGAAACCATATGATGATTGTCCTTCTCCGTGCCTTTTGCTTTTCTTAACACGCAGCCCCGAAACCTCTTCTGGAATGCCACGTCGTGGCTCTCTTCCCATGCTTTGCCACCCTGCATCTCCCCATGCCCACCTGCCTCCCTACCCCTCCTCTCCCAGGCCATTTGCTCCTTTGCTTCTATCCATGCAACCTGCAACCACCAGGTACCAGCCCAGGCCCTCGGCTGCCAACCGCTGGGCTTAACCTGGGACATTCAGGAGCGAGAAACATATCGTCCAACATCTATCTGCCACACAGGAGATGAGGGCCCATAAATCATTCCTTCTTTGGCCCTAATAGAACATCACCATGGGCCGGCCCCCACCCTATAGCACCATCACGCACTAGACCATGATCGATCTCATGAGAGATTCTGTTCTCCGATTTTTGTTTCTTTGGGGAGCAGAGCAGGGGACCAGAAGCGAAATTCTACATCACTCCCAGAGGAGGACAGCCAGTTGGCTTAATAAATCACAGCTTTTCCCTCCACGTGAAAAATGATAATCTGGATAATTGTGAACGCTGAGCCCAGCTGAACAACAGCTTTCAGATGCCCGTGGTCATGTCATATTCCAAAACGGGGTGCCCTGCCGCCGGGTGTGCCGACCCGGGGAGGCTGGTCAGGCCAGGCTGCGTGACTACACACAAATGGCCCTTCTCGGCGTCTTAGTTTGCTCCTTGGTAACACGGACGCGGTTCCTGCTTCAACTACTTCGCAAGACTATACTGAAAAGCAAGTGGATAAAAACCAACGTGAAATAGTAAAGTGAAACTAGTAGTAGGAATTGTGGCAGATACACTTTGAAGGGCTTAAGGGCACTTTCCCAAACCAAGCCCCGTGTTCTCAAAAGCTCTGCTAGTCTCCACGGTGATGTGACATCAACTGTTATGTGCGTCATTTTGCGGACGAGTAAGTGGAGGCCGGAAGAGGGTAAGCAACTCTCCAAAAGTCAGAGCCGTGGCCAGAGCCCGAATGATACACCGAGGCCCACGTGGACGAGCGCGGCACTCGCGGAGCCTCTGTGCACCCTGCAAGTTCCCTGCTCCTCCCTGGCAGGGGCCACAGCACACTGTCGGGCTCTGCAGGTGAGGAGGGGTGGGGGGCACACAAGTCAGCAGCAGCCTCGCCACCCTGCACCCCAGGGGCAGCCGGTCAGCACACAAGTGGGCAGTTTTTCAGTCTGAACTCCTGTCCAGAACACACTGACCACCGAGACAGAGGTCAACATGGAGACTGTCTGGCCAATCCGTCTGCAGAGGGACAGGTGCCCCAGATGTAGGCAGGTGCAGGGGCAGATCAGAAGCCGGCGGGGAGGCAACCCAGAAACGCCTGGAGTAGGAGCTGGGATGCCCGGAGCAGGGGTGCTGGCTGGGCTCTCTGATGGGAGCAGGGTGCAGGGCGGGGGAGCCAGGGGTGCCAGGGGCTGACTCGAGGGTGGAGGAGCTGGCCGGCCCCTTCCTGATGCTGCTGCACCTCCCTGCTCGTGGCCCCGGAGCGCTGATATGAGACGCACGGAACCAGGCGGGAAGCACATGCACTTGTTGGCGGGAAAGCTGCCTCCCATGTGTACCCTACCGCTCTGGAAGGGCTTCACCTGGGGGCAGTCCTCAGAGTAAGCGGGTTTCTGAACCCAGACGCTAGGTGCTTCTCCAGGGGAGGCGTTATCACTGCCAAGAGCGAATGGACGAGTGTGGACAATGAGGCCGGCACCGGGCTCAGCATCTCGTGGGCATGAGTTCACTCAGTCTTCACAGCCGTCCCTGGGGAAAGCGGGGGGAGCAAGCTGACCTCCATTTCACAGGTGTGCAAGCTGAGGCTCTGAAAGGCCGCGAGGCGGGAAACCAGCAGAGGCGCAGCTCAAAGCCAGGGCCTCCTCCTACACAGGCCCTTCTCACCTTCTAGCCCATCAGGGCTCTAGAGGGTTGTCCCCCCCACTTCACTCTAGAAGGTTGCCCCCCCCCACTTCACACCCCACCAATCCTCGAGCAGGGGGGCGGTGCGGCTCGCTGGCTCACCCCTGCTCTGGGTTCCATAACATCATCTGTGGGTCCCAGCTCTCTCCAAGAGGCTTCAACTTTGGGTTGCCCACAAGGAGCACAATCAGCTCGAAGATCCTAGAGAGATGAAGGCACAGGTGCTCCTCCCAGCACCAACACGGCGGTGATCACTCCCACGTGCACCAGCTGGGGGGCTCAGGCTGTTCCCTGCCTGCCTCCACCTGCCGGGGTTCCTCCGTGGGGCTGCTTGAACCTCTCCAAAGTGCAGCAAAGGAAACCTCGTCCACACCTCATTACTGAAAGAATGCAGGTCACTCAGGACCCCCAAACGTCTCTTTCAGCCCCTTCCTGCAAGCACATGACAGGGAGATGCCCCAGTTCCCTCTTGGGGTTCCTCTGTGGGGTCCCACGGGCACTGGCCCTCTCTATCCTCACCGCCACTGTTACCAGGTCCCACTGTCTTCGAGCTGGTCTGCTCTCTGGGGCTCTCCTCCATCCTCTCCTGTTATTTCTCTCAACCACGGGCCAGAAAGCTGGGTGGTGCTACCGCAGGGCACAGGTGGGGAGACTGAGGCTGGGACACGGAAGCCCCACAGCTGCCCCAGAACCCCCAGGGTTCTCCAGGTGTTGGCTCTCTGTCCCCTGTCTCCTGCCCCCAGGCCTCTTGGACAGGAGACGCCTCCTCCCTCCCCTCCCCTGCTGGGACCACTGAACCTGCCTTCAGAGCAGGGGGACAGGGTTCCTCTGTGCCACCCAGAGCCACAACACCTGTGTCTGTTTTGCAGGCTGGCACGGCCTCAGTCAGGAGGCCTAACTCCGGATTTTGGAACACAATTTTGTGAGTGGGGGGGAAGAAGGAAGGGAAGAGAACTTGCTGACCACGGACACCTTGAGCCGGAGGACAGGCCTGGCCATCACATAAAGCCTGTCCGTGTGGAAGGTGACCCGGAGTGCCACCAATTACCGTCCTATTTATATCCCTTTGAAATATGGCTAGGGAAGTGGGGGGAGGGGGGGCTTTGTTCTTTTGGCCTCTTATCTGATTCTCGGGAACAAAGTGAAGGGAGGTGGGAGGGAGGCTGGTGGAGGGGCCCCTGGTGTGGGCGGTAAGAAGACCAGACCCACTGGCCCCAGGAACCTTCTGGCACATGGGCACGTTGGAGCGAGCCCTGCTGGTGCAGGAGGAGGGTTACAGCTCCCCTGCTCCCCGACTCGACCCAGGAGTCTGGGGGGACCTGGGGTCAAACACCCAATTCAACAAACTTCAGTTTTCCCAACTGTCAAAACACCGATAAGCAGAATGACCACGGAGGCGTGTTCAGGAGGTTGCAGGAGTTCAACCCGTCCACAACATGGTATTTCCTGGGCAGGAACTCGGGAAGGATAACAGGGCAGACAGCCGCCAGACTCACAAAACCCAACCCCGACGTGTGTGCTCGGAGGGAGGTCCCCAGGAGCCCACGGGCGCGGGTGGTCTGGGAGGCCGTGGCGTGCGGGGTGAGGGGGACACCCGGAGCCGGGCGACCTGGCTTCTGGCCCCCGGGAGGGCAGGGGACGCCCACTCTCTAGGACACCCTGAGCGTCCCATGTCGGGCAGCAACCCAGCGGGCAGGGCAGGACTTGGCAGCTGCCAACTGCGGGCTGGCTGCTGGCCCTGGCTCCGGCGGCCGGCAGGCCGAGGAGCTGCACGGGGCGGGCTTCGAGCTGAGCCGGCTGCTGGAGCTGTGACACAGGGGACAGAGAATATCCAAAACGTGTCGTCTGACCCATCCTCACCTGCCGCTAGGGCCCAGCGGCCACACCACAGCCCCAACCACTCTCCCGGCCTCGAGTTCAGAGTTGCACCCTCCCACCTCCTCCGGGAAGCCCTCCAGGGAAGCAGCTCTCCGGGCCTTCCTCGTCCACGGAGGCGTCCGGAGGACAAAGGGCCGCTGTGTGGGCCACGGAGCTCGCGATCACCGGCAGCGCGCCAGCGGACACAGAATAACCGCGTGGGAGGGTGGACGCGAGGAACCAGTTCCTGGGAGCCTGGGCCAGGCATTTCTGAACTTGAACGATGACGACGGTGACGATGGGTTGGTCCCAAGGACCAACTCGTGTAGGGCTTCCTGAGTATACCCGGCGGGAGCTTAGGAATTCTTTCTCACATTCTACAGATAAGGAAAATTGGGGGCACAGAGAGGTACAGCTACTTGCTCAAGGTCACACAGCCAAGAAGCAGCAGAGCCGGTATTTTTTTATTGAGCCAATCAATGAATGACTCAGGAGATGAATAATTGAAATCTTGGACTCGGAAAGGTTGAACAAGGGCATCGCTAAGCCTCTGTGCAAACGCTCGGATTTTACGATTCTCGTTTCGTGCTCTGTAAACGTGCAACCCCTGTCATTTGTTATCATTCAATCTACTCACACACACCACCACCCCCCATGCCCCTCCGGTAACGGTGACAGCTTATGACACCACCGCTCAGGCTCAGAGAGAAGAGAGGCCTCCTTTACGTCAATCCCAGGGGCAGAGTCCCAGTGACGCACACATATTCCAGTATCCAAAACGGGTGTCTGGCACAGTGTAGACATCGGTTCAGGTTTTCTAATCCCGGAGGGCGAGGATCGGTGTTGCATCGTTCGCTTTGCTCCCAGTCACAGGCAGAGACAGGAAAACAACGGCAGATCTGTGGGAACCAGTGCTTCCAACCACCACCCCAAAAGGCGCGTCTTTCTTTTAAAATTTCTAGTAGGTGGTGGTGTGTGATCTCGCCGGCCTCTAAACTCCCCCGTTTGGGGATCCCTGGGTGATGCAGCAGTTTAGCGCCTGCCTTTGGCCCAGGGCGCGATCCTGGAGACCCAGGATCGAATCCCACATCGGGCTCCCGGTGCATGGAGCCTGCTTCTCCCTCTGCCTATGTCTCTGCCTCTCTCTCTCTCTCTCTCTCTGTGTGACTATCATAAATAAATAAAAAAAATTTAAAAAAAAATAAACTCCCCCCTTTTTTCTTTCCTTTTTTTTTTTTTTTTTTTTTTTTTTTTGCCAGACAGCTGAGGTTTGAAATTTCAGATTTTGCTTTAGGAACAACCAGGGATGCCCCCACCCCCCCTTCCCAGCAAGAACGTTCTTGTTTGCGCAGCTCGCAGGTCTCCCAAGCAACCGGGTCTTTCTTCATCACACTCTCCACCAGGTGGTAGGATTAACAGTGTTTTCGAGGCAGGAGAACAACAAACAGACCTTTCTCGCCATTGTGAAGATGTCATTAAAAGGCAATTTTCCAATGCTGCAAGAGCAACTTTTATTAATCATTTTACTCGGGCCAGGGCGGCTCGAGAGGCACCTGCCCTGGGAGCTGGGTGGGTTCACGCACCTGGTGATGAACTTTTTACTGAGCTTTTCTGCTCGGGGTCCTGCCTCCTCGGTGGGCTCCCAGTCCTTCCTGAGCCCCCAGAGACTACCAGGATTACCTGCTCAGTAAACCCCTCCAAGCAGCCCCAACTGGGGAATCAGGGAAAAGGCCTGGAGCACCCTCCCCCCTATCCATTGGGAAAGAGCATGTGGAGAAAACTCAGGGCCTCCTCCCAAAGACCAGGCCACAGAGCCAGAGCCAGGTCCATCTGCCAGGCCCTCTGGGTGAGACGGCACGCAGTGCGCCCTGGGCTTGGGGACAGGTAGCTGCTGTGATGTGCTCCCCACGTGCACCTCTTAGGGAGGCTGCCCCGCCCTCCCCGGTCCCCCTGATGCAGGCAAATGGGATGATCCCGGGAATGACCCAGCATGGTGCCTGAGATTTGGGGCTTTGGGCAGAAACCGAGGCAGTCTGCAATTCTGGCTCTGCCACTCTCTGGCTCTGTGACTTTGGGCAAGTGGCTTAACTTCTCTGAGACTCAGTTTCCACATCTGTAAAACGAGAACAGGGAACATGTACAAGCGGTGACTATAGGGCTGTTACAGACACTAGGAGAGTAATACTAAGGGAAGGGTCAAGGCTGCCGACGGCACGTGCATCCCGGCCCCACCAACAGGAGCGACATCCTTTGACCCCCTTCTCAGGGACACAGGGCACATGACAGCCTCTCTGCGCTCTGACGGTGAATCAGCCACTGCCCCTCCCCAGGTGTGGTCCTGGAGGCCCAGGATGGAGTCCCACGTCGGGCTCCCTGCAGGGAACCTGCTTCTCCCTCTGCTTGTCTGCCTCTCTCTCTCTCTCTGTGTCTCTCATGAACAAATAAATAAAATATTAAAAAAAAAATCCTGTTCATGCCTTTGTCCTCGGACTTAGACTCCGTGTACCAGCTCCCTTCCTCCCCTTGACCACCAGATTATTTATGTGCACAATAACAGCATGGTGGGGAAATCACCCAACT
Source organism: Vulpes vulpes (assembly GCF_048418805.1). Taxonomy (NCBI): domain Eukaryota; kingdom Metazoa; phylum Chordata; class Mammalia; order Carnivora; family Canidae; genus Vulpes; species Vulpes vulpes. The sequence continues at coordinate 7,199,952 of NC_132792.1, read as the reverse complement.
AAATGTCCCAGTTATTTGTCGACAGCTTCCTTCTGGGGGGTCCACTGGGATCTGGCTCCCTGGACCCCGCCCGCAGAACCTTACCTGGGCCCCTCTCCCAGGAACCACTCACACCCTAACCCCACCCCGGGGATGGAGCACCCTGGCTTCCTAAACCCCAAGCTGGTTCTCAGCCAGGTCGGCTTCTGGCTCTGGTTCACCGGTCCCTACCCTACACGATCCATCTCTAAGTGGTAGCCATGGCTGTTGTCTTACATCCTGCGCTGTGATGCCGTCTTGCGCTGTGTTGCATTATCACCACGACAAAGCCTGGGCTCCTTAAGTTGACTCTCGAGGATCTCATTAGGATCTCAGTGTGGGTTCCCTTGCCACCTTTTTCAGACTCCCCCAACCAGTTGTGAGGGAGCAGAGGGTGAGGTGAAGACAGCTAGACCCTCGTGGGGTGAGGATGGAGGGTCAGAGGCCTGGATCTGCCTTCTCCACAAGCACTTGTGTGGACCCTTGTGTGGACCAGGTCACCCCCCTCAACTGGACAGCTCGAGCTGGAGAGGTGGGTGCTGGGAGGGGTGAGCTGAGGGAGATGTGCGGCGGGGCAGCTAGGCCATGGGAAGCATGGCAATGTCGGGTGCGCGGAAGGAAGATCTGCGTGCAGAGACCGTGTGGCCTTGGATAAGTCACTTCCTCTGCAACGTGGGGCTGGACCCTCCTCCCGGGACGACACCTCCTGCAGCTGGAGCAGAGTCCAAACAGGGTCAGGGCTGCAGACGCCAATGGCTGTGGGCGCAGAGGTCGGGAGGCTTGAGCAGGGGTTTGAGCTCTCAGACCGCTGGCGCTGGTGGCTCTCGGAGGCAATTATGGCAACAGCGCAGTAAAGAAAGGGAGGGGGGATTGCAGCCCTCGTTACTGGGCCAAGCGAATCGGGGGGTTTATTTTGGGCTCCCGTCTAGTCTTCCAAGGAAAGAGGTTTTCTTTTCTTTCCCTTTTCTTCTCTTTCTGCTGAGCCTTTTATTTCTGAAAAGGTAAATGCCCAATTAGATGGATTTTCGTCTTTCATGTGGAGTTGTTTTAGGCTCTTTGAGCATGAAACAATATTTTGGAGTCATTTCACCCTCTCAGAGAAGAAGCTGGGTTTGCTTTGGTTGTGGTTTTTCTTTTTTCTTTTTTTTTCTTCTTTTTGTTTTTGTTTTTTGTTTTTTTGTGGGTTTTTTTTTTTTTTGGTTGGGTTTTTCTCAAGAGCCCTCTGCTAAGTAAATATTCATGAAGGGGATTTTTAGCCACTCTGCTCCGTTAGTTCAACGTGGATTCAAATGGATTTTCTTTCTTTCTTTTTTTTTAATGTAGCAAAGTTGATGACAATGATATCTATTTGGGTTTCAATTCTTTGAAGGTAGCTGGTGAAGGACGGAATTTCTTTGCATACCCACAGGTGGACCTATACCAAAAGTCATCTGCAACGCCCCCCGCCCCACTTTTTAATTCCACCAATAATGTAGAATGAATGTTCTTTCCTTCAACTTCCCTGAATTACTGCGATTTTTAATTTGTATTTTATATTCTCTCAAGGGCTCCAGAGTCAGACCTGGTTAGATAAATTTTCCATATTTTAGAGGAGGAAAAAATATACAGACACATACGTACACACACACAGACACACACAGAATCAGAAGAAATGGTCCAAACATCCCCAGATGTTTTTGGAAGAAAACAACTTTTAAGACAAAAATATTGGAACAGGGGCACCTGGGTGGCTCAGTCGGTGAAGCATCTGCCTTTGGCTCAGGTCATGATCTCAGGATCCTGGGATCGAGTCCTGCTTCAGGCTCCCTGTTCAGCAGGGAGTCTGCTTCTCCATCTGTCCCTCCCCCCGTTTATATGCTCTCTCTCTCTCTCTCTCTCTCATAAATAAGTAAATAAATAAAAGCTTAAAAATATTGAACAGAATTATCTGAGTATGGAAGAGGTTCTAAGGACACAGGGAAGCACAACCACCCCCAGCAGCACACATCTGAGCCTTGGTCCTCTTGGGAATAAAAGCTGATATCTGTTGAAGGACTTGTTTATTTTTCACATCAGCTGTACTGAGTATCATCCCCATGACAAAAGAGGAAACTGAGACCCAGGAAAGGTAAATAATGTGATCCCTGAGGAACAAGGGAAAGCCTCAGACCCCCGAAGCCTTAATACTGAGGCTGTTCTGTTTCTCAAAGACTCTATTGAAAACATAAAAGTCTTTTTTTTTTTTTTAAGATTTTTAGGGACGCCTGGGTGGCTCAGTGGTTGAGCATCTGCCTTCGGCTCAGGGCATGACCCTGGAGTCCTGGGGTCGAGTCTTACATCGGGCTCCCCACAGGAAATCTGCTTCTCCCTCTGCCTATGCTTCTGCCTCTCTCTCATGAAAATAAATAAATTAAATCTTTTAAAAATAAAGATTTTAAAATTTTTATTTGAGAAAGAGCAAATGCACTATGGGGTGGGGTGGGGGGCAGAGGGAGAAGCAGACTCCCTGCTGAGCAGGAACCCTAACACGAGGCTGGATCCCAAGACCCTGATGACTTGAGCCAAAGGCAGATGCTTCACCGACTGAGCCACCCAGGCGTCCTGCAAACATAAAGTTCTTAGTAATATCTTACTCTTGATTCTTGTGTCTTACTAGGACAACCGAGCACAATGGTTAAAACTTGGGCTGCCACCAGCGACACGGACATGGCTCCCTTCCTGCCTCCAGGTCTGTCCTTTGCGGATCCTGTGACCTCACAGGCCCCTGGCTGCAACATCAAAGGAGATGACAAGTGAGTGCAAGATCACCCTCCCGGTCTGTCCAGGCCCTGAGAGGCTCCGACAAGGAACTCCCTGACCTCTGGCCGCTGGGCGAGCTCAGCTCTCAGGGACACCAGGGTCGTGAAAAGCAGGCAGGACAGGGCATTATCCTTCTGGTTCTTTCCTGTCCCTATTGCCACACTCCTGGGTTCCCTCACCCATCCGTCCATCTGCCTCTTGGGGGGCGGGGATAGGAGGGGGATGGTGGGGGGTGGTAACTGGGCTCAGGTCCTCTTCATCCCTGCTGGACTTCTCTAAACACCGCTCCCCACTCTATACACATTCCCTTTATTAAACTCTCTGCTCCGTTCGCGAGGGCATGTTTCCTACTGGCACCCGGATGGATCTGATGTTTAAAACACTTGCCACTGTTCTGGGCATACCCTAAATGCTTATTAAAAAGTAGAAACTACCGTATTTATTATCAATAAGGCAGGTTCATGGCCTCATCCTGCACAAAACGCTCCCGGGCAGAGTGGGAGTTCCAAAGTGCCATCCACCTGCTGAAGGGATGGGAGACTCTTAAGAAGCTCAGTGATGCACCCAAGGTCCTCGGCCAGGAGCCGGTGAAATAGGATGGGGACCAGGAGCGGGGAGTTCTGAGTCCCGGGCCAGTGGTTGCCCTGCCTGGACCCACCTGACTCAGTAGGAATTACCCTGACGCCAGAGGCCTGTCTCTGACACTCGTCCCACGGTAAACCGTGACAGACCCAGTCTCCTCCGGGTACCTTTGACATTGACACAGGTCACACCGGTTGCTGAGCCAGTCTGGCCACACCTGGGAGGGGCTCAGGGCCAGCAGCACCTTCACGGTACACTCTCTCCTCCCCCAGCGATCCCTGCTCCTGGTAATTCCCAGTGTCGTGCCCTAGGGATAGAGAAATTCAGTTTTACGCAATCCGCAGGAATGAGAAAAGCAAGCTGTTGCTCTCACCCGCTGATTCGGCCTCCCTCCTTCCAGTGGGAGTTACTAACAGACCATTTAACATTAACACCAGCCTTGCACATCAAGTGTTTTTCCGTGAGCTTTCTAGAACTTTCTGCCTTTCAGTCAACTCTTCCGTTTCCCACATGCTCTGTTTGGATACCTTGCCTCCAGCCATCAGCACTTCCCGATCTAACCCTCCTGCTCAGGTTCTTACTCGCACCCCCCCCCCCCCACCACACAGTCCTGTGCAGGTGCAAGGACCGCAACCCCTCACCTTGCGTCCAGAGATAATCACCCACCTGCCCTTCAATCCAGCTCCCCAAGTGCAGGCAGGGCTTGCCTGAGCTCACACCATCCTGTGCCTGAAAACCTGGGCGCGGTGCGCACCCCCCTCCCACACCCCAAGCTGCCTGCCAGGCTTTTAACCCCGTCTCCCTGTCTCCCCACGGAGGCAGCCATTCAAATCTGAGATCAAGTAGAAGGACAAGGACTAAAGATAAAGCACTGAGTTTTATTTTCCTAAAGGGAAAGCAAAGCAGCTACCCTATCTCACATGCTATCACTGCAACGCCCGTAACCCTTGGAAGATCACAATTCTGGAGCCCGCGCTCGGGCTGAGCAGCAATAAATCCCCCCAGAGCAAGCCAGAGATCAGCACATGCCACAGGACTGGGGCCAAATCCCTGACACCACCCCTCCCCAGATCCCAGTTCCCTCGCTCCTGCACCATGCAGAACAGAGCTATGCCTGGGCTCTTACTTTACTTTCTTTTTCTTGGGCACGCAGGGTGCACAGCACACTAGACACCAGCTCTCTGCATTCTAGAATATACCTTTGCTTCCCCGCAGTCTGATCCCCCTAGTTATTCAGGCCTGGTCTCCTCAGTGACTCCTTCGGTGGGTCTCACAAGGCAGAGGAATCCATTCCCTTCTCGGTTCCGGCCCTCCCGCAGCACACGCGTGTGTCCCTGTGCAACCCACACCGCAACTCTTCATGCACCCAGGCACCCCCGCACCACACTGTGACCTCTGGGGGTGGGTGGGAGCAGGGAAAGGAAGCAGGATCGATCTCATGTTCTTCCAACCCTATTATTTCCAGCATCTTGCGTGGTGACTAGAACATAGTTGAGTTCCTAATAAATGTTGGTGCAGCCGAAATCAAAACGACGCGACCCACAACAAGACCCCAGAAACAATAAAGCCCCAGGCTTCCCGAGGAACGCTGGTTTCAAGTAAGGAAATGGAGACTTCAGTGTATGGCAAAGAACACAGATGTGGGGAAGGGCAAACAGAGGACTCACCTATTTGGAGTTTAGGAGAGCAGGGAGTGTTCTAGGTCAGCTCTGTCACCCAGCCTTCTGTGATTTCCATCCCCCCTCCCTAGGCCTCAGTTTTGTTTTTTTTTTCATTAATATGAAAGATTGAACAAAATGATTTCTATGAATATTCTCAGCTTCTGGAGTGGGAGCAGAATTGGTTCTGGTGAAGTCACCACGGTTCTTACTGGCCATACTGGGAGTCTCCACAAATGTCACCTGGGCTCTGCCCACCTTCAGACCCAGCGCCTGAGACTTCTGGGGTCTGAAACCTCTCAATGTCCAGTGCGGAGAATTGCTGGCGAATGACTTCAGCAAGTGGGCGTGGGCTCTGAGAGTCTGGAGCAGGCTCTATGAGTAAGGGAAGGGGCGGGGGTGGGGGGGCGTCACTGCCCGGATGGCCCTGTTATCTGACATGCCAGGACTTTCTGGAAGGTTCTGAGGATGGACCTGGAGCAAAAGCAGGAAGGGTGCAGGCTGTCTTCATGAAGAAGGGTTTTAACGGCCCCAAGGCCATGTCAGCGGAACTCCGAGCCTCTCATTTTGCAGAGAGTGAAACTGAGACCAGAGCCTGGAACAGTGTGGGTGCCAAGTTACCAAGCAATTGAGCGCTGGCCCTGGGAGAAGAACAGGCTTCCTCTGGGGCCCAAGGTTGGGCGCGTGTGCCCAAATTAGAGCAGAGAGCTCTCAGATCCTCCGGTCTGCAAGGAGGGGGGGTGTATGAAGTTTCCACGTGTTCCACAACTGAACAAAGTGCCTGTGAGCCTTATTCTAGACTTTTCTGTGACCTGGCCAGCAATTCCACTGGCCAGTGGTGTTAGTCCTTGGTGCATACAGGCTTTACTGGGAAACAGGACAAGGAGATGACTGGTGGATATATATATATATATCTGAGACCTGCCTGGCACAAAGCCACACACACACCCGGGGCTCCAGGAAAGGATTGCTCACCGCCAGGCCCACAGATGGATCCCCCCCACCATACCTAGGGGACAGCTCCAGACAGCCAATATGTGCAGGTCCCCACCTTCAGCAGGGGTGCTGGTAAGCACGGCTGCGGGGGGGGGGGGGGGGGGATGCCCAGCCTGTGCCGTGAAGTGCGAACACAGCCCTGAGGTCAGCAAGAAGGCTGCTCAGAAGGCAGCTTCCGCAACTGGGGCAGAGCCTGGAGGAGCAGAATCCACGCCCCCTAAAGAAACCCTCTGCCATCACTTCTGGCAACACTTCCTGTTTTTGTTCTCAGGGCAGCGTTCAAGAGGAGGCCTGGGGCCTGCTAACCCCAGGAGGTGAGGGGAAGACCCTGCTTCTGCCCAGGCCCTGGCCGTGTCCCCACCCTACAGCCTGCACAGCAAACACTGGGGTAGCAGAACGCAGGGGCCGCACAGTCCCAGGCTTGCGGGGCTATTCAAAGGCGGAAGAGGAAGGAGCCCCCTCCCCTTTCTGTTATTTATCTATTCCGCAAAAATATTTTTCTTTCTAAGATTCCTTCTCCCGGCTCCGAAGTCACAGGTGGTCACAGGTGAACGCGTATATCCCCACGTGCACGCACATTTGCACAATGATACGTGACGCTCCGCGCAGCACATCTGTAAGGGAACAGTCATGACCCCATTTCACAGACAGAGAAACTGAGATTCGGGGAGTTCAAGGCTCACGCCTGAACCTCACAGAAAGAGGGGATGGAAGACCCGGACCTGGGCGAGCGCGGGGGAGGCGGGAATGGGGAACTCCAATGGGTCTTTTCAGCCAACCACGGGATTTCAGAAACAGGCCGTGCCAGGGTGTTTGGGGCAGGAAGGGGAGGTGCAGGGGGCACCTTGAGGGAGCCGCCCCACCCCCACCCCCACCCTGTGGCCCGGGCCCCTTCCCCACCTCGGGGCCGGGCGGCAGGTCCCAGCGCGGCCGGCAGGGGGCAGTGCACCTTGCCTTTTGCGAGCGTCCCGCGCGCCCTTACGCAGCTCGGGGGAAAGAACACCAGGCGGCTCCGCCCTCGGCTTCTAAGAACAGCTCCGCTTCGAACCCGGCACGTAGTAGGTGCTCAAGGCACGGCCGGGAGCCTAAAGGGCCGGACTGGGTGGATGAACGCGGATCGTGTAGTGGAAATGGGGAGGAGGAGGAGGGGGAGGCAAGGGGCCTCCCCGGCCCCGCCAGCGCATTTCCACCGGGGGGGGGGGGGGGTGGTTTGCAAACAGCCTTTTCCCCCTACTGTGTGTTAGGCTCGGGGACAAGCTCGCTCCCTGCGCATCTCGTTCTCCCCGCGCTCACCCCACCCCGCGCCCGTCCCCAGCACACACACTCGGCCTCAGAGCGCGGGGGATGGGGGGGGCGCTCGCTGTGTCCCCTGGGGACCATCTGGGCCCAAATCCGCGGGGCGAGGAGCCCCTCCTGGAGGTGGGCACGCGAACGCCGGGCGGGACGCCTGCAGCCCTCCTGCGCCCCGAGGCCGTCTCCCGCTGCGGGACACGCAGCCCCCCCTCCCCGCGCGCCCCGGAGACGCAGTGACCCGCCCAGCCCCCACGGCTCGCGCACTTTGGGGCGCGCACGTGTCCACCCGCCGCGCTCCCCGGCGAGCCCCGCGATGGCCGGCTGGTGGGACCCGGGGCCCCAGCGGCGGAGCGGACCCCGGCGCCCCCGCGGACGCCCTGCACCCCTCCCTGCACCCCCCGGGGCGGCGGGCCGCGCGGGGCATGGAGCAGCCAGCCCCGGCGCAGCCTCAACCCCCATCTCAAGTTGAGCCGCGCTTCCTCCCGCAAGGTCACGCTCAAACACACTCGCGCGGCGAAAGGAGGAGCTCAAAGTTGCGCCACGGTCCCGACTCGGAACGCAGCCCTGGCCCCTGCGCGCGCCGCCCGGGGTCGCTGCGCCCCCCAGGGAGCGGCCCGTGCCCGCGCGGGTCACACACCCCGGCTACGCGGGCAAGTTGCTAACTTTTGTCCGATCGCCCCGCTGCGGCGGCGGCGCCTAACGGGCTCGGGGCGGGCTCCGGGGTTCCGCCACCCGCGCCGCGCTCCCGGCGCCCGCCCCATCCCTCCCTGCCCACCGCGCCGCGTCCCGGGCGCCAACTTCTGCGCCGTCCCCGGGGGCGCCGCCACCTCCCGGAGGTGCTCCTCGCGCTCGCTGGGGCGGGAGGGGGCTCGAGGCGACCCCGTCCCGCCGCCGCCGGACCGGATCGCGGGCCCCCGCGCCCCCCCGCGCCCCCGCGCCCCCGCGCCCCCCGCGCCCCCGCCAGCCGCCCCGAGCGGGGACCCCTCCTACCGCGGCCCCGCCGGCCGCTTCGCCCTCTGGCGGCCCCGACCCGGGAGGCTCCAGCCTGGCGCCGGTGCAATGTCACTGGGGCCACTCCGGGGACCGCTGCCCCGGCCCCGCCGCGGGTCTTGGGATCACAGCCTCCTCCTGCACCTCCGCCCTCTCCGGCGACCCGGGTGACGCCGTGGCCGTGGCCGTGGCCGGGGCCGGGCCGGGCCGGGGTCTCCCTGCGGGTGTCTTCCTGCAGGCGCCCGGGGAGGAGGGCGCGGGGGGGGGCTCGGTCCCACTTGCGCCGTCCCCCGTTCCTAGACCCCTCCCGACCGCTTCCGCCCCCGGCCGCGGCCAGGTCCCCGCTGGGCTCGGGGGACTCACTCGCAAACTGCCCGAGCCCCAACTCCGCGCACCCGGGCTGCGCGCTCGCTCACCGCATCTGGAGTTTCCGCGGCTCGGGGCACCGGCAGGGGGGCGGCTCCGAGGAGGACGGGCGGGGGGTCCCGGGCACTCGCCCCCTCCCCGGCTCGCATCGCTGCGTCCTCCCCCCTCCTCCTCCTCCCCGTCCTCCCCTACCTCCGCCCTCCGGTCTTTGTCTTTGCAAAGTGTCGAAACTGTCTGGCATAGTGGAGCTCCGCCGGCGCAGGCTGGGGCCGGGGAGGCGGGGAGGCGGGGTGGGGATGGGAACGGCCTCGGGAACACCTTCCCCCGGGTGGAGCGGGAGGGGCCGCTTCCCTGGCCGGCCGGGGCCCGGAGCGGGGCGCGCCGGAGCGGGGCGGGCGCCTCGGCGGCGCGCGGCCCTCCCCTTCCTCCGCCCAGCGCCCGCCCCCCGCGCGCGCTCCCCACCCCGCGCCCCCCGCGCCCCCGCCGCCCGCTCCCGGCTCGGCTTTCCGCTCGCTCGGGGCTTCCTGCGGGCTCCGGAGCCACGTGCACGGGAGGCCGAGCCGGGGAGCCGCGGGAGGCGCCGCGGGGACCGGGTCGCCGCCCACGAGCCCGCAGGACCGGAGCAGGGGAGGCGACCGGCGCGCGCCCCCCCGTCCCCACCCCGAGAAGCCGCGGGGATGCCCCGAAGAGCCCGAGATGGGCGCGCGCCGCAGCGAGAAGGGGCCGATCCCTGCGGGTGACCGGGCAGAGCCATCGACCTCCTCCTGAGGGCGCGGGACTCGAGGTGGGACTCGGGGAGGAGCGCGGCGGGGCCGGGGCCCCCGGGAGGCCCGACCCCGCCCTGGGTCGCCTGCGGCCGCCGGTTCTTTTCCTCCCAGATGCGGAGGCTGCGCCGCGGGGCCGAGCAGGGCCAGCGCCAGGCGGCGGGACTCCACGCAGGGCCCGCGCCCTGGGCGGCCTGGGGCGGGGGCCTCGGGGACCCGGCTCCCTTTGGGGCTCAGGTTTGCGGGGGGGGGGGGGGGTTGGGGAGGGGAAGGTTGCCCTTTCTCCTTTATGGGGAAGTGGAGGCATGGAAGACAGAATGCCAGGCTTGGAGGCCAAAATGCTGGGCACAAGGTTTAAGAGGCATTAGCAAAACGTGACTGCACAGCTTTTATCCCTTTGCGGGGACTGCACCCTCTTTTGAAACTTCTTTGAGCTGATGCTAACAAGGAGGAGGCACAGTGTGGCCTAGGGGGCACGTAATTCTTGTAGCTTCCACCGCTTCCCTTGGAGAGGGTCAGCCTTTTGCAGTGGAAAAGGGGGTAGCTCCCAGCACATCGTTCATTAGAGGGAGGCTGTGGTGCGTGCTCCAGACCAGGGCCCGCTGGATGGGACTTCCTGCTTCGGATCCTGCCTTGCCCTCATTGGATGTGTGACCTCAGGCTGGTTAGAGAATCCAGGCTTAGGTAGCCCCGTGCCTCAGTTTCCTCTTCCGTGAAAATGGGCCTAATAACTGTCTAGCCCATCGGGCTTTGTAATAATCAAGTATATTCGTACATGTTGAACCCTTAAAACTATGCTGGCCATATAGGAGGTGCCCAGTGAAAGTCCTGTTTAGATGATGGGCCTCCACCTGCAGAAAGGAGGTGGCCTGCCCCAGGGAATGGGTAAAGGCTGGTCCAGGAGACTTAGCAGCCTTTGGGAGAGGAAACGGGAGCTTTTCAGAGCAGAGAGAGGTAGAGAAGGAGCAGACTGGAAAAGAGGAGGAGAGAATGAGAGAATGCACCACTAGAAAATAAACCACTTAGGGATTAGAACTGTACCGTCGTATCCTAGCAGAGCCTGGAGAGAAGACCAGACTGGGCAAGTAAGTGGCCCCCGATCATCCAGCTGTTTGTTCCACTTTGCAGCCAAGAACCAAAGTCAGCTCTTAATTTCAGCCTCGGGTTCTTGGCAGTTCCCCCAGGTGACTCCACAGTGAGATGGGAATTCCTAATTAAGTGACTCTGTGGTGAAACATGCATAAATCATCACCTTATCTATAAAAAGATGTGCATCAGATGCACCTTTTCCTAGTCTCGCTGGGTTAACCTGGCAAGGCCTTTTCTGGCCCACATACTTTTTGTTTCGGTGTATTTCTTACCAGGTAACAGAGAGGGCCTCTCCCACCCCCACCCCACCCCCACCCGTCGCTCCTGTTTGTTCTAGTGTTGTGATATGCCGCACAGACAGCACTTCTGAGGCCCCTGGACCTTTCCCAGGAGCCCACATCCGGGGCTGTGTGTCAGGGGTGTGTGTGAGGGCATCCCTCATTGTCACCCTGAGTGTGTCTCCCAGCGCGTGCCCTGCCCAGGAATAGCAGCCACAGTCATTACTGGGAGTGTCTGCGCAGTAAATCCCCCCAGGGAGCCCTGACATTGATTTAATGCTCACACCCCCCCACCCCCACCCCCACCCCCACGTGTTCAGAGCTACTGCAAAGCTCTGGGTAATAATGGTGAAGGTAATTGATTTCGTCCTCCCCCCACCCCCTTTCTTCACACAACAGAATGGAAGGAGCCTAATGGGCCCTGATGCCATCTGGGTGATGGGGCAGAAAAGGCTGCCTGGCTCGTCAGTGGGGAGTTCAGAGCTGCTGCGCGCGTGGCAGTTGGTTTGGAGCAGTGCTTCACTTACCATGGTTTGGGGGACTCGGCTTTCCCTAGAGAAAGAGAAGTAACCGAGGGGTGTAATGACAGAAGCTGGAGGAGAGAGACAGCCAGTCTTTCTGGCTCTGGCTCCAGCCCCGTGTCTCTACTTCCCTGAGAGAGAAGCCCGCCCTTCCTCTCCCTCCTCTTGCCCCGTCTCTGCTCTGTTCTCTCCCTGCCCACAGTCTTCTTCTGTTAAGTCCTGGGGGCTGCCGTCTGATTTTCCTGGTGTTTGCGGCCTCGGCCCCTCTATGTCACGACAACTGTCAAAACACTCCCTCCAGTTTCACTTTCCACTACTCATCTATTCTGGGTTTTAGTTTTTCCAGAAAGAGGAATCGGATTGGCAGGCCTGGCTGGGTCACGGGTCAGCAATCCAACCGTGAATGGGCTGCCCGGGCAGCATGTACCCACCCCAAGAGTGAACATGTGGAAGGAGAGCTGTACACTTTGCATCACAGGGAATGCAGGATGCATGACCCTTCAACCCCCTTCCAACCCTGGGAGTCTTCGGGGCCTTTGAGCCAGCAGACCTAACACAGAATCACACACTCTACACTAACATATGTTACACCCAGTATCCATGTGAAGGCAGCTGCTTAATCTTGTCCAATCATGACCATCCTAATCTCTTTGCCAGATTTTGGCTCGGGAAACTGTAGGTTTAATCTCTGTTTGGGTCAACAAGATAAAGAGAGAAAGATACTTGTGTCTATTAGGAAAGGAGGCCTCAAGAGTCCTGGGAAGCTTCTCTTTATTTCCAACTGTACGTGAACATGAAAGTATTTTGATCTCAGTTACTCAGTTCCCTCTGAAAGACATCTTATGCCCATGAGGGGAGCCAAATTGAAGCTTAGAAGACCCAGAGCCTTGATCACACCATCCCTGAAAGCTTAATTCTAGACTTTCTGTTGTATTCATCAGTGCAGTTCTTTTGTTTAAGCCACGTTAGGTCATGGTGCTGTTACTTGCCGCAGATGCAAGTAACTGATAGACCTATAGCCAGATTAGTTTTTTTTCCAAAGCTGCAAGGCATTCCCAAGCTCAAAATCCTTAAAATAGCAGCGGTTCCCATTGTCTAAGGATACAAGTCCAAACTTCTGAGTCTAGCAGTGGAGGTCCTTCTTGATGTGGTCCCAACGTGGATTTCTCCTTCATTTTCTCCCATTATTTCTCTTAATGAGCCCTGTGTACCGGATACGATTCAGTCCAGAAGCTCTGGTTAAATGACATGTTGTTATGTCCTTGGAATCAATATGGGTCTCCATCTTCCTGGGCCGGTGAAGATGTCACTAACAGCCATCATGGGGCTCCCCAACCCCTGCAGTAAATAAAGATCTTGAGATCTCGTGTGAGGCCTGGTGTGCAAGAACTCTGATTCCTAGCAGTCCTCACTGTTTCCGCAGAGCCTTTGCTGTTCTAGGCTGCAGGATGGACCCATAAAGGACGACTGTTGCTCCTAAGCTTTTGTCCTTGGATCCAGCCCTCCTGGATGTGTTCGTTTCCTGGTGCTGCTGTAACAAATCACCACAAACTGGGTGGCCCCTCAAAACAGCAGAACTTCATTTTTCCGCAACGCAGGAGGCCAGAAGTCGGAAATCACGGTGCCACCAGGTTTAGCTCCCTTGGGGAGCCCTGAGAGAGGATCCGTCCCATACCTCTCTCCCAGCCTCTGGTGGCTCCTGGCAGTCCTTGGCCTTCTTCGGCTTGTAGAGGATCCCTTGGGTCTCTGCTGCTTCTTCACGTGGCTGTCTGTGTGTGTATACGTGTCTGTGTGTGTTCTCCTCCTCTGCCCAGAACAACAGTCATTGGATACTTAGGGCCGACCCTGATCCACCAGACACTGTGCTAAGTACTGGGGTCATGGAGGTGGACACAACACAGTCCCCACTCTCCAGGAGCCCACAGGTTGGCAGCGGGGACTGAAGTCCCGGTCATTTCAGCACACTGGGGCAGTGTTGTGATAGGCCAGCAGCTGAGCACTTAGAGGGTGTTGGTTTGCAGGCTCAGGAGCATTTGGGGTAAAATCCAAAACTGGCCCAACTCACAGAAGACAGGGAGAGACGGACAAAAGAGATGGTGAGTGGCAGGTTTAATAAGCGAGAGAACGTATAAGTCTTATCTTGGGTGCCTCAAGATGAGTAGATCTCTGAACCTGCCTTCTAGACTGTTAAAAGTTTATAGAGAGGCCTTAATGAGGTCCTATGCACTGTCTAGGAGGTCTCAGCGACCCCTGGCTTTTTCAAGGCTGTGTCCCTGAAAACGGCTCCCACTGTGGGAACAGGGTGCGGGAGAGGTGGTGTGTGTATTCTAAGGATAAGGGAGGGGGTGAAGATCCTCCACCTGCCCCGGGCCAGCTCTCCTTTCAGCTGGCGGTCACGTCCTCTCGATGACCTCCTCCACCAGGGGTAGCTCCTGGGGACAGGTGGCCCGGGATCTCAGGATGAGCTAGGTGAGAGCAGGGGGGCGTGTGCGGTGTGTACAGGACGCATGAGCTCATCCAGTTCACCCACAGCCTCGCAAGTTTGGGCTTTACCTTGAGAGCCGTTAGGAGCTCGGGGACTTCACATTTGAGCAGAGGCGATGGGGCGACATGTGGACCCTCGCATGCTGGCCAGGCCACTCAGGCAGCCTTGTGAGGCAGCGGGGGAAGGGGGGTGTCCAGACTGGAGGCAGTGATCGTAACAATAATCCAGGTGTCAGGGGTCTGACCTGAGGAAGGCGCAGAAGCCTGGGCAGAGGCAGATGCGTTTCAGAGGAGAAGAAACCAGCAGAACCCACCCACGTGGGTCAGGGGTGGTGAGAGGAGGGGAACACCCCGATCCCCATCTCCTCCTCCTTCCTCGCCCAGAGCTACAAGTTTAACACCCACAGACACACCCGGATGGGCACGAGGCATCTGAAGAGGCAACAGCCATCTCTCATGGCAAGATGAGCATTGGCACGATTGGGTTAAAAGCTAGAAAAATCTCGGATCCCCGAAGGCAGCTCTGAGCAGTGGATTCAGCACTTGGCAGCATCTTCCCCTCGGATCCCTGGCTTTGTGGGACGAAACATGCAGCAATACTCAGTCCTCTTTCTTGAAGGTACCAAAGTGAGATTTGTTTTACGTGGAACCCCAGGGCGACGGCAACGAACGCTGGGTGGATGGTGGCCATCTCCAAACACAGAACTTCAGGAAGGAGAAAGTACCGTTGGCCCACATCACATTTCACTTTTTTTTTTTTTTTTTTGCGGGACATTTGGTTGCAGTTTGTTCTAGTTCCTGATCCTTGCACAACAATACATCCCCCAGGGGTCCCAGGGGCACCTGAGTGGCCCAGTTGGTTAAGCATCTGCCTTAGGCTCGGGTCATGATCCTGGGGTCCTGGGATTGGGCTCCCTGCTCGGTGGGGAGTCTGCTTCCCATTCACTCTCTGTCCCTCCCCCTTACTTGTGTTCTCTTTCGCTTTCTCTCTCTGTAATAAATAAGTACATATTTTTTTTTAATCCCCAAAAACGAGAGGCATGAGACAGTAGCTGTTGCATATGATCAAGGATTCTGGGGCTCAGGAATTTGGATAGAACCTCCCAGGGTGGGCTTATCTTCTGGCCCACATGTCAGGGAAGCTGCAGTTAAGTTCAGTGGCCGAGGCTGGGGTCCTATGAGGCTTCTTCCCTCCTAGGTGTAGGGATGGGGATGGGTTGACTTGAAGACTACACTCCCCGGGCTCTGTCCACCGGAGCATGTCCAGGTGGCTTAGGCTACTTGAGGCAGAGGCTGGATTTTGAGACGGAGCATCCCACCCAGGAGGACCAAGTGGAAGCCACATGCCCTTCATGACCTGGCTCCTAAAGTAACGTAGCGTCGTCCTCATGTTCTATTCTGCGAGCACTCACAAGCCTGTCCAGACAAGGGAGTGGATGGAGTGACCGAAGAGTGTCAGGCCACAGGTAGTTGTGTGTTTAGGACTGGGCTACAGGACTAGATTCCCAGGAAAGCGTGGTGGTGGAGACCAAGCGTGAGTGAAGTGAGATCACATGGGGATTTTTTTTTAAGATTTTATTTATGCATTCATGAAAGAAGCAGAGAGAGAGGCAGAGACAGAGGGAGGAGCAGGCTCCCTGCGGGGAGCCCGATGCAGAACTCGATCCCAGGACCCCCAGATCACGACCTGAGCCAAAGGCAGACGCTCAACCGCTGAGCCACCCAGGCATTCCTACATGAGGATGTCGTGGAAAATGAAGAGGAACAAGGTTGGAACCCTGAGGACGTGGTAATTGTCAGTAAATGGTTATAGAAGAAATCAGTCAAGAACATGACCTTCTACATAGCCTGCCAGGTAGGCCTGTGGCTCTTCATTCTGGCCCCAAGCAGAAGAAGGAACGCAGCGACGTCGCCAGTTACCTCCTGGGGCCAGACTAGGAACCCTTGGAGTCCACTTCTCCAACTTCAGCGTGTGCAAGGATGACTCCAGGAGGCTTATTCTAAGCACAGAGTCCTGCATCCCACTGCCAAGGGAGTCACAATTCACTAGCCCCGCATCAGGGTCCAGGACTCTGCGGTTTTGAACAACTTCCTTTTGTAACACAGCTGCAGGGGCTGGGTGGACACATCCTACTCGGCCCTTCAACCATAAATCCCAACAGGGCCATGGACAAAGTCTCTCTGATAAGGTGTTCTAACCCCAAGGCCTGGCTCTGCCACTGTGTAGCCGCCTGACTTGTCAGTGGCTGTGAGCATCCTTTTTCTGACCTCTGCTTTCTTGTCTTGAGGAGGTTGAGTTAGAGCGAGGTTTTCAAACTATGCTCCGTCAGACCCGAGGGGACTGCACATGGGTACCCACGTCCATTAATCCATTTGGCAAGTATGTATTGAGTGCGTGGATCCTGGAGATATTCTAGTCTCCATGATTAATTATCATTATGGAAGTTACTTGCAAAGAGAACCACACGAAGGGGTGAGAGAGGGAGCTGACAAAGACGGCTTCAGTTGTGCGTGCGCTTCCACTTGAGTTGACGTTTGGACAGAGTGTTCCCAGGATGGAAACCACGGGCTTAGATAATCTTAAGGGTCCTTGCAACCGAAGCCTTTCACTCTACGATGTCTTCCAAGGATTTCGCTTCTGAGCGAAGTCGAAACAAGCAGAATGCAATTGCTGCATTTGAGATATGTCAAGGAGCCCAAGGTTAACACTTTGCTTCTTGAAAAGAAATTGCGGGCTCTTTAGGGATGGAAGATGGTCTGTATCATGGTTTTCTGACATTTAAGAACCAGCGCCTTCACCTGGGGAATTAAAGGAAAGAGCACAGGCGGCGAAGCCCAAGGGCAGCCCCACCTGCTTGCTGGAGGGAGGCCTAGGGCTCCGGACCCATGTGCCTGCCCTTGACTTAGACTTTCTGAGCCTTCCAGGTTTTGTTTTGTTTTGTTTTTTTGAATAAAGATTTTATTTATTTATTCATGAGAGACACAGAAAGAGGCAGAGACACAGGCAGAGGGAGGAGAAGCAGGCTCCATGGATCAGGCCCTGAGCCAAAGGTAGACACTCAACCACTGATCCTCCCAGGCGTCCCCTTTCCAGGTTTTGTCTGCAGAATGGGCCGATGGTACCTACCTCTCAGAGTCGTTTTAAGGGGGAAAGATTACATATGAAAAGTTATTAGCTCAGTGCCAGGTACTTAGTAAGCATTCAATAAATGATGGCCATTATTAATTTAAGTATCTTTCTTATGCATGGTATACTTGTCGACATTCCTGCAAATGTTTTATAGATGAGAATGGAAAAGTACTCCGTGTGGGAGTTGCCAAATATCAGGGCTCCGCCAGGCCAAGGGCATCTCTCTGAGGAAAGAAAGCCTTATAATTGCCTCTTTTTGAAACTACGTGCCCATGGTGCTGGTCTTACAATTTTCCGATTGCCTCCGCCCCTCCCCACCCCCAACCCCCCCACATAAAGAAGAACAAGTTACTTTTGCTCAGCAGAAACCAAGCCTATATCCAAATTCAGGGTAGGGTTAGAAGGTTTCCACATTTAAAAGGAATAAAGATGACGGCCTTATATGGTGCTGAGAAATGGCAAAGAAACCCTGAAATAATTTCTTTTTTTTTTTTACTCGAATAGGCTAACATCCCTTGAGATGGAACCTGCAAGCATCTTTTTGTTTTCTTCTCCCTTGATCATTAAAATCGTGAGGAGGACAGCCCGGGTGGCTCAACCAGTTTAGCGCCGCCTTCAGCCCAGGGCCTGATCCTGGAGACCTGGGATCGAGTCCCACATCGGGCTCCCAGCATGGAACCTGTTTCTCCCTCTGCCTATGTCTCTGCCTCTCTCTGTCTCTGTCTCTGTGTCTCTCATGAATAAATAAATAAAAATCTTTAAAAAAAAAAAAGCTTAAAACCGTGGGGAGACCGCACACAGGCAGGAGTACCTCTAACACTTCATGCTGTTTGTGGGGTGCGGCTGCATGTCTGAGCTTGGGCTGAACCCGTGGCTGCGGCTTCCTTACATCTAAAATGAGGATAAAGACACACTTCACCCACTAGGATGTTGGAAAGGTTAAAGACAGTGGCTCACAAAGCCACGCACGTAGTAAGCGCACAGTTAGCTATTACTGTTTTCGTGTGTATTGATTTACTAGACATTCTGGTGTTAAGCTATATATTTTGAACTGCAGACTCATAAAATATGAATTAATGTTAGATGCTTGCATTTAATGATCTGCCTTTAATGATGCTGGAGGCAGCTGAATCTACCTCGATGTCGTGTTGGGAGCTCTAGCCTCAGTTTTAAGAGATGTGACATCTGCTACTGATTTGGGGTGTCAGGCAAAATCCTGTAAGTCGTCGGGGTGCCTTAGGACTGTCGTCTATGACCAGACACGGAAGAAGGCGGAATTGCATCAGGCCACAAAATAGCCTACTGGCAAAGAATCCTGTTGTCGGGGGAAGAATTTGGGATTTCACCTATGTAAGTCAGGCGGTAGTGTCAGTAGCAGTTAGGATGAGATTTGACAGCAGAAAACCCAACATCGCACTGGCTTAATCAGGCAGGAGCCAATCTTTCCTTTCTCTGAGTCCTGGTACACAAGGTTGGGGTGGCATTCTACAGGGTTAGGGACCCAGGCTCCATCCAGACAGTTGTTTCACAGTAGGGCGCACCATCCATCCCCAAGTGACTCCCTGGTCTGGGTTGGCTGCTTGGGCTCCAGCCATCAACTCTTCATCCCAGTCATTCAGAAGGAGATAAGAACATGCCCTTTACCTTTAAGGACATTCTCCTACAGATTTGCCCACACCACTTCCTCTTACATCTCATTCCCAAGGCCACTCCCAGCCACCTAGCTGCAAGGGACACTGGTAAGGGTAGTCCTTATCCCAGGAATATGGGATACGGGCTGTGGGAAATGGGTATCTGGGGGCAAGTAGCAATCCTTGCTGCCAGGTTAAGAAGGGGTTAGATCACTGGGCCTAGATGCAGAGGCAGGAGTGCAGAAGCTGATCCCAGGTGCACAGTGTGGCCTTGGAGCTGCGTGTTGCCATAGTAACAAGAAAAAGCCTGAATCAGGGCCAACTGTCTTGAAGGAAAAAAAAAAATTGTCCTTGCCCCTCAGACCTTGTGTTCTGGCCAGAAATCTCTGGTCGATAAGTTCGTGAGGTTAGGTCGGTACCTGCTTGTGAAGTTGAAACAACTTGTTTATTCTCCTAGCCTGACCCCTCTCCACCCAGCAGGCAAAGTTTAGAATGGGTTTTACCGAGTGAAGGGAAAGTAAATCCCAAAAGTAACGTCGGTGGGGAAGTCGGCATATGTTTGGTATTTGAAATATGGGGTGTAAGAAAATGTTTTGATAGCGTCCGATTAGCCTGATGATGCCCATTTGAAACGTCACTGAGAGGTGGTGTAATCCAGACTTGTGAATTTTCATTGGAAAAGACTTAAAAAAAAAATGAGAAAGTTAACCACGTTTGATTGTTTAGAAGAACCCACAAGTCTTCAAACTTGGTTGTAAGTGGAGTGATCCGCGTCAGTCGGTATTTTAAACACCTTTTGTCACAGCCCTTTAAACAAGGGAGGGGATTTAATGAATCCAGCTGTTAGCTGGACCAGTTGTTTGAAGTTATTTAGGGTCCTTTAAACACTGAACAAGAGACTCCTTGAAAGTAATTGCTAAACGATAGTCTAGGTTAAAAGAGATTTGTAAGTTGAATTCAGAGACCTCAGGAAAAGTGTGTGTTTTTTTTTTTTTTTTTTTTTTTAGTTTATTTAAGTAATCTCTACACCCAACATGGGGCTGGAACTCATGACCTCGAGATCGAGAGCCACGTATTCTTCTGACTGAGCCAGCCAGGTGCCCCAAAAGTAGATTTTTTTTTTTTTAGTGATTTTCGTATTAAAACATTTTTCAATGTGCAAAAGCCTCACGACATAAATAATATAAAAATAAAAATTCACAATGCCAACCTTAGCTTTTTCCCTATTTTTACTTATTCATATACAAAATAAGAGGACTCTGGGGATACTTTTTTTTTCCCCCTTTTGTAGTGGAACCCTTTTCTGTTTGTTTATTGCTTCACAGTAAATCTTGTGCAGAACCCCCTATTGGCCTTTGCTTTGAGAAATGGCTCTTCCCCATTCCAAGTAGTTTTGAGGAGACTCCCAGCCACGGGACCCCTGCTTCCTCACTTACAAGGTGGCAGGGGTCCCACCCTGGGGCCCACCATGCGGGCCACTTCCTGAAGCGACCATTCTTTATTCCTTTCCCCCTAGAGCACTGCACTAGACCTTACCTTCCTGCTTCTGGCTTTTCAGTATAGTGGTAAAAAACATTGATTCAGAAACCAGATTGTGTGTGTTCACATGAAGGCTCCGATGCTACCTAGCTGTGTGACCTTGGGTTTGTTATGTAACCTCTCTGAATCTCAGTTTTCTGAGCTATAAAATCAGCACCATCATAGTGTCCACTTTAGTATTTAGTATTTTTATAAATATTAAGTACGTTAATACGCGTAAAGTTCTTGAATAGTGACAGACAGTAGATACTCAATACATGTTTATTATTAGTAGTAGCTAGTTGTTGAGTTTTCCTTGCATTTACGTAGAAGGAACCCATTCTTTTCCACCAAATGCCTTTTGCCCTCCTTACTTTCTACCTGTGGACTATTTCTGTTCCTGACAAGCAACATTTTCCGGTGGAGACAACCCTGGTATAAAAAATAAATATAACCTCAGTGCAGGGGAAGGGGGCCCTTGGACCTCCTTTACCTGCTACAGCAGCGTTAAGATCACCTCCGTGGATCGTGGACACAGCTTGAGATCCACCAGCTCCAGTCGCATCAAGGGCTCCTCGGTCTGTGTGCTCTGGTGTTTTTTCTCAGGTTACACCTGCAGTGCTGGCCCTAAGGGTTATGTGCTGAGTAATGACCTCAAACTCTGGACAGGTGTACAAACAAGGTCTGTGATGTTTACGAGAGGCTCTTCTTGGTAAGACAAAGGAATAAACTCGTGATTTTATACTATATTCAGTAAGGGTCCATTGAGAAAGGAGAAAGGGCGAGGAGCAGGGAAGAGGAGGAGGAAGGACAGGAGGGGGAGGAGAGGGAAGAACAGAAGGGGGGGAGGAGGAGGAGGAGAAGGGAGGAATAGGCGTAGGGGAGGAGGAGGAGGAGAGAAGAGCAGGAGAGGAAGAAAGGGAGAGGGAAGAGCAGAAAGGGGGAGGAGGAGGAGGAAGAGCGGGAGGAGGAGAGGGAGGAGCAGGAGAGAGGAGGAGGGGAAGGAGAACACCAACACCACCATGGGGACAGGACTACCTGGACACCCCACTGACCCATTCACTGTGCTGTTGTGTGATCTCCTCCGTCATCTGCAAGATGTGACACCTCATCGGCAGGGCACGCAGATCTCCTGCACTGCCCGTGGCTGCCTGTCTGTCCCCAGTCCTGCTCCTTCTCCCCTCCTCGTCGTAATTTGTTTCCTACGTACCAGAGCCCTGTTGTGTCCTGTGTATCTTATGCTCTCTCTTGCCTCCGCATTTTTGCCTACTGCTTCCTGGCATCTTGTCCAGCCGGCGCTGACTGCTTGGCCTGCAGCCTCAGGTGGCGCACGGTCTGCCCAGACACAGCCCCTGGCTCTCCCAGGCGTGTTCTTGAACCCCTTCCCCTAGTGTCCAGGGTACCTTACACATAACCTCACTCTTGAGCTCAACAGGCCTTTGTCTTCTTGCAGGCCGGGTGCGTGTCACTCCATCGTTCTGTGCTCCCCTTGCCTAGTCGCTGACCCAGAGCTGGTGAACTTGAACATTTACTAAATGTGGTCTTCCCCAGACCACGCTCTCCTTCTCGGATGCCCCCTCTCCAGTGCCTGGCTGTTAGGGCGTAATCCCAGCTGGAAGTTGGTTGTTGGGCGGGAGAGGGGGCCCTAGTTCACTTTGTGTATTTTTTTTATTTATTTATTTATTTATTTATTTATTTATTTATTTATTTATTCATTCATTCATTCATGAGAGCCACAGAGAGAAGCAGAGACACAGGCAGAGGGAGAAGCAGGCTCCATGCAGGCAGCCTGATGCGAGACTCGACCCCAGGACCCCAGGATCACACCCTGAGCTGAAGGCAGATGCTTAACCCCTGAGCCACCCAGGCGTCTGAATTAAACAGAACGATAAACCTATCCTCTTTCTATCTGCATCCCTCTCGATCCAAGACTATGCCCTTAAACGATGCGATCTCCACCAAACAGCGGGGTTGTCGCCATCCCATACGAGGCCATCTGAGCTTCCCCAGGAAGCAGAAATGCATTCCTCGGAATCTGTAGGTGCCAGGGTTGGGTGTCAAAATGATGTCATTCCAATACACATGAGCAACAAGTCTGGTCCTGTGATACCAGGACGAAAAGAAAACATGTCAGTGCCACTCTCTGGGGACAGGGTGACAACGTCCAAATAAACTTACAGCAAATGCTGTAAGTTTTAGCTCAGACTAAAGGAAGAATATTGGGACTTCTGTAGAAACGAGACCCTGGGCAGGGAGAGGGTGCACGGGTGCCTGGCTCGCATCCTCACCCCCCCTGCCACCTGACACCCTGATTATGTCCCAGCCTGACCGCCCTCCTCCCCTCCACTCCACCGGGAACCCACGGAGGACGGCAGAGGCTCTGAGTTTCTCCCACTTCCGTTCTTCTAGGAAGACGACAAAAGAAATCTTACCTTGTTCATTTATGTGATGGTTTAATACGGTGTGAAGTGTTTTATGGTCAGGTGACTGGCAATGTCTCGAGAAAGAATTTTAAAAATCCAGACTAGGGACGCCTGGGTGGCTCAGCAGTTGAGCGTCTGCCTTTGGCTCATGGCCAGGGTCCTGGGATCAAGTCCTGCATCCGTCTCCCCGCAGGGAGCCTGCTTCTCCCTCTGCCCTATGTCTCTGCCTCTCTCTGTGTCTCTCCAGCATAAATAAATAAAATATATATTAAAAAAAAAACCCAGACTGAACACGCATGTATCCAGAATTTTCTGGGGAAGTTGAGGTGGCTGCGTGCAAACGTCTGCTGGGGCACCCACCACGTGCCCAATCCACTGTGGCCCAGCAGACAGCCAAGCAAACACAGGAGCTCCCATCCAGATGTGCTCGTTTCCTCCGGGAGCCTGGGTGTTACGGCATCCAGCCCTCCCACAGCGGCCCAGACAACTGGGCAGCTGCCGCCCTACAATCCGGGAGCCACCAAGCCCTCAGGAGGACCCCCTATAAGTTGCCAGGGATGCATCCAGCCCCGCAGTCCCATCCTGAGCCCCGGAGCTGCGGTGTCTGCAGGAATACCTTGTCCCCAGGACTGGGCTGCATCGTGGGGCGACCAGTGAACCAGATTCCGGTCTGTGCTCTGATCCCATAGCTGACTCTGCAACCCTGTACAAGTCACTGAACCTCTCTGAGCTTCCCTTTCTCTTCCGTAAAATACAGGGAACTCACCACAACCACACAGGCCTCTTGTGAAGATTAATTAGGGCCTGGTTTATGTAAATCTTAAGGCCATTTATATATGATCTATGACCATCCCTGACCCGCAACGGTGCTGGATTCACATTAGCGCCTGGGGAGGCATCGGTGGGGGGGGGGGGGGCAGGGGTCTCTTTAGAAAACAGGGGCTCAGAACCGGTCAAGTCCTTTATTAATTCAAACCTTTCATTTTGTTGCTAAAGAAGCTGTGGCCCAGAGAAGCTCACTAACTTCCTCAGAGTCCTGCAAACAGGCAAAGTCCAGGGAGAGTCCTGCGTTGACTTGTATGTTTAACAAGCGAATAAATAATACCTACGAGGTATCAGACACTGTGCTAGGCATTTGAGAAATGATCAGTACACTTGATATTTGCAGAAACCCCATGACAGAGGAATCATTGTCGTCTGCCCTTTCCAGATGAGGAAACAGAAAGTTCAATGCTTTGCCCAGTGACAGGCTTGTAACTAAGCGAAGAGGGATGCAAACCCGGGCCGTCGGCCGCAGTCGGCCGTCCAGTCTGTGCACTGAACCACCACTGCACTGCTGTCAGTTGCTGAAATGCTCAGGATGCTTCTTTACTATCCACCTATGGCCATTGGCACCCCCTCTCTCCCTCTCTGTCCTGCTCTGACTCCTCCTTCCTCCTGCCTTTTAGCTATCCTAATTAATAATAATGAGAGGGAAATTACTTCCTCTTAGAATCCCACTGAGCAAAAGCTGAGGAAAAGCTTCCTTGCGGATCCCTGGGTGGTGCAGCTGTTTGGCGCCTGCCTTTGGCCCAGGGCGGATCCTGGAGACCTGGGATCAAATCCCACATCGGGCTCCCTGCATGGAGCCTGCTTCTCCCTCTGCCTGTGTCTCTCCCTCTCTCTCTCTCTCCCTGTGTGACTATCATAAATAAATAAAAATTTAAAAAATTAAAAAAAAAAAAGCTTCTTTGCTATTATTGTACCAGAGAGAAGGATTCCAAAGAAGCTGGAGAGAGAAAGGGCGAGGCAGGCGGGACGGGTAGGGGAACACACTGGAGGGTGTGAACCCCAGGGGCTCTACTTGGTATGGCCCTATCACAGCAAGGGTCCCCAAGAGGCACAGAAAGTACTGCACCGGGGACTAGGGGGTAGTAGGTGGGAAGGGAGAAGGGAGGGAGCAGGTTCCTGGGCTCCTACTCCCCACCCATCCTAGATCTGGCCTCCTGGGTCCTTCACTCTCCAGCACATCCCAGGCCCCAGATGCTGGTCATGCCCAGGCTCCAGGAATCACACCTGAGGAGCAGCAGAACCATCTCCCTTCCCCCCCGGGGGTGGGGGTGGGAGGAGCCTGTCAGGGTGGGAGGGGCTGGAGCCCTGCAGATGGGGTGAGAGGAAGTCACCAAGGTCAAGGTGGGACCACCCTGGGAGGGGGTTGCCCAGCAGAGCTGTTGAATCATCTTGAAGTCCAGATCCCCCCCCTCCTCCCCGGGAGCTCCCACCTTATCTCGTTTTCCTCGTTCCTAGTTTATCCTTGGGCTAATTGTCTCTGTAATTTGGGGGCAGGTCTCTTTCTATCGCCTTTCCATTTATTAAATGGGATATTATGAAGATCAGATCAGCTAATGACCAGGGAGGGAACGCGTCCAAGATTACACAATGGGCTGGTGGTAAGGCCAAAAGAAATATCCAGCTTTTGCGGTGACATCGGGGTCCTTTTCAAGCAAGGCTCTCGGGGAAGAAAGGCTTAACCCCCTCCAGGCCAGCCAAGGGGAGGTAGCCTCGGGCAGGCTTCAGAGGAGTGGGCTGCCAAGGGCTGTGCGTCCCCTCACTCAGGGCCACGCAGCCCCGGAAATGGAAACTCTTGCAGAGACAAGAAAGTGGATGGGGTGACGGGGTGACGGGCACTGAGGGGGGCACTTGGGATGAGCACTGGGTGTTATACTCTATATTGGCAAATTGAACTCCAATAAAAAAATTTACCAAAAAAAAAAAAAAAAAAAGAGAGAGAGAGAGAGAAGACAAAAAAGAACCTTATTAGGAATGAAAAGAGAAGCAATGGACAGATCTGCAGATTTTTTAAGCCATAAAACACCATGCCATACTGGGGGAAAAAAAAAAAGAGAAAGTGAATTCTTATTCCCTGACTTCTCAGTAGTCAAAAAAAAAAAAAAAAGACTTTATTCTCAATTTATAAGCAATGCCCCTGCCTCAAGATGGCATCAGTAGCTGACAAATACTCTCTTCTTTACCTGATCCTGACACAGGTCCATGAGGCACTGAAGGTATTGGATAATTTTGATAAAACATGAGATAAAAATAATGATCATGGAGCACCTGGGGGGCTCAGTCGGTGAAGCATCTGCCTTCAGCTCAGGTCATGATCCTGGAGTCTGGGGATGGAGCCCTGCATCGGGCTCCCTGCTGGGCCGGGAGCCTGCTTCTCCCTCTGCTCCATCTCTCTCTCTCTCTCTCTCTCTCTCTCTCTCTCTCTCTCATTCTCTTTCTCTTTTGCTCACTCTCTCTCTCAAATAAAGACATAAAATCTTAAAAAAAAAAAAAACACCATCGTTTATGAAGCACCTCTTAGGTACCAGAAACTGCGCTAGATGCTGTATACCCAGTAGAATTGCTCACATATGTTATGTGTTCCTTGCCATTCTGGGCACTGCTCAAGGCAGGGGAAGGTGTGTGCAACTCACGCAGCCCCTGGGGCGGCCCTGGGAGACCGGTACTGGTGTGAATCATCTCTGTTTCACAGATGAGAAAAACGAGGCTCGGAGAAGTTAAGTAACTCACCGCATGGCACACAGCTGTGACGGGATTGAGATCAGGGTCCAGGCCTAGCGTGCATGCTGCACACTTCTGCTCGCTACTAGTTAACACTCAGCATGACTCATATTTGCCTCCCCAACCCCCAACCCAGCAGCTGCCAAACTGCAAACTTGCCCACGGGACAAAGTGCCAAGTCTTGGTGGAAAGTGCGTGCCAGCCGACCTCCCCACACCCTACAGACCTCTTCCTACCCTATGCCCCTCTGCAGGTGCAGGGGGAAATTGCCCTGCAAACCCTGATCGACATTTCTAGTTCTGTGACCTTGACCACGTGCCCTTCACCTCTGGATGTCCATGTCTTTATCCACAGACTGAGGGAAAGAAATTCTTCCTCCCCGAGGGTCTTATGAAGAATGCTAATCATTGTGTGGGACACACGTCCGTGCCAGAACATAGAGGAGCCAGGGATGGCCCACCCTCTTCCCTTCCGCCTTCTGCACTTCTGAACCTCAGCCCAGATTAGTTTGCAACATGAGCAGGTGCCTCCCAGCCCCTGTGTCCCTCCCACACTTTGCAGGAGCCTCTGGAGTGAGCACGCTGTGTTATATTTATCACAGTGTCTCTCCTCCTCCGGGGTCATGGGAGGGGGAAGCTTCTGGGCTCACCTCTTCTTAACTGCCCCAGCTCAGGGTGGCTGATGAGTACCGGTGGCTAAATGGCCTGTTGCGTAAGCGAGCAAACAAGGCAAGTGTATTTTGGGGTGCAGAACAGGTGTGCCATAGTGACTCGCCGACTTGGGATCCGACTTGCTTAGACCTGTGTGTGCCTGGCCGGGTCTCCAGGCGAACGCGAGGGACAGGGATGATCCTTTTGCTTTTCTGGGTTCAGCTCAGTCCAGCCGGCCTTTCGCTAGCACCCACAAGGAGCCCCAAGCGGGGAGAGGCAACGGCCTGCCTCTCAGGAGGAGTGCACAGCTCTGCCCTAATTTCTGGGCTCATCAGGCCAGTTCTGCCAAAGCCCCGCACAAATCAGCCACTCGAGAAGCATTTTTAATGAGCACACGTTTGTCCGCATCCTTTGCCCAGGCTCACAACACAGGAGAAAAAGGAAGCAGGCGGGCTCCAAGAGAAAAGACATTTGAGGTGCTTATGTTCTCTATTCCCCCCCCCCTCTCCCCCTCTCTCTCTTTCTCTCTCTCTTTTTCTCTCTCTCTCTATCTCTCTCATCCGCACATGCACATACACGCATGCTACATTTTCCAGGTTTAAGAGGAAGCAATCTCAAGTAGCATGGAAACAGTGGGCCTGCCCCTCCTTCCAGCAGGGGTTTAAAATAGTTTTATGACTGCTTCACCCGGGTTTGCAATGGAACATTTCACACCACTGGGAGGGACAAGCCCAAGCTCCCCTCCACAACCGCCCCCCCCCCCCCCCTGCCGAGGAGGCAGTCAGCAGAGGACGAGCAGGGCCCTGGGGCTCTCCAGATGGAGTCCACGCTGCTGTGTCCCCACAGCGGGCCTGTGGTTCTATTCATCAGCCTACAGAGGCATCCACCTCAATTAGCGTGATGCGCAGGCTAAGCAGGGCCAGGCCCCGACGGGAGGTGTCACGCCACCTCCACGGTGACCCACGGTTCACAGCCCATCCCACGTAACCTGATTTAGCACGAACCCTTCACCCCTCACAGGTGAAGAAGGACACATCCTTCAAGTGTGAATTTGTGCTGCCAAGTGGCAGAGTGGAGCCCCCTGCCCATAATCACCCTTCACAGGAGGAGCAGGAGGGTGAAGCCAGACGAGGCCTGTGGATGGCCCATGGTGGAGAGACACGGCAAAGGGACATTTGCCCTTTCTGCAGGGAACGACTTTTGCAGAGTGCACTGACCTTCAGGGTAATGCTCGGTGACCTTGTACGCGCCGGGCACCTGCACACACTTCTGTGCCCCCACCACCCATTCTCGGCATTCTTGTAAACATCTCGTTCCCCTCCACCAGGACATACGTTACCCCTAGTTCCTAATTGACACGGATGAAAAAGGACCCTTGAAATGGAGCACGCCCTTGGAAAAGAGACATTACCTAGGAAATCGCCCCAATTTATTACTACATTTGCTGCGATTTTTTTTCCACCGGGCATGTACTGAATATCGTCATCAATAACACGATGACCACTATAAAGAATTTGAGAACCGCCTTACCACGGGAAATTGCTTTCCCAAGCAGTTATAAAGACGTGGCACCATCCTGTAGCCCCCTCCCCAGCTACCCTTGTCCTAATTTTCGCTTTTTGAGAGACTCCCCCAGAGATCGCCAAACCGGTGGGTCGGTTCTACTCCAAATCATGCCGCTAACAAGTCACCCGGCGCTGGGCACGTCGGTCTGCCTCCTGGAGCCTGAGACTCCCCATCTGTGATGTTTGCTTTTTCTATGTGCTTTAAAGATGAAGACTCTTCTATCCCCAAGACCACTTGGGCCCGGCTCCCACCAAATCCTCAGATACATCTGGGACGTTGCTCACCTATATGGAGTCTCTATGCAATTAGGGAGAGGTGCACCTGCTGGGCGGGTGCAGCCCCATAGCTCAGGGAACAAGGGTGATCTCTCGGTGAAATGAAAATTCCCACTTGCTTTGGACAGATGCAGTCTTGCCCCAAGGAACTCACTTGGCCAAACGAGGGTGGGTTGGATTTCAGCCTCTGCTCATCTCCTTTGTGCAGTGCACAATCTGCAGAACTGTATGTGGTGGCAGCCTAACAGGTCTCTGCTATGTCCACCCAGGCCTTTTTCACTTCTGACCTAGTTGACTTCAGCCTCCCTGATGGGGCCTCCAGCATGGATCTCCCCCACTCTGAGCCGTTGAGTGGATCCTTGGCATTTGAGGATTTTCCTTTCTTCATTTTGACTCTTGTCAGATCAATTTGGAAGGTTCACAGTAAAATGATTAGTTTAGAGCAATGGCACTCAACTCAGCCATAGCCACTCATTAGCCTTGTGACCCTGGTCCAGTTCTTTGTATTTTCCAAGCCTCCATTTTTTTTCATTTGTAAAACAGGACAATGATGGGTGTCTCATTGGGTTTATTCATTGGGAAGAGTCAACAGGGTGACTTGGGAAGGCCACTGGACATATAGTATACACTCAAGGGGGTTGTGTCCCAGGACTGTTCTCTGATCCAGGTCACCACACTTTTCTCAGATTCTTTTCAAAATATAAAAAATTTAAAAATATAAAATTTATCCTTGGTCTGTGGGCCATAAAACATTGGCCAATTGGTAGATTTGGCCCGTAGGTCACTAAGTGTTGCATTAAGTGTATGAAGAGTCATTTATCTTTTCATTTTTTTAGTTATACTTCTTTGAATTTTATGCAGAAAAGTATGATTGTGCGTGTGTGTGTGTTTTAAAAATTGGAAGATCCATGACATTTTTGGGGAGATCCATCCTTCAATGACTTACTTTGCAAAATAGAAGCCCCCTTTCATGAAGTGTCTGCAAGTGGCAGGCCTGCCATCCAATATTTACATATATTTAATTTAATCTCCAGAGGTTGGGATCATCTCCATTTTATACATGAGGCCAGGGAAATTCAGGGTGAGTAAGTAATTGACCCAAAGTCACCCAGCAAATAAGAAGCAGTCAGATCCTCTCTTGGCTCTGGCTGCCCCAAGAGCCCAGGGTTTCCAGCACTGTCCTCTCATGACCTCTACCTTCCCATCTGACCTCTTGGGTCCCGTCCTGGGCCCTGAGCTGCCAGCTTTCTCCAGCCCTAACCCCATCATAGACAGGGGAGGAAGCTCTGCTTAGTACTACTTGCATGTATTCTGAGCCAGGTGCCTCTTGTCTCCTAGCAGTCTCTAAGTCCAGCAAAGTCAGAAAAGAAGGTCTGAAAAGGAACTTTGTTAAGTCTGGAAAATCCTCAAAGAACAGAAGACAGTAAGGACTCAGCCAGTGTTGGATCCTGGAATCGCCTAGAGAACTGGAGGTGGAGCCCTGCTGTCTTATCTCTGAGAGAGGCCAGGAGCCAAGGCCACCATGGGGGGGCCCTGGAGACCTGGAGGGAGAGACATCTGGGTGGCTGTGTAAACGTCAGTGTGCACTAGGATCAAGGCACGTCAGAAATTCAAATAAACCAATGACAATGGAAGCAAGAGGAGCAGTTTTACATAATATATGTCAGAAACGGTAATGAGATAAGTACATCACCAGAAATGTAATACTGATCTCATTGGGGGAGTGGAACATTTTGTCTTGCCAAAGGTTCTGAGGTCAGCCGTTGGCTGATAAGCAAAGCAGTTACGAGGTTTTCTGGTCAGATGATGTGTTTTGAAAAGTTTGGAGCTAGCTGTCTGTGGTCGGACCAGGAGGCTGAGCCTCATTGTGACGACTCCAGTTAGCCTTATTGCTAGTAGTTAAAAATTCTTCTTGAGCATCTGAAATGATCCCCCCAGACAGATGTTTCCCAAACTGTTACATGCACACAGATCCCCCGAGGGGCTTGTGAAAAATGTAGATTCTAATCCAGCAGGTCTGGGGTGGGGCCTGAGACTCTGCATTTCTAACCAGCTCTCAGGGGCTGCATCTCCAAGTAGCAAGGCTCCATGCCCCACATCCTACATGCACAGCTGGCCCTGACTTTGAGGGACCTCCACGACTCACGGAGAGTCCCTTGGTGAATTTGTAGCTGAGTCATAACAGAAAGAGCCACCACACTAGGGATCAGGACACAGAAGTCCAAATTCGGTCGATACCTTGTCTGTAATGGGGTCTTTGGCAAAGTACTCTAGCTCTGAGAATCCTATTTCATCACCTATGAAGTCAAGAAAATAAATATCCCACAGACAGGCTGGAAGCAGTAAACGAGATAATGTATGTAAAGCCACTCAGCACACGCGTACATGTATCTGAGTCTGAGGTTATTTGCACGTTCAGCCCTCCCTCCAGGATCCCTCGGGGCACCTCTGGTGGCCACAGGCCAGGGCCCTGAGTGTGCCTGTGATGGAGTGTCAGCTCCATGCATCAGAGTTCGGAAAAGCAGATTTTTTTCCAGCATCTGTTCTCACGCTGTCCCCAGCCTGGATGGTCCTCTTTTCCCTTCTTCCTCTCATGACCCTCCCCATCCTCCTTGCTGTCACCAACTCCCTACTTGTTTGCCCCGCCCCTGCTCTGTTTGAAGGTCCCCACCTGTCAATGTGGGACCTTTCTATGACCCTCCTGCTGCCCATCCCCTCGGGGAGCTAGAACTAAGACCCACCAGCCAACCAGGCCAGTGGGGTAGACAGAGAGGAAACTGCCATGGGATTCTTACCCCTGACCTTGAATGGTCCTTCACACAGCTTGGCTCACTTGTGCTTTCCCACTGCCTCCTGACCCGGTTCATCTTACCTCAAGTACAAGCTCCTCTCACTGTCCCCCCAAAAGCCGCCATGTGTAGCAGGAGAGACCTTGACTATTTGCTAGGAGATCAGGGCTAAGTTATCAGTCTTGATGACACCACAAGCACCAGCCACAAAAGAAAGCAGAGACATTGGACCTCTTCCAAATGCAAAACTTCTGTGCATGGGAGGAAATTATTCACAAAGTGAAAAGACATCACACAGGATGGGGGAGATATTTACAACCACATATCTGATAAGGGTCTAACATCCAAAATACGGAAAGAGTTTTTACAATGCAAAACACAAAAGAAGACAAACAACTCAATTAGAAAATAAGCAAAGGATATGAATAGTGCATGAAAAGGTGCTCAGTGTTATCAGGCAAGTCAAAATCACAGTGGAGGGATGCCTGGGTGGCTTAGCAGTTGAGCATCTGCCTTTGGCTCAAGTGGTGATCCCAGGGTCCCAAGATCGAGTCCCTGGGCTCCCTGAATAACTAAATAAAATCTTTAAAAAACCCCAAAACAATAAACAAAATCACAGTGGAATACCACTTCATACCTGATGGAATACCTACCACTCAGGATGATGATAAAAATGTAGGAAGAGGAAAGTAGCAGGTGTTGGCATGGATGTGAAGAATCTGGAACCCTCGGACATTGCTGCTGGGAATGGAAGATGGCTTGGCCGTTGTGGAAAACAGTTTGGGAGATCCTCAAAGAGTTAAATGTGGAATTGGTATAGGACCCAGCAATTCCGCTCTCAGGCATATGCCCCAAACCAATTCTCCTACATGAATATGGATAGTAGCCTTATTCACAAGAACCAAATGGTAGAAACCACTCAGATATCTGCCAGCGGATGAATGGATAACACATTTTGGCTGAGGCACACAATGGAGTATCAGTCGGCCACCTGCTACAACATGGATGAATCTTAAAACCAGTAAGTGAAAGTTTGATTCCATTTATAAGACACACCTAGAACAGGTAAATCCATACCTACAGAACCCAGACTGGTAGTTGCCAGGAACAAGGGAAAGTATAAGTAACCACTTACTGGGTAAGAGATTTTAGTTTGGATGATAAAGATGTTTTGGGGCTAGTCAGAGGTGGTGGTTGTGTAACGTTGTGAATATAGTAAATGTCACTGAATTGTACATTTTAAGTAAAATTGTTACTTTTTATATTATGTGAATTTCACCTCAATGGAAAAAAAGTATTAGAAGAACTAAAATAAACTAATAAATGTTCTGTTTTAAAAAAAAAAAAAAAAAACACTAAAAAACAAAACCTAGATCGTCTACGTGACTCTTGGAAAGTCCCCTGTACCTGAAAGTACCGGAGCTCTCTGTTCTGTAGAATGGGAAGGATGTTGGCTTCCCAAGTGAACTACTTTGACAATCAGATGAGAATGCATCTAACATTAATGAATGTGGGATTTTAAAATTATTTTTATTTTTTAAAAAAGATTTTATTTGTTTATTCATGAGAGACACAGAGAGAGAGGCAGAGACATAGGAGGAGGGAGAAGCAGGCTCCCCTCGGGGGGAGGATGCAGGACTCGATCCCAGGATCTCGGGATCACGCCCTGAGCCGAAGGCAGATGCTCAACCCCTGAGCAACGCAGGTGCCCTGAATGTGAGATGTTTTAAAATAAGAAAATGAAAAGATGTCCCATGCATGTCTCATTTCAGTCTGAAGTCCACCCTTGACTTTTCCTCCTTTTCCTCTCTTATACAATCTGTCCTGCTGGCCACCTCACATGAAGCCACTCAGTCACTCCTTCCCTGACATCTGTTCATTCAGTCCTCCCCAACTGGATGTCTTATCTCTTTATCATAAACCCCATGAAGGAGGAGCCTATGT
This sequence comes from Vulpes vulpes, assembly GCF_048418805.1. Classification (NCBI taxonomy): domain Eukaryota; kingdom Metazoa; phylum Chordata; class Mammalia; order Carnivora; family Canidae; genus Vulpes; species Vulpes vulpes. The sequence continues at coordinate 7,166,660 of NC_132792.1, read as the reverse complement.
CCATATTTACCCCTCTCGGCTCCTCAGTGCCTGGCCCGTCCCCAACCAGCTGCCACTGTGCAGTGCTTCTAGGAAGCTGGCTTGTAGGCTAAGCACTTTACCCGCTTGGTATTTTATTAAATGCTTGCGGCAGTTCTACGAGGTAAGTATGACATACCCATTTTGCAGATGAGAAGGCAGGTGCAGGAGGAGGGTGGCATCTCCATGGGGACACAGCTGGCGGGTGACAGGGCAGGGATGTGTGTGAAGATCTGTTCTGACTGGACCAGGGTGCTTGGTCCCTAGACCACATCCCATTGAAAAGACTTGCTGGACTGAGTTGGATTTGCTTCACGATTGGGTGTCAACTTTGAGAGAATGTTGGTAGGAAAGGAACATGGTGGGCTGGCCGTCAAAAGGCATTCCTCTGATGGCCCGGAGACTCGTCCTCTGTCCACACCTTGCTATTTTTCTCCCTGGGCCTTGGTTTTCCCATCTGTTCAGTGGGAGGGCTGGATTGGCCCTTCAGTTACCGTAATGCTCTGAGCTCCCCTGAAAGACTCATGACCCCAGAATGAGAACCTCAGGCTTCCCTGGTTTCCCTAGGAGCACCTCCTATTTTCCTCCAAGGAGGAGCTGTTAGAGTAGAGTGTCATTTCACTGTTGGAGAAATGAGATCTTCCTTGGGTTGACTTACAGGACTAACAGGTTATCAGACAGGAAGAGTACGACAAGATCTCCTCTATGGAAAGTAGGGGGGGGGGGGGTTGCAATGTGTCTGCCTCCATGCTCTGCCCCACACACCCCAGAGCACTGGATGGGGCACTCTGTTGCCAGCTTTCCAGGACTTCTCTTGGAGACACTCATCACTCAGCTCATGGCTAAATCCTTCCCCAGGAACTGCCCTTGCTTGAAGGGCTCTGACTCCCCCAAGGTCACATTCCTACCTCCAGGTTGCCTGCACCCAATGCCCAGCCTGTGTGGGGACACAAAGCCAGACCCCTGCACCCTGACTCTGCTTCCCACCTCGGGGCCACCCAGTGTGGAGCTCCCAGAGGAGAGGGCTCAGCCAAGGCCTCTGCTGGGACCACGCTACAGTCCACCTCCTCCACCTGCCCCATCCTGCTTCCTTCCCATCCATCCAGTGGACGGGGCCTCTTCCTGGTGTACCTCCTGCACCCCATCCGTTCCCAGGGACCCTGAATTGGGACAGTGGAATTATGGTTGTTTGTTTTTTCAGAGGAGAAACAGAGGGGCCGAGGGGACTTGCTCCAAGTCCCAGCCCGTGAGGCCACTGTCCACGAGGGGCAGGGCTGCCGGCTAATTTAGGGGAGAAGGGGGTCTGAGGTCTGTCTGCATGGCTGCCTGTCCCTCCATAGGCAGCCTGGTTTACTCTCCTGGTGCAGCAGCCCTGCTCTTACCGGTGCTCAAGCCTAATATCCTTGACTCTCTTCTTTCCTGCTTTTTCCATCTGTCCTGCCTGCAGAAGCAGTGTCAAGTTCTGGTGCATGGAGATGCTAGTCCAGGGGGCTGACCTGGCGCGGCCTCAAATGTCACCAAAGCCCCCTCTACCTCCCTCGGCCTCCAGGAGGCTGACAGCAAGGGTTGGTATTCGCTGCTATTATAACCGAGTGTGGACAGGGGAGGCCTCTGGCATGTCCTGAGCACCTGCCACATGACACACGTCAGGGCACGTGAGCTGGGCCATCATCCCGGGGGGCGGGGACTATGTGTTCATGTGACAGCTGAGACAGCTGTGGCTCAGAGGGGTGAGGTGACCCTCCCAAACTAACTTTTAAGAAGACCCAGATTTTGCAGAATCCCTTATCCGTGGCAGTTTGCGGTTCGGCAGCACCAGCTGCATGATGGTGCTGGGGTGGGGGTGGGGCAGGGGCACAATGGGGGGACATGGCTCTAGAGTGGGTTGTCGGGGGTGCAGGAGGGCAGCCAGGAAGTGGGGATGAGGGGAGAGGGCTAATCCCTCCTGGGCTCATGGGCATTTTTGCTGAGACAAAACCCCTGCAGTTGTGACCATTGGGTGACAGAGCAATTGGAACACAGGGGAAAATGTGGCATGCAGGCGATCCGAAAGTTGAGAAGCAGAGGAAACCAGGAAATCAGCAGGAGAGCGTTTGACCCCATGCAGGGGACATGATGTGATGGGACAGGAAGTCGGCCTTGTGCCTTTCCAAACAAACTGGGTAAACATAACTTTGTTTTTTATCAAAAAGTGACAAAAGACAGAGAAGAAATGCGTGCCAATTTGTAGAGACGTGTACCACCCCAGGGATGGCTGGCATGTGTCCCCTCCCCTCATCCACTCACATTCTGACTCTGTCTACACTGCACTGGACACGGGACTGGGAGGGCTCACTTTTGCACATTATTTAGTTGGTGGCTTTCAAAGGTCTCTGTCCACTGAAATCATCTGGGGGCTGACCCCCAGGCCCTACCCTGGACCGACTCAGCCTGCATCTGAGCGCTGGTGTTTTGTTTGCTCCCCACGGGGGGTCTGCAGTGCGCTGGACTTCGAGACCCGCTGGTTTCGTATCAGTTGACTTTGACAAAAGCTTCCAAGGACAGATTTTCTTCTTCTCATTTCGAGATGTCTGTCTGCATCAAGCGCTGATGCTCTCGAGGCCTGGCTTGCCTGTGGAGGTGGGTTCGGGGCGTGTGGAGGACACTGGGAGGCACAGTGGCCGAGTGGCTGGAGAGGCGGAGTCACCTCGGGGCCAGCAGCCAGCTGGGCAAGGTCACGGCAAGCACCAGGCAGGCCCAGAGCTCCTGCGCGAGCAGCGGGCAACCTGCTAGCTGCTGGGGACAGGGAGAGGGATGCAAGCTTGGCTTCTGCTTGAGGAGACCTTGGGTCACTTGCTTCACATCCTCGCTCCTGGATTGCACCGGGGAATTGGCTAGAAGTACAAATTGCTGCCCACCCCCCACCCCCCCAGCCCCGAGCTACTGACTCAGAATCCTGGGCTGGAGGGTGCAGCAAGCTGTGATTTGACAGGCCTCGGGGGGGGGGATGCTGAGGCCTACTCCAGTCTGAGAGCTACTAGGCGAGGTCTTTGACCTGGGTTGTAGGACACGAGCCTCCAGAGCATCAGTTTCTTTATCCATAGGATGAGGTGGCGAATCCATATTCCATAGGATGAAAGAAGAGCATGGGTATAGGCTTGCAGAATTACTGGGACAGCAGTAACTACAACAACAACACGTTTAGTGTGTTTTTTTTTGTTTGTTTTTTGTTTTTTTTGCCACCTGCCTCCTTGCTACCTGCTTTATCTAGATAATCTGAGCTAATGCCCACATGAGGGCTACTGTTGGCCTCCTTGTGCAGGTGAGGAAGTGAGGTACAGAGGCCCAAGGGCACCGCCCAGAGCACTCCAGGGCCGGGGCTCTGCACTGACCCCCTCCCTCCCACCGCAGCACCTGGGTCCACTGGAGAAAGGCGAGACTGAGCCATAAGCACAACCCACGAGAGGGTAAGGTACTGAATCTCCCAGACGACCACCTCCCCTCTCCTGGTAAGACGGAGAAAGAGGGAACAGGATTTCTATCCCATCTACAGGACCCCTTTATCTGGAAGACCAGAGTCTTGGAACAAGACCAAGTGAGAGAGGGAAATGCGAGAAGCGGCCTGGAAGGGGGAGCTGAAGGTCTGGCGCATCTCCATCCCTGGACGAAAAATGTGGAAGATTTATGTAAAAATATATCAGTGCTGTGCCCCGACAGCAACCAGAACAAACAAGCCGATGAAAGGCTCCTCAGAGCATGGGAACCGCACCAGCAGAGAGGCAGCTGAGTGAGACCTGAGGATGAGCTGGGGTGCGGAGATAGACAGATGGGGGTGGGGTGGGGCAGGGACTTCCCCTCTGCCCCTTGCTGCTGTGCGACCCTGCGCCGGTGCCCTGGCCTCTCTGAGCCTCAGGGCCTCAACTCCGCAGTGTGTGAAGTGTTTTTCAGCTGTTGTCGTACTGAATTCTTATAATTACTGGGATACAAGCTCCACTTGCAACCACAGCCTGGCTCAACCATCACTGGGGTATGTACATGCATGTGTGTGTGTGTGCCCATGTGTACCTGCATGCGCTCGCGTGTGCATCCTATGTGCATGTGTTCCAATTGGCGCAGCCGGTGGTGGCATTTGGGAGGGAGAATTAGAGGTAATGCATCCTCACCACCCCAGTTTCTATATGGGGGAATGACATGCAGAGGAAACATTTTGTAGCATCTCCATGAGCAGGACAAGAATGCAGACTTTGTGCTATTTTTTTTTTGCCCCAGTTAAGGGCAAGAGAAAAGGAGCCAGACAGGTTCAGATCTCATGCTTCCACGTCCTAGCTGTGGGATCGTGGGCAAACGACTGACCTTCTCTGTGCTTCACCTAGTTAGCAGAGCATAGCAGTGCCCAACGACTGTGGTGGTTGCCAGTCTAACCGCTGCATTTACACACCCAGGGACAGACACTGCCAATGCGTAGGGACATGTAGAATGCATCTGCCGACCCAAGCACACGAGGATGGCGCACCATGGCCACGGACTTGTTAAAGCAGAGTCTTTGGAGTCAGGCTGACGCAGGTTCAAGGTCCAGTTGTGCAATCTTGGTCTAGACCTCTGTCTGACCCCCCAGTTCCCTCACCTGTGAGCCTCCCTGATTTATGAGCGCTTGAGATGAGCAAAAGGCAAGCTACCTGTCAAGCCCCGACGCAGTTAATTAGCCAGTGCTTCTTGCTGCTACTTGGCTCATTGCAGAGAAGTCCGTGGCTTGTCATGGCCATTCTGATGGATGCATGTGGCTTTCCTGCAGGCAAGGGCACCTTAGCATCATTTTTGTTCCTTTTGTGTGTGCATGTATGTGTGTTGCTTTTCGATTTGACGTATATATTTAAAACCCATAAAGCATAACAATGATTGCTTTGTGTGGTCCTCATTCACTTCTGTTTGCCCTCATCAGTGTCCTCACACCTCCGTGTTTCTCCCCGGGACCTTTTGCCTCTTGTCCCCACTTGTCCAAAGAACGGTCATTGTTTGGTGTTTCTTTCTCTTCTGGCTTGCCTGAAAAAATATCACTTTTATTTTTCAAAAGTGATTTCAGGGGCTCCCGAGTGGCACAGTCGGTTAAGCATCCACTCTTGGTTTCAGCTCACATTATGATTTCAGGGTCTGGAGATTGAGTTCCATGTGGGGCTCTGTGCTCAGCATGGAGTCTGCTTGAGAGTCTCTCTCCCTCTGCCCCTCCTCCCTGTTCATTCTCTCTCTCTCTTTCAAATAAATAAATAAATAAATAAATAAATAAATAAATAAGAAAAAGTTCATTTCCACTGCCTATGTAGAATTCTAGTTGGCATTTTCTTCTGCAATTTGAGGATGTCATTCCATTTTCTCCTGGCTTGCGTCATTTTTGTTGAAAAGTCAGCTGTCAGCCATACTGCTGTTCCTTTGAAAGAAATGTTTGTCCTTCCTTCCTTGCTTCCTTCCTTCTTTCCATCCATTCTTCTATTTTCCCTCCCTTCTTCCCTTCCTTCTTTTTTTAAATAATAAAGTATCACAAACATACAGAAAATGCATTCAACATGTGTATGTCCATAGGACTCAATGAACTCTCGCAGATTGCATGAACCCTCACACCTCCACAGAATCTGCAAACAGGTAAAGAGGAAGAGTGTAGTCAGCTCATGGTTACTTACTTCTCCCAGAAGATTTCCTGTCATGTCATTTCCACTAACGATGGCCCAACACCCACTTCTAATGGCACCGCTGCAGATTAGTCTTTCCTATTTCTGGATTTCATAGAGATGCAATCACGCATGCTAATGCCTGCCCTTGTCTCTGGCTTCCTTCTCAACACGATGTTGGTGAGATTCATTCATGCCATCATGTGTAGTCATAGAGGCTGTGTTCTCAGTGTTGTGTAATATTGCATGGGGGTGGGGGGAGATGCCACAGTTAATTTACTTGTTCATTCTATAGTGGTTGAGATCTGAGTGATTCTCATCCATGAACAGTGTTTCTCCAGGTATTCTGGGACATATCTGGGCAAACATATCCAGGGGCGGAATTGCTAATCAGAGGGTAGGCATGTATTCAGTTTTTGTAGATCTTGCTCCACAGACTTAGTGGTCCAGCTGTTCCATAACACCTGGACACTTAGTAACTTTGCCTTTTGTACTGTAGCTATTCTGGAGGGTGCTGCACCATGTTTTGAGCTCAGCATTGGTGCACTTAGTGAACTGCTAACAGACTATTATAGAGAAGTGAGGACATAAACAGAGGCAGAAAGGAAGCACCTAATAGTTATCAATCCTGAGGTCAGATTGAGCAGTATTATCATTTCCATTTTACAGATGAATCAAATGAGGCCCAGAATGCTGAAGTGACTTGCTGCAGGTCACAGAGCTAGTAGAAGGCAGAAATTGTATTTGACGGAGATTTATCTGACTTCTAGTTCCTGGACATACAAGGATGGACACCTGGCTTTCCCCTTCTGCTTCTGGGGCACCTGAATTCTCCTGCCTGCTTTCACGATCTTGTCTCCAGACCTCCCTTTTCCACATAACATTATCAGGGAAAGTGAGAAAGTAACTGGAATGTGGGCTTCTATTTGTTCTTATTCTGATTTGAAGACCAGTAGACTAAGGCTCAGAGAGGTGAAGTGACTTCCCTGGGTTCTGGAAGCTAACAGGTGGCTGAGTAGACCCCTGGCCTGACAAGCTGCCTGCCACCCCACCTCATTGCCTCTGTGACCTCCAGGGCAGTGCTGAAAAAAGAAGACACATTTCTATTTTGTTTTCTTGGCATGAAACTGTGTTTGTGTCATGTCGTAAGGTGAAAACTGTTTCCAAATGGTGTATGTGTGCACATGAGTACATGCATATGCACACGTGTGCTCATGCAGGCTCACGGGAAAGGGCTTCAATGCCCCTGTCCTGAGGGTAAATAGCGTAAATATCGAAGAATAAAAGTTTTCTTTGCTCAGGGTGCTGCCTGAATTCTGGGAATATGAGGAAATGTGTTTTATAGTTTAGTCTTGGATCCTGGATAGGACCCAGAGGCAGAGGCACCTGGCTTGTGATGGGTCACATATGTTCAGAAAACATTTATTGAGCACCTAATATTCACCAGACATTGAGCTGGGTGCAGGGGTGTGAAACATCAATAATTGCACTGACCATTCTTCATGAGGAGTGCTCCAATTGTACACACACAAGGTGGAGACACTGTGAGGACAGGGTCTTGCCTTTCCTGTCCCCATTGTGTCCCTTGTACCTGGTAAAGTTTCAGGCCAGTAGGTCCTCCTGGACACATAATATCATGAGCGTGAGGGTGGGACTGACTCTACTCAGGAAATCACGGGGGTAGAAGTGTAGCTAATATTAGAAGCTGGGTACCTATGCACTTACTCATTCATTGTTTTTCATTCTTCATCTCAAGTGTTAACTGAGCCATTTGCTCTTGTGAATGTCATAGTACAGGAGGAAGGAAGGAAGGATGAGTAACAGCTAACTTGCAACATACTTGGAACGTGGTGCACCAGGGTCAAAACTGGGCTCCAGAAGAGGAAGGGCCAGATAGAGCAAGGGAGGACGCAGGGTTTCCCAGAGATGGTAGCACTTGAACTGGCCTTTAAGGGCAAATGGAAATTTCCAGAAGTTCAAGGGGGATGGAGTGAGGATGTTAGCAAGACTGTGGGGCCATTACAAGGCAACTTCCCAAATCTTGAAGACCCGGATCGTAGTAGAACTGACACTACTTTACAGTGCAGCCATGTGTATGAATGTGCTTTACAAACTGTGAAGCACCCTGTGAATGATGCCTGGGAAGACTAAGCAAAGGAGCAGTAACTTGTATGTTGGTACATTTTGGCACTATAAGTCCATGGGAGGTGTTGGCTTTGGGTGGACACATTAATACTCTTGATGCCATTGTTGTACACAGAATGGTCAATCATACTTTCAACTAGTGTACTTGGGAGCAAGGAGGCCTTCGAGACTCCATAATAATTGGGTTTTATACTCATTCTCTTACTGACTTATTCATTCATAAGTAGCAGTGGATCTCTTTCTTCATAAGAACTTCATGGAGACTTCATACTTAGGCCAACCAAAGTAGAGTTACTTTGGTGGAAGTTAGAAGGGGAAACCTGGCCAGGACCCCACCTACTTTATCTACCTGGAGTCTCACGGCAGCCTCCTTGGTTCTTCAGGAGTTCCAAGGAGTACAGTTGGAAAATGTCCCCTGGAATGTAGATCTATAGAGAGCAAGTGATTTGTCTATTAAATGAGCGAGACTCTTTCCACGAAAGCCCTCAGGAAACCAAGCCTCACAACAGGCAAGGATAGAAACTGTAGGCTTGAGAGGCCAATGGAGGCCCTCCACTCCTCACTGAGGATGGCAGACTGCCCTGGACGCTTGCTCCTTGACCCCTGCCCCGCTCAGATACAGTTGGCGGAAAGGGTGCAGCCACAGGGAGCAGGGCAATGAGACTTTTAAACCTTTAACCTTGCTCTTGATCTGTAATAATCACAAAATCTTGAGAAGAAGCATATTTGCCTCTCTGAGGCTCAATGTTCTCATCTGGAAAATGGAAGTATATTGAGAGGATTCAATAAAACAATGAGTGTCAAGCACAGATCCCATGTCTGGTGCAGAGCTGGTATTTGATGAAGTGGGTCTTTGGTAAATGTGATTTCTTTCCTACTTATCACACCACAATTTTCACTGGAGATATTTTCACTTGACCCTGCAGTTTCGGACTGGTCAAAAAAAAAAAAAAAAGTAGTCATAGGCATCTCTGTGGCCACAGAGCAACATTCTTCTTTCTCAAATCATCAAACTCTAAAACAAACCAAAATGACTCTGGCTGCTGTCCTTCTCTCCTGCCTCCAGATACTGTGAGGGGAGGGTTCCAAAGCACCTGAAACAAGAATAAGAAGATGGGCCAGGAACAAGCATTAGGAAGGCTGCCAGCAAACCCATTGCCCTTTCAGCTGGAACTGTGTTCTGGAACAACGAGTGGGCCTAGAGAACAATGCATACCATTTTTTTACTGGTAAAGAACTAGTAGAGCAGGAGCGGAAGGTTTTAGAAATTCTAGAGAGACTCTGGGTTAACAATTTAGTTTTGTCCTGCTCGTGACCCATCGCTGAGAACCTCCTCTGAGCTAGCGCTGGTCTTGACTTGGGGACTCTGAGCTAGATTTAGAACCATGTTGTCCAAAGGAAGCAGGGATTGCCTGCTAAAGATGTTGGCACCGCAGCCCAGAAGCCCTGGTGGCACGGTCTGAGGACATTTAGAAAAGCTGTGTGGAATTTAGAGTCACTTCTGATGGGTGAGACAGACGGGGAGGGACCTCCCAGGCCTCAGGGAAGCTCCCTGTGGAGTGATGCCAAGCTGAGTCTTGAAGGTCAGAGAGGAGCTGGCAAGTGAAGTGTGAGCCTGTGCCGAGTGTGGGCAGGGAGTTCTGAGAAGAGGAAGAGCAGAGGTGGAGACAGGCAGTTCAGCATCGCCTTGCACAGGGGTGGTGGGGAGATGGGTCTGGAAGTGGAGGGACAGCCACATCACAGCAGGTCTTGGAAGCTCTAGTGGCCCTTTACTTTTTGGCTCTTGGGAGCTGTGGGAAGGCTTTGGCAGGGGCATGATGACACCTGACATGCATTTTGGAATGAACACCATGGAGATCGTGGAGAATGTGCTTCCAAGGGCAAACCAGGGGCAAGGCAGTTGCTGAGGGGATGTCAGGAAGAGGCTGAGAGAGAGGAGAGGGGGAGTTGGGTCCTCCCAGGAGCAGTAGGAATGGACCCATAGAGCTGGGCAAGAGTGGGAGGGTTCGTTTCATTTGGGCAGAATGAGGGAGGCATGGGGCAGACACTGGCAGGTCTCTGCCTGCGTGGTCCAGGGAACACGGGGACATTCTCTGAAGGACACAGAAGGTGGGAGCAGGTGCATGGTGATGTGTCCTATCTGGTCTTCAAACCCCTCTTGACTTGGATGGAAGCACTGAAATGAAATCCCAGAGGGTTGGCTTCACCCAGCATGTGTTTCAGACTGTTTAGAAACATCAACTCCCAGTGTGTCAGACTTGACCCTCAGAGACCATCGTAACGAAAGAATCAAGAAGAGGGTCTTCACATGTTCAGAAGTTGCACCTCATAGACTAGCCCCCAGAGTCATGTCTGTCGCTTCATTCCTTGTGACAATGGGCTTGCTACTCAACAAACCCTCCTGTTTCATCATTTGTAAAATTAGGAGGCTCCCCCCAGTCAGCAGGCTGGTCATGAAGATTAGACAAGATGGTGAACGCAACGTGTTTAAGGCTGTGGTGGGCTCCTCTGAGCTCAAGAAAGATTTCTTTTTCTAATTAACTCTTGTGTGATTAGATGTCTCCCCCAGCCCCTTCTCACTGGGGAAACCCAGAGGGAAAAGGAAGTGGCTTTTTCAAAGTCAAATAGCCACTCTGTGGAAGAGTGAGCTCTCACTCTTAGGCTATCCTGCTCCCAATGCTAGTTCCTACCCCTTGGTGTGGGGCCCCTTTGTCTACCCTTCCTGGCACCAGGTTCCTTCTTCCTGACCTTAAGTGTTGAAAGGGCCCCAGAGCAGCTCAGTGGGCCGTGGAAAATCCTCAGGTGGCTTCCAGGATTTGTGCAGTCAAGTTTCTTCATGGAAATTCAGAGCAATGACTGCAAGCCAACAACACACACAACTGGCCTGGCCAAGAGGCTGTCGAGGTGGTGTAGGGCCTGGCTTTACAAGACCCTTCTACAAACATGGCCACTCAACGAAAGAAGAAGCTGTGTTTAATTGCTTGTCTTATCCACACAGGGGTAATGACCACTTCCGTCCATGTTCCCTCATTAGTCAACACACCTCAGGGGTTTGGTTCTGATTCAGCCAGTTTAGCTAGTGTTTCTTGAGCATCTACCTTGAGTGGAAGGAGCATTAGGTGTTTTCCCATGTTTGTCCTCACTGAGACCTCACGACGGGGTGATGGCCATTTTAGAGTTGAGGGACTTGGAGCTGCAGAATAGTTTTAGAGCTGAGAGAACACGTGGCATGGCCAGGATGGGAAAGCAACTGCTTTGGTTCTGTGTCTGGTGTCCTTTCCACCACCAGAAAGGGCCCTTCACAGCAGAACTGACCATTCAAGCTCGGTTCATTTTACCCCAAGCAGGCAAACCTTTCAGCACAGTGACACGATTGACACATTGAATTGGGGTCCGACTGGTTGTGCCTGGGCAAACACAGAAATGTTGATGACCTCATTTGTCCCAGGACCCGTAGGGAACTGCATCTCGAGGCAAGGGCCAAAACGCCCCCTGCCTGCATCCAAACCTTCAGGGATGTGCCAGTTGGGGTCTCCAGGAGGGCAAGAGAAGAAGACAAGGGCGAGACGAATTAGGATATATTATGGTGAGTCGTTAGCAGATGCCAAGTCCTGTGGGGCAACAACGTTCAGTGGGTTCCATGGGCCTGAGCTGGATTCGGATCCCACTTCTGACACCTTCTAAGTGAGTGAGTTCTGACACCTGTGTTAGCTTACTATCACCCAGTCTCTGCTTTCACTTCTTTTTTTTTTTTTTAAAGATTTTATTTATATATTCATGAGACACACACACAGAGAGAAGCAGAGACACAGGAAGAGGGAGAAGCAGGCTCCATGCAGGGAGCCCGATGTGGATCTCGATTCTTGAACTCCAGCATCACGCCCTGGGCTGAAGGCAGATGCTCAACCACTGAGCCACCCAGGTGTCCCTCTGCTTCCACTTCTGAACAAACCTTTCAGAGATCATGGTGAGGATTAGAAATAACACCTCCACTGGAAACCATATTCATGCTCAACTCCCAACCTCAGACACCAGGCACAAAGCTCTGTGGGTTGAAAGCATGGATTACTGAGCCAGACTGCTTGGGGTCAGGTCGAGGCAGTAACCTTGAAGCGCTTCATTTGATGGAAGTCTCACTGTTTGTTTGTTTGTGTGTTTGTTTATTTATTTATTTATAAAATTTAATTTACTTATTAAAGAGAAAGAGAGAGAATGAATGGAGGGGGGAGGGAGAAACAGGCTCCACGCTCATAGGCTCAATCCCAGGACCCTGGGATCATGACCTGAGCCGAAGGCAGATGCTTCACCGACTGAGCCACCTGGTGTCCTTCTAAATCTCAGGGTTTTTACCTAAAGATAGAGAGAGTAACACACGTGCTCAGTAACCAAGAATTAAATGCAAAATGCAGCTCAGCCTGAGAGCAGACGCTGAGACACCTGGTAGAAGGAGGTGCAGTATGAGGTGGTTCAGAATTTTAAGACTGGAATGGAGTCCTATTCACCAAAACACCAGCGTCACAGAGATCTGGCTTAATTCCTGGTGCACAAGGGGTTGCTGTGAAAGCAAGAATTTGTGCACGAGGGGCACCTGGGTGGCTCAGTCGGTGAAGCATCTGCCTTTGGCTCGGGTCATGGTCCTGGGGTCCTGGGATCGAGCCCCACGTCGAGCTCTCTGCTCAGCAGAGCGTCTTCTCCTTCTTCCTCTTCCTCTGTCCATCCCTTCACTTGTGCTCCTTCTCTCTCTCTCTCTCTCTCTCTCTCTTTCTTTCTCTCTGTCAAATAAACAAATAAAACCTTAAAAAAATAAAGAATTTGTGAAAGAGAAAACACTTCAACTGTGGGAAGCTCAACGCACGTGAGGTAAGGTCAGAGCTCGTGGTCGCGACCCTGGGCACTGCTGCTGTATCCTGCAGCACTGTGTTGGTGTCTCCTGGTCTCGAAGACCGTCCTGGCCCATAGGGAAGCCACGTTACCCCGGAGCTGGGCTCAGCGTGTGGCACACAGATGGGGTTCCTGGGTGTTTGTGGAGTTGCGTTAAGTGTCTGGCAGAGGGGCTGATTTCCTAAGACTCTGGGCCCTGCACACTTGACGCAGAGTGCGACTCTAGTGCATTGTAGCTGCTGCTGCTTGTGCTAATGATATGCACACGTAGATTCTGCCTTGACAACTGTAGCACTTCTCCAATGTTCACCAATATTATTATCTGCCAAGGGAACCCCCAGTGCCATCTACCCTGTCCTGGGACAGCAAAGAAAAAAACGTTATCTGTTTATAATATATTTAATCTGGATTTTAAAAAATATTTCATTTTTCTATTCATGAGAGACACACAGAGAGAGGCAAAGACACAGGCAGAGGGAGAAGCAGGTCCCCCACGGGGAGCCCAATGTGGACTCGATCCCAGGACCCCGAGATCGCGCCCTGAACTGAAGGCAGATGCTCAACCGCTGAGCCACCCAGGTGTCCCTCATCTAGAACTTTTAATATGCAGCTTGCCATGCTTTTAAGAAGATGTGGAAATTAAACCATCTCCACAAATTTTTTTTTCCTCTGACTCTCTGATTTTTTCCCTTTTTTTCTGCATTGGCAGGACACCCTTCAGGGCAACCTGAAAGCAAACTATGTTCCCCTTGAGTGGTCATTTTGAGATCAGCACCTTTCCTGGGAGAAAAGATGAGAAGGAGGGGTTGGTTCTGCAAGACTTTCACCCCCACAGAGACGCCCTTGACCGTCAACAGCGTCGGGTCTGGGGCCTGGCGTACAGCCTCGGCCACACTCGGCCCCTGCCCTGTGCCCTCCTCGTGGTGGCTCTGACCCAGACCAAGTCTCTTCCTCTGAATATTCTAGCTTTGAAGGTGCAGGTCCCTGGGGCATGCTGCCCTTGGCTATTTGATCTTGTTCTAGGCCATTCCTTCTGTCAGAGACTTTCTCTCCCACAGGTCCACTCACACACCGACGCAGACACTGAGCAGGGCATGTCTTATCCTGGCTCCCAGGGACCCACCCTCTGGTCCCCGATCAGAGCATCTGACCCCCCAGCACACTGTGTCCCCCTATGGTGGTCCCTTGGGCTGCTGTCACCCTCGGCATCAAATCCACGTCCTCGCTGTGGTTTCCAAGGTGCTGAGTGCTCTCCCCTCCACCTCCTCTAAGGGGCTCTTCTCCCTCTCTTGCCGAGGTCAAGGGGACCCCTGCTGCCCCTCAGGGCTGCCAAGCCCCTTCCAGCCTCAGAGGCTCAGAGACACTCTTCCCTCCAACCCCAGACACTCCCTTGTCTCAACTTTCAGCCACTTCAGCTTCTGTAGTGTCATCTCCTCCCCTGGGGACCTTCCCCGACAACCCCTTAAATGTGGCCCCTGGAGCCCTTCGCCCAGCCACCCCACCCAAGCCTTGGTTTATTTGGCTCCCGGAGCATCTTACTTACTGCACCTGCCCGTTGGTGTTTTACCTGTTTGCGAGCTTACCGGGGGCAGGAAGGCCTGTCCCTTGTGTCCTCATGCTGCCTCAGTTGGCAGGGCAGGGCCGGGCTCCCCATGCTCCTTTAGGGACATGGTTTGGAGAGGGCCCGTGTGCCCCACTCCATGTTCCCCTTGTGCCAGGGATGGCATGCTTCCTCCGCCCGCCCAGCCTGCACCTCTTCCCCGCTGGAAGCAGGGACTGGCCGAGGGAGTCAGCCAGCCTGGGTGCTGTGGGGAGGAAGCTCTGCTTTTCTCCAGAGTTGCTGAACGGATAACCCATAGGATCTCCTTACCATTACTTAGGGGGATGTGCCCAAGGAGGGGCTCCCGAGAGCAAAGCCAAGCCAAGAGATGGTGAGAATCTTGCCCCAGGGCCTTTGAACTGGCTTTTCTCTCAGCTAACTCTCCTGGGTCCCCGGAACCTGGATCTCTACCTTAGGGCCAGGGAACTCCCTCTTTGTTTTAGGCCAGTGGGAGTTGGGGCGAGGTCCCCTGCAGCGGGGAGGGTGCTGAGTAGCTTCAGCTGAAATGCTTCCTCCTGGGGCAGCCCTCCTGCTCCTCCTGGAGGGCCAGCTTCGCTGTTCCTCCTCTCTTGTCCTGCACACTGCGTTTCTCTCCACGAGGGCCCTCGTGTCGTGTTGTCATGGATTATCCGCCTCTCTGATTCCTCCACCAGTTTGGCCATTCCTTGAGGGCAGGACCCTAGGCGAGTTCTTAGACACTCTGTACCGAAACAATCAGGTGAGCATTTGTTGAATAAACTGTTGGATGAACAAAACAGCTTGCGTGACCTTCACCTGGGCGACGTTCACGTAGGTGTTCACGTGTTTCCAGACGCATCTGACCTGGGTGCCTTTGGCCTCTGCAGACCTCTCGGATGCTGACGTCTTGACGTCTTTCCATGTGCGTGTGTGACTTCTCGAATGGCCCACCCAGGGCGGGCCGAAAGGGGTCCGGGGGCTGCTTTAGCCTGTACCTGACACCCGCCTGTGTCGCTCAGGGAAGTGGCATCTCAGATTGAGTACAGCAAACTGAACCTGGCAGCGAATTAGAAATGCCTTTGGATTAAAAAACAATACCTTTTATTTCAAACACAGAGAGGCAAAGAGTTTATGCCTTTTTTAAAAAAATTTTATTAAAAATGATAAATGAAAATTTCTTTTTTTATATAAATTTACTTTTTATTGGTGTTCAATTTGCCAACATATAGGATAACACCCAGTGCTCATCCCGTCAAGAGTTTATGCTTTTAACCACTGTTTCATATGCTGAATCGGATTTGATTTTCTCAGTGTGGAATGGAAGGAAAACGAGGTGGGGAAGGACGTAGTGCTATTTGCCCACCTGGTCAAAGTGCTCATGGGTGAAGGGTGTTTGGGGGTGGGTGGGTGGGAGGAGAATAGTACCAACTGGAGATTCAGGAGGTGCTTCAAGCCCCTAAGTCACAGGTCAGGGAGCAAACAGAGCAACGGGAGAGGCGCTCTGGGTTTGGACGGCAGAGTGATGGGCAGCTTCTGGCATGGAAGCCGCCGGGGCAGGTGCATTTTCCCAGGGATCTGTGTGCAGAGACCCGCATCTCCGGGACCAGACATCTCAGTGCCTGGCCCGGCCCAGCAGGGGCACAAGAGCATCAACAGCCTCCAGCAGAGCTTGAAATTCGGTCTTGCCCCACTAGCAGCTCTCAGAGTGGGGGCGTCCTGTACTCCCTGACGAATTGTGCCTCAGAGGGAGGAAGGTGAGAAGCACCATCATCTGTCCCTTCTCTCCTGGGGAGGGAGCGTCGCCCTCGGCCCCCGGGCCTCCATCCCCAGTGGTCCTGTGCCTAGAAAATCTAAAGCGTGGTTTCTAAGACTCCCAGACAGACCACGGGTGCAGGGGCTGGTGGAAAGGCTCTGGGACCCCCGCACTGGGATCTGAAGACTGGGACCCCTGTGGGCTCTGTCGCCTGCCTTATGCGTTCTTGGAAAAGTCATGAGACCATTTGACCCTGGTCAGTGAAAGGTGCACTGGCGACTTGGGTGACCTCCAAGACCCCTCCCAGGACTTATCCCTCCACATTCTGATGTCATCCTGCCCTGTGGGATTTCTCTCTATCCTGAACGACCTGTATAAAAAAATTAAAAGTGTTTGTCAGCCATCGGGAGATGCAACTCCTGATTAGCTAAACTTGTAGCAAGAGGAACTGGCTGGTCTGGCCTGTCTCTGGGGGCACCTCTGACCTGTTCAACTGTAAACATGGTGAGCACTGGCCTGGGTCTGTCCCCAGCCCCAGGGACTGTGGCCTGACTCACCCACATTAGCTCCCAGACCTGCTAACCTAACTGGTTCCTTAGCAGCCACCAATCGCTTGTTCCAAATCCTTACTGGCCACTGCTGTTGTGGCCTGGAGCCCCGGTGGACTGGACTTACCAACACCACCGTAGCTGGTGGAATCCCGCCTCCAACCCTGCTTCATCGCTAGCCACAGTCTCCACATCCTTTTCCAGCACACATCATGCTCATTCAAGCATCTGACCTTGCACCCACTGGTCTCTTGGCTTGGGACACACTTTCTCCTCTTCTGTGGTCGACGAACTCCTACTCATCCCTCAAGGGCCAACTCAAATATCCCCTTCTCTCGGAGGCCCTTTCTGATTTTTCCAGACACAGGGAATACGATTGACTTATATTTTTTCCAGCACCCTTGCCGATAGCCATCCCTCTCTCTCACCTGCCACCCCGTTGAACCTCTCCCCATCTCCAGATGATCCCTAATCTCTGGCAGTATTTACTGAAAAGAGCTGGACATTGAGGTAAAAATAGGCTCAAAAAAAAAAAAAATTGGTCACCTCCCCCTTCAAGAGCAATAAGCAAAATAGGTGGTCGCAACACGGTACAGCCACGGCTTTGGTAGAGGAAATCTCCAGAGTCAGCGGGAGCACAGAACGCCGGACTCACCCGGCTGCAAATGCATGCTTAAACATCCCCAGTCTCCCCACTGGACTTGAGCTCCCACGCCGAGGGGCCTGGCTAATCCTCTTAGCACCCCAGGTCTTGTCAGCCGGTGAGGACACTCAGGCTCTCAAGTGTTCTACAAGACGGAGTTGCCAAAGACCACACACAGCAGCCCAGGCAATCAGTCAAAGGAAATGGTTTCTCTTAATAACTACGGGGCTCCAAATTCAATTACCAAAGATTAGTGTTACAGGTATTTGATATCTCTTTTTTTTTTTTAAGGTTTAATTTATTTATTCATTAGAGACACAGAGGGAGAGAGGCAGAGACACAGGCAGAGGGAGAAGCAGGCTCCATGCAGGGAGCCCAACGTGGGACTCGATCCTGGGACTCCAGGATCAGGCCCTGGGCCGAAGGCAGGCATCAAACCGCTGAGTCACCCAGGGATCCCCTGATATTTGACTCTTGATACAGTTTTGTCGCTGTGCTTGTTGAGTTATTATGGTTGGTGATGTACACTTCTTTATGCAATCGGTTGGTTGGTGTCACTCCTCCTCACCAATGGGACTGGGGTGCGTCGTTTTACTGTTCGAGTTTCTCCCCTGTGTCTGTCCCAGTGCTCGTCACAGAACCTTGCACGTAGCAGGTCTTCCCAAGCACTCGCCAGGTGACAGATGGAAGGAAAGGGGTGCTCAGGGTTGGGGCACCGGTTGCCTGCACCTACCTGGCTTGTGCTCCGCTCACGTGTTCCGCTCACGCACAGCAGCCACGGACTGGAACGAGCTGATGGCGGTGACACAGACTTCTTCAGCTTCTTGACAAACACTCAGGCCATGGGCCATGAGGGCAAAAGTAGGGGTTGGGTTGAGGTAAGGGTAGGGTCCCCACTGAGGCTAATTTTCACCTTACTTGAGGCGATGCCACTCGTGCGCAGGGTTTAGAGTCAAATCGTTTGTATCCAGGTGCTCTCAGTATATACATAGAAACAATGCACCGATGCATGTTTCTGTAATTTATTTCTACTAACTAGACATAGAGGATTTGCATCTGCTGGAAAAAATATGAATTATCTGTTTTCTTAAATTATAGATGGTGTATTTATAACAAGCACATGTAAATCGTCAGTGCACGCCATAAATATATAATTTTGTCTGCTAACATCGAGGGCTGTGTGCTGTGTGCCGAGCTCTGTGCCAGGCACTTTATGTTCCTTATTTCATTTCATCTCCATAGTTACCCACGAAGCAGGTACGATGCAGTGGTTTTTAACTTGCTCTTTTTTTAAACAGAGCCCTTAAAATGCAAAACAAAAAAAAATTTCTTTATTTGAGAGAGTGTGTGTGTGTGCAAGACAGAGGGAGCATGAGAAGGAGGGCAAGAAGGGGGAGGGTCAGAGAAGGGAGGGAGAAGCAGACTCCTCGCTGAGCAGGGAGCCTGATGTGGGGCTCGATCCCAGGACCCCGAGATCATGACCTGAGCCAAAGGCAGGTGCTTCACTGACTGAGCCACCCAGGTCTCTAAACAGAACCTTTCTTTAAAAAAAAAAAATAAAGTAGTGCATGAAAACTCCAAAACACAGAACAGATGGAGGTTTGCTCCACAGTTGCCGCGGACCTGGTGACCTTCTCAGCCTTCCTACCGGCCTGAGCACACCCCCTCCGTGTGCAGGAGGCAGACACAAGGGTACTGGCCTTGTGTAAGCTCCCCACTTACCAGCTGCATGATTTGGGGTCAGTGGCTTAGATCTCAGAGTCCCAGCTTCCTTACCTCTAATATCTCCAGAAAGTTCCTTGTAAGAATTAAGTGAGATAATATATTAAAAAAGAAAAACAAAAACAAAAAACCCAACCCCAACTCATTGCCTGGCACAGAGTAGGTGCTAATCTTGGGTTGAGGGTCTCTAGAAGTAGACCCTGGCATAGTTCACATGGAAGCGGTGTCTTTGGAAGTGTTTGCACCAAATCACTGGTGTGGTTGTAAGGAGGAAGGTTTGGGGAGAGGAAGAGGTCAAGCAAGGCTGTGAGCTTATAAGGCAAAACCCCACAGAGGGTGACCTTTGCTCAACCCCACTGGGGCGTTGTGGGGACAGGGCAGGTCAGAACTTCAGAGTTGTCCTATCCAGGGGCCAAGCAAGCTGGGGCTATTGACATTCCTGCGTCAATCAACTGGAGGCTGCTCTTAGGCCACCCCCTCCCCCTCTCTGCACTCATGGCAAAGTGGGCTCCTCCTGCCTCAGGGCGGCCCTTTAATGACTGACAAAGGGGCGGTTGGGAGCAAAAATGCCTAGAGGCCAGACTCTTTGAAATGGCAAAGCTTCCCCAGGGGTGTGGGCGGGGGAACCCTTGAGTGAGCAGTGGTGGCTGCAGACTCCTAATCTGTGGTGGTCGGTAAGAGACCCTGGCGCAGGTCAGAAGAGGGTTTCATTCATCACCTGTTCCTTGGCTGGACCAAGTCAAAGGGCACAGTCCAATCAGCCCATGCAGCCCTCGGGCCTTCCCCTTAGTGCCTGGAATTTCTCTTCTTTTTTTTCTTCTTTTCTTTCTTTTCTTTTTTAAGATTTTATGTATTTATTCATGAAAGACACAGAGAGAGAGGTAGAGACATAGGCAGAGGGAGAGGCAGCACTCGATCCCAGGAACCCGGGATCATGACCTGAGCCGAAGGCAGATGGTCAACCAGTGAGCCCCCCAGGTGCCCTGGTGTCTGGAATTTCTTTCCCAGACAGCCTCCCCCTGCGCAGAGATGGAAAGCCTTGTGTTCCTGCAGAACCGAGCTCCTCAGGGTACTGGAGACACACCTGTGCCTTCAGCTCCAGCTTAGAACCAGGAGGGGGCACATTTTTAAAGCAGGTGCACCCAGAGGACAGCGCTGGAACCACCCTGGAGAGCCATGCCCCCCGAGACAAGGCCTCCCCGAGGACTACTCCGCGCTGGGTCCTTATGTAACTCCCAGCTCCATGCGACAACTTGCCCTTCTTGTTCCCATTGTCTACGCGGAGACCTTGAGGCTCAGAGAGGTTTTGTAACTTACCCGAAGTCTCAGAGCCTCTCAGAGCCAGAACAGGAGTTCCAGGGCTGATCCTTTGGACTTCGCTTCACCGTTCTGCCCTTCAATTAACCTAAGAGATCCGGGAGCCCGGAGGGAGACTTTAACACTGCTAATTGGAAGGAGGCTGCAGCGCTATTGCCCAACCTGGAGAATGCACTCTGGGATCTCCAGGTGCTGCCCCCGGACCTTGTCCAGCTGCCACGCCTGGAAGCAAATGAAACTTCAGGGAGGGACAGTCTCCTTTGTCCACTGAATTAACTTATGTCAACGTATTTCCCACTAAATTCCAAGCTGTGGTATAGAAACTCTAATTAACACTCAGAAGCAAGGACGAGTCCAATGGGAATGTTCCGAGAACATGTGCAGATAAGCTTGTCCTCCAAACCCATCCCTAATACTAATGAGCCCCTCACATTCTCCAAGGGGCTCGTCTGCTAATTTGGACCCCGGTGACGAGCTCTGTCTCTGCCTAGGCTCAGCGATCAAGGACACGCATCTTTTCATCTCCATCATTAGTGTCACGCCAATGGCCAAAGGGGACCTCACAACCGTCAGTGGCTCCCTGTGCACCAGGTGCAAGTCCTTCACAAAGTGACTCTGCTAGCTCCCTCCTGCTCGACTCCGACGTGATGGGATTAGTTCTGGGGGCCGCCAGCCCCCCTCCCCGCCCCCGTGGATGGCACTGCCACAGTCTAGGCAGTGCCCTTGACCTCAGATGGAAATGCACGTTCTGGAGGCTGGTGCACTCGGGGACAGCGACGGGGACTCACTTCACGGGCATTTGGGGTTGGCAATGGGGAAGCCAAAGATCTCCTTCCAGCCGTACGTCAGTTTTCGCTGTGGGATTTGTTGCTGGTTCTCTGTACCTCAGTTTCCATAGCTGTAAAATGGGGACTTAATCCTCACAATGACCTTTTCTCATGGATGAACTAAATGAGTTAAGGCCTATAAAATGCTTAGGAGAGGGCCTGACACAGGTAAGTGTGGAAAAAATAAAGATAATGTCACCCTTGTTGTTGAGATTTCCCCACCTCTGCCTGTGATTCCATCTCCCCCTGAGCCTCCTGCAGGGACTGTGCCCCCTACACCTACACACCCGGGCGTATGAAGAGTCTCAGCTCTCGGGCCATGGTGGTCACCTCAGTGGTCTCCGGTGTCATCTGTTGCCTATTTTATAATGCACTCTTGCCCTCTGGCCACTGCGATATCTTTAAAAAATAAATCTAATAATGTCACTCCTGTTACTTAGAGTTTCATCCCAGGTCCTCACCTGCTGGTTAGACCTACCTCCGACTACCTCTCCCCCCCTCATTTGTAACCGTATTTCCTTTGGTTCATGATTCTGCAGTAATCCGTGCCCCTTGCCGACCCTAGACACACACAAGCATGCCGCTGTCTCGGGATCTTTGCATTTGTCTCCCCCTCCTCCTAGAACCTTCTTCACTCAGTTTGTTCAGCTCTCAGTTGAAAGCTTACTTCATGAGAGAGGCCTAATGACCTGTGACCACAGGAGGGGTCAGGGTGACGAGGAGATTCAAAACCATGGCTTAAGGGAGCAGCGAAAGAGCCGGGACAATTTAACCCAGGGAACAGGCAACTGGGGGTGGCGAGAGGGACGAAAATGGAATCGTTCAGCTTTTTGGTGGCTGTCATGTGGAAAAAGAGCAGATTGGCTTTGGATGAAGGATGAAGGATGAAGGACTGAAAGCCACAGGGAGACACACCTTTCAGCGGCACCTCAGGAAGAACAGTCTTCTGCCTCAGTTTATAAATTGATGTCATAACCTGAGGACAGGGAGAAACAGGGAAAGGGGTAGGCCACTCCAGATGGGTAGGTGGCAGGTTTAATAAAACAAATGAGGCTCATGTTGGGCAGCTACTAGATGAAGAGGTCTCCCCACCCACCTCCCAGAGTCGTCTTAAAAGTTTATAGAGAGACCTTAACAGGTTTCAGCCACGTGTACCATCCAGATGGTGTCCACAACACCTCATGTCTTATGGCCGTGTCCTTGGAACAGAGCCCACTGTGGGAACAGAGGGCAGAGCGGACATTCCAATGACAGGGAAGGGGGAGGAGCCTCTGATGGCCCAGGGCCAGTGTGCAGGTCAGCCTTCTCAAGGACTTCCCGACACCCCTTCAGAACTGTCCAGAGCTGGGTGAGCAATCTCAGGAGCTTTGCATATGGAGACTAAAGGGCCCCTAGGCAAGAGAATCCAGTCATTTCAACTGGAGCGGGGTGGTAGTGTTGACTTCAGAAAAATTCTAAATGGGAGCTTCTAATTTTCCTGTCCTTGTTCCTGGCTGTTATGTCTCTAGAAGCCCCGGGTGAGAACATAAATGACTTTGGAGGGGAGCAGATTCATTAGCCCACGATCAGACATCTCATCTTTGCTCGCTACTGAGACCAGGGGAGTGTGAATGCAGACTCCTTTGTTGTCTAAAACACTCGGTCCTTCTACACTCATTAAACTGAAGTAGAAAAATTTGGCTTCAGGGTTTTGGGAACATTTCATGACACAGAAAAAATTCTGATGTAGGGTGTCATGTTGACCAGTCCTCCTCTGCCATGAGCTTCCTGGTGTTTTGCACAGAGGTTTATCCTGGCACAAGAAATTGTGTGGATGTGCTTGGCTTCTCCAAGAAATGACTTTCTTACGTATAGAGTTCAGGTCTTATTTATTTCTGTATCTCTAGCTGAGTTTAGTATGCACGGGGTGGGGGTAGGGAGAAGCTGGGGTAAAAGGAACCACCCAGCCCAGGTCAACAGGACATGGACTCTCATGGACTCAAATCACTCTTGCCAAAATAGGTTCTTAACCAATCTTTTCTTATCTTCCACTGGACCTTGAATCCTTCCAAATGCAGAATTCAGAGTAGTGGGACAGGTTTTTCTTCATTTCTCTTACAAATTCTGCAGATGCATGTCTTTGTGTGAGCTTTTTGTATCCTTGCTTTGGTGTCCTGTTCAAGATATCCAGTATCTTCCTGGAACAGCGTTCAAACTAAAGCAAGAAGAAACTCATTGCGACAGCCTCCTGAGTATAGGGTATGGCATGTGCTAGGTGCTGGATATGGAGCAGGGCTGGAAAGGGGAATGAGGCAAGAGTTATGCTCTGAAGTTGTGCCTAGTAGTCTGGTGGGACAGAGAGAGAGAGGGAAAAGGAGAGGTTTAGTCAGTCAACATTAACTGGGTGTCTGCAAGATGTCAGGCATGATGCTAGGTTTTCTGCATGCTCAGGTGATGAAAACTGTGTCAAGGACACATTCCCTGACATTAGGGATAACATCTTGGGGACCAGGAGTGTGGGGGAGAGTAGGCAAGCTGAGGTCAGAAAGGTAATGTGGGAGTGGGGAGCAGATCATTTATGCTCCCATAAATGATTGTTAGGACTTTGGGGTACCCGGTGGTTTAGTGGTTGGGTGTTTGCCTTTGGCTCAGGTCATGATCCCAGGGTCCTGGGATTGGGTCCGGCATCAGGATCCCCACAGGCATCCTGCTTCTCCCTTTGCCTATGTCTCTGTCTCTCTGTATGTGTCTCTCATGAATAAATAAATTTAAAAAAATTTTTAAAAAAGGACTTTGGCTTTAACTTTCATAGAGAGCTATTGGAGGTTTAAAGGTATAACATGATCTGATTTGTATTTTAAAAACATCAGTGGCAGCTGTCCTGAGGGAGAATAGGACAGAAACAGTGATGTCAGTCTGGTGGCTACTGAAATAATGCAGTGGAGCAGTAGGCAAGCAATAGAGATGGTGGGAAGTGGTTAGCTTCAGGAGGGATTTGCAGGTAGAGACAATGTTTGGTGATGGATTCAATGTGGAGGATGACTTCAGGACTTTGGGCTGAGATCCCAAAAGAACTCAAATTACTATTAACTGAGATGGGGACAAGTATGAGAGGAGAAAGTTTGGAAAGGGGCTGGGAATTAGGAACTGGTTGATAAGTAGAGTTTGAGATGCCTATAAGACCTTCCAGTGGAGATGTATGAGTTCAGGATGGAAGTCAGGGTTCTGTACAGTAAAGCATGGGGAGTCATCAAGGCATAGGTGGTATTTAAGCCATGAGTCTTGGGATGCTGACCTAGCAAGTGCATGTTGAAAGGGAAGAGATCTGAGGAGTAGATTCGAAGTCACCCTGTTGTTGGTTGTTGGTCAGCATGGGGACAGATGAGCAAAGGAAAAGCAGAGGTCAACGGGAACATAGCAACCCAAAGTGGTGCTGTGGTCCAGATATTTGTGTCCCCCACTCAAGCTTACATGTTGAAATCCTAACCTCAATGTAATGGCAATAGGAGATAGTCCTTTGGGAGGTGTTTAGGTCATAAGAGTGGAGATCTCATGAATGGGATTCATGTTCTAACAAAATGCACTCCAGAGATCCCTAGCTCCCTCCACCATGAGAGGACGCTGTGAGAAGGCACTGGCAGCTCTGAATCAGGACGAGGGCCCTCTACCCAATGCGACCATGTTGACACCTTGCTCTTGGACTTCTCAGCTTTTGGAACTGTGAGACATAAATGTCTGTTGTTTAAAAGCTACCCCGTCTGTGGTATTTTGTCATAACAGCCCAGATTGACTAAGACCAGTGGTTCCTAGAAGCCAACTGAATAGAGAGAGTGTCACCAAGGAAGCAGTGATTAACATGCAATGAGGTTGTTGGATTGAAATAGAACAAGACTGCGGAACGGCAGTTGGGTAGAGCAATGTGCAGGCCACCGATGCCATGACAATGGTTCTTTGGTGAATTGGTGGAGAGGAAACTCTGACAGATTGGAGGTAAGTAGAGAATGGGAAACAGGTGAATATAGATAATTATTTGCAAGTGAGGGGAGGGAAATGTGTGGTTAAGGGAGAATATTTGAAAGATAAAATACAATAGGTCATAGTTGCCTGCTAGTTAAATGCTTCCATAGAAAGGGAAAATTTGATCATGTAAGAAAGATAAGAATGGTGGTGAGCATGAATGAGATGGGGCAGGAAGAATGGCCTTGGATAAGGAAATAGACAATCTCAGTAGTAATAGGACAGAAGTACAGGAGGAGGTGGGTAGGTAGATACGGAGATGAGATGATGTGACGTTTCTCTTCTTTTTTTTTTAATTTATTTATGATAGTCACAGAGAGAGAGAGAGAGAGAGAGAGAGGCAGAGACACAGGCGGAGGGAGAAGCAGGCTCCATGCACTGGGAGCCCGACGTGGGATTCGATCCCGGGTCTCCAGGATCGCGCCCTGGGCCAAAGGCAGGCGCCAAACCGCTGCACCACCCAGGGATCCCTGACGTTTCTCTTCTAATTGCTTCATTTTCTCAGCAAAGTAGCACGATGAGGGTAAGAGTGGAGAGGATGTTTGGAAGTTTGAGGAATTGACATGATCTAGGAAACTGGGAGATGAATTGATGGGGGATTTCTACACAGTCATAATGACTCACCTGAGAATCACCTTTGGGTTTTCCTCCAGTGAAAGACAGCTGCCTGGGTTCAGCGGGAGAGTGGACGTGACGAGGGTTTAACCAGGACTGGGGTTATTCCAGGTAAGTTACAGTGACAGGAAAAAAAGGTTGAGAAGATAGGGGTTAATGAAAGAGAGAACTACAATGACGTTTTGTGAAGTGTTGGTTAGGTTGGAGGGAAGTAGGAGCATGAAAGGGGTGAGGGGCAATAAAGTATTGGTAGAATCAGTGGGTTGCAGGTTGTGTTGGGGCCAAAGAACTGTTGGAGTTAGTGTACTATAGAGAATGAACTGGAAATAAAAAGTGGCGCATGAGAGTGGGATGCTGATGGGCCGTAGTCATGGGTGATGACAATGTCTAGGAGTTTGTTGCTGAGATGGGAGAGGAAGTCGCATTCAGAGGCGTGGCCACTGCCCAGGGAGAGGTGATAGTGGCTTGGATTGAAATGGTGAAGAAAAGATGGGGAGACGCATATGGTAATGCACAGGCCGATGTGATCATGATGGTCCATGTTGCATAGGGGTTACCGGACCGTGACTCTAGAGTAGATCACCTGGGGTGATCCACTCTTGACTCCATTATTTACCAGCTCAGCAATCCTAGGTAAAGGATTTCCAAATGCGGTGTAGGTTAGTATAGCACCTACACTCTGCCCTTGATACAAGGATTACACGAATTTATACCAGTAAAGCACATGGCATTTCGTAAAATGTCAATAACTGTTAATATTATATAACTCCTTGGACCCCAGCAGAGATTGTACACAGAGGTACTTGCTCTAAGAGCCTCTGGAGGATTTTAAGTAAGAAAATAGCATGATAGATTTAGGTTTTATAAAGGTCATTCCTTTCACTACGGGGAGAAGGCTTTATTTTGAATTTTTAATAACATTAAGGAAAGGCTCAAGATTTTGATATTTATGAAGTGGGGCAAGCATTGTAAAGTATACAGAAACAAAGACCTGTAGGAAGGTCCTCGCCGTGGTACTGAGGAGTCTTCGGGATTTACCCCTCTTCCTGGAAGCTGAGGCTCTAACTCCCGCAGGTTCTCAGCTTTAGGCATAGAATTTCTGGAGCTAAACCTCACATCTTGCCTCAGAGGATGCCTTTCCTCAGAGATGTGGCCCCCACTCCCATCTCAACCCTTTCCTTGGCCATACCCCTATTCATCCTTTAAAAGTCACAACTCACCTGTGAAGATTTCTCTGGTGTCCAAAGCCTGAGTGATTGCCGACTGCCCCTCTTTGTTAGGACCTCTGACCTGGTCATATGACCCTAATATCTATAGAAGAATATCCCATAAGATTTAAGATTTGTTTCTTTCAGTGATAAAGTTGACCTTTAAAAACTCACTGGCTAGGGATCCCTGGGTGGCGCAGCGGTTTGGTGCCTGCCTTTGGCCCAGGGTGCGATCCTGGAGACCCGGGATCAAATCCCACATCCGGCTCCCGGGGCATGGAGCCTGCTTCTCCCTCTGCCTGTGTCTCTGCCTCTCTCTCTCTCTCTCTCTGTGTGTGACTATCATAAATAAATAAAAATTTATAAAAAAAAAAAAAAAAAGCTCACTGGCTATTCTACTCTCTAGACTTGGAGGAGTCAAGTCGCCATCTTTGTCCAGGGGCCAAGCCATTACTTTGGTTTCTTTGGGTGCATCTGCCTGATGGTCTTTTGGAGATCACGGGAGGAAAGAGAATGGGGATCTTCTGGGAGAATGACTTTGTTCAGTCCCTGGAGGATGGAGGACAGTCAGTGGTACAATGACAGGGCCCCTCCCTCTAGAAACCTCTATCATTTTCCTCACAGAGGCCTGAGGTTCTGTTTCACAGATGGATGTCTTGATGTTTTCCTCTCATGAGTAAAGTTGGAAATAGTTCATGGTGATTGCTGGCTCTTGCTCTCAATATCTGTGGGCATCTTTTCTCAAAAAGGGAAAAAAAAACGCATCGCATTATTTCAACAAAATAAAGGGAACATGCAGCGTTGATGAAGATTTTGAGACTTTCAGTAAAATCTTGTGTCAACTTGCTGCCTGTGTCTCCTAGAGAGGAAGAAGGGTGCCACGTGCTGCCTCCTCAGTGGAATGCAGTGATTGGGATTGGGCTTCCCTAGGTCCGCGCTCCAAAAACCACTTGCAAGCAGATGCCCACTTGTAGGCAAGACTCCTGGGGTCTTTCCTCCTTAAAGCAGAGGTGTTGGGACACATCGGGGGCTCCGTGGTTGAGCATCTGCCTTTGGCTCAGGTTGTGACCCCAGCGTCCTGGGATCTAGTCCCACATGCAACACCTCTGTGTTCTCCCTCTGCCTGTGTCTCTGCCTCTCTCTCTCTCTCTGTGTCTCATGAATAAATGAACAAAATCTTTTAAAAATATTTTTTAAAAAACCCAGAGACCTTGATGGCTTTAGATTTACTAGAACTTTTGAAACCAAAGGACCTTCCTTAAGCAGAGGACTGAACCAGTAGGGACATGGAGCGCTGTTCTGAGAGAGGATAAAAGGCTTCTGGGGGACAAGCTTCAGGGGGTCCCTGAGGCACTTCCTCCTTCATTCTTTCTTTTTTCCCCATTCTCATAAATAATTTGATTCATAGTAAAAGACACACAACATCAAGGTTGCCATCCTCACTATTCTTAAGTGCACAGCTCAGTGGCTTTATGTGCATTCACATGGCTGGGCAGCTATCCCCGGTGGCCACCTCCAGGACTCTTGTCATCTTGCAGAACCAAAACTCTGTCCGGATGCACTGTGCATCCCCCCCATCCCCTGCCCCTGGCCGCCACCATCCTAGTTTCTTTCTGAATCTGACCACTCATGAAGTGGAATCATAGAGTCCTTTCGGGCCTGGCTTATTTCAGCTGGCAGAATGTCCTCAGGGTCATTGGCTTACCATGTGTCAGAGCTCCTCTCCTCTTTGGGGCTGAATAATGCTCCACCATACGTGAGCCCCACATTCTGTCCTCCTGCGCAGCCGTCCACGGACACTTGCATTGCTTCCACCTTTTGGTGACTATGCAGCTCTTGCTGCTGCTGTAAATATGGGTGTTCTTCACTCTTATTTTAAAAGAAGAAAAAAGAGGCCTTGCTTCTAGAGAGGGACACTGACTTTGGCAAGTGTCTGAACTGTCCCCAGAGAATGACTCCCTGTGCAGGGATGGGTGGCTCTGAATGGCCTGCAGGTGATTCTGGGGCTTGCTGCCTCAGGGGGCCTGTGTGTGTTTGGGGTGAGGAGTTCTGGAGAGCAGGACCTCCCCAAGAGCTATAATAATACTGTGATTTTCCCATAACAAAGTATGACATCCTGCAAAAAGGGAACTTCTCCCCCTGCATGTGGAGGAGCTGCTGCCCCTGCCCCCCACCAGGGCGTCAGTGGGCGTCCTGGGGCATCACACTCTGTGCCAAGTGGCAGAGAAGGGTGCCCGCGGTGGCTCGAGCAGGATCCAGATTGAAGATGGTGGGTGAGCCAGACAACACCACACAAGTGTTGGTGTCCTGGCTCCAGGGCAGCTTACTCCTTGTCTGGCCGTCAGAGACCTTACCTGTAGAACAGGGATGAGGATGGCAGGAGCCAGCTCACCGGTGGTTGCTGGGAGGACTGTGACCACCTACCCAAAGCTTGGATATCACCTCACAAAAGATTTACCGTCATTATTATTAGGATTATTTCTTGCTTTTTTTGAGAGACTATAGAAACCACACCTGACTGTGTCCTTTCGACAGGTTATTAGACATATTCTAGGAGGTGAGAGAGCAGAAAAGTGTGTTGGTTTTTCATGAAAAACTTAGAATTATGGGATGGCTACATAAACCCTAAGCAGAGGACTGAACCAGTAGGGACGTGGAACGCTGTTCCATGCAGTAAACCTACTGCAAGGCCATGAAGGGGGGACATTTTCTACTCATCTATAAGCTCATCTCTCCTCCTTGGCAATGGCCCCTTGAAGCCGGGAGCTGGGTCTCATTCACCCTGCACCCTTCCTGCCCAGAATGGATCTGCCGCAGAATGGATCCCAGCCACGCCAAAGGGCGTCTGGGCCTGGGCCCTCCCCTAAATGCTGATCCTAAATGATTTTGACCTTGCTATAAAGCAGCAAGCCCTGCAGTAACCAGCAGGGATTTTTCCTGAGAGAAGCTTCCCAGATGCAGGCACTCGGAGGGCTGAACAAATACACCTCCATTGAAGGCTGGAGATTTGGGGCCACAGGGAGAATTTGGTAAAGTTGCTGGGGATTTTGAAGCTTTCTGGGGATCAAGTCATCCAATGGGGATTCTTGGCGACCAGCGTATCTGGAGCGGGGCCTAGATCCCGAACATCCTATCAGGAAGGAGCTTTGCAAATACCTGTCCCGTTCATTCCGAGCTCAGGGATTTCTGTGTCTCCACTTAGAGAATCAGGGCTGCTTTCCAGCCAGGTTGCTCCTGACACTTGTGTGTTTCCCCAGCAGTGAGGATGGGCAGTTTTTGTTCTGGCAAGCCAAGGGGGGTGGGTGCCCTGTGTGGAAAGTCAGATTTTCCCGAGGCCTGGCTCACTATCGGGCACCATGTGCCCCTTCTGCCCACCATGCATAGCATGCTGGGAAGCACGCAGGCCTTAAGGTTTCTGATACCAGCTTTGTTATCATCACAAGTCAATTAACCTCTCTAAACCTTATTCCTCATCTGAAAGGAATGGACCCCAAGTGGACCAAGGACCCAGGCAGCGCCATTCCCATCTTTTTCTCACCACCCAGGACTGCAAGACGGGCCCCACCACATCAGCAGCTCTTTTACCCTCTTCCTTGACTCGACCTGCTCCTGAGGCTTGCACACTTTTCCATCTCCCCTCAGAGAAATCTTCCTGAGACTTGAAGTCCCAACCCCTTTGTGAAGCCTTCATACCTGCCCAGCTTGAGCAGAATCATGGCTCCCTTCTTTGTGGCCCTAGGTTCTGTTGCGAATCCCACAGGAGGGCATTTTTCCTGGAGTGCCCAGCACCTGGCATTGTCTGTGTTGCTAGCATTTCTCGAGTTGAGGCATTTTTGACTACAATCCAGCCCAGTGGTACGACAGGGTTCTCGAGCTCATTAGATTTTTGCACACCCATGTAGGTGCACAAATGCAATTTAACATTTAATTTAATTCGACATTTCCATTATTACCAAAACAGATCTTATAAATGTCAAACACTCACCATTCCTGCTGATGAGAGGCCATCCCTATCATCTGTAGGAATTGCAGACACCGAGCCTGTGACATCATGGACCTTTGTTGGTGGCTTAGCAGAACACACCATCATTATGTGCCCCTCGTCAAAGCAAATTTCCTGTCTGTTTTGTTCCCTGATATCACAGAAATGTGATTTATAACAAAAGAGGCTCTTTTCAGAATTTGGATGCAACCCCAGAATTGAGGACAAAGGATAAGCCTGACCCCTCACATTCAAAAGAGAAGTGTGAGTCCATCCATGGGGGGAAGAAGGACCCGTCCAGCAACCTAAAGATTTATGGGGGAGGGCAGTGGGTGAGAGAGCTGGGCTCCAGGAAACCATGTGTAGAGACAAGGGAGGTGTGTGTTAAGGACAGGAGGGAGGCAGCTGACCATCCAGACAGATGCTTGGGAAGCTCAGTGGCTTGCAGAGTACAAGAACTCACAAGTTCCATTTTCTTACTTCTGGTGTCCAAGTCAGCCCTGATGGATGGCACTGGTGTGGGATGGACGTTTAACTATTATCTGAGACCATAATTATTCCTGAAAGTGACCTTAGAGCTACTGGCTCTACCTGAGATGGAATTCAGGGGTGGGGAAAGGAGGGATGATAGACTATGTCTGAGGCAGGCTATATGGTAATTGTACCCTACCAAATTTAGCTGTTCAATAAGCAGAGTAATTACCCAAAAAAGGACCATCTGAGACCATGCCCCCAGAGCGGTTCTCTCTATACTTCCAACCTTAGACTCTAGGTTACTTAATCTTCCAGCGTATTTCTATATGGCGTGCATCATTTTGCAAAGTATGTGAAGTTTTTGGCTCTATCCTTTTTTTTTTTTTTTTTAAAAAAAGATTTTATTTATTTATTCATGATAGAGAGAGAGAGAGAGAGGCAGAGACACAGGCAGAGGGAGAAGCAGGCTCCATGCAGGGAGCCCGACATGGGATTCGATCCCGGGTCTCCAGGATCACACCCTGGGCCAAAGGCAGGAGCTAAACCTCTGCGCCACCCAGGGATCCCTTGGCTCTATCCTAAACTATGACTACAGTGCCCACTGTTGCTACCGGCCGCCTTAGGCTTCAAGGATGCCCAGATGAAATGGATTGTCCCAGTGAGCTCAGGCCAGCATGGGAGAAATATGATCCAACAGTGGCAGAAGCACCTGGGCAACAGAGTGTTTTGACACAAGTCCTGAACCAAACCTAGAACGGGCAGGAAAAGTATTTTTCTAAGCTGATTCCCCTTCAACAAGTAGGAATTGTCAGGCAAGAGAACAGAGTGCATGCGCTGACCTGGAGGCAGGGAAGTCGCAGAATTTTGGGGGGAAGAGGAACTGCGCCATATGGCTGGGACCGGAAGTGCAAGGGGAAGAAATGAGAAGGTATAGGATGGTGGGTTGTCCCTAGATGCCATGTCTTCCCTTAGGGCTTGCTCCAGATCGCCTTCTCGTGGAGGTTTGGAGGTCGGTTAGTCCCACCTACTCTAGACAGGACTAGGGAGGTGCTTGGCATGCGAGATGGCTTTGCTGATCAACGTGCTAGCAGCCCCGTGGAGACCAGCTGGTGTGGGCTGGGGAGAAGAGCAAGGATGCTAACCTAGAGCTTGGGAAAGTAGACGGGCTGCAGCTGCGTTCATCCCAAGGGAGACAGGACTGAGCTACTCGTGGCATGGGATGGATGGGGTCCACAAGCAGGCACTACTGATCCCATTCAGAGGACAAGAGGGGTTTTTCAGAGTATAGGAAATGTATTCATGGGCTCAAAATTAAGTAAAATCATTTAATTCTTACTCCTGTGGCCTTTGAACAGGAGCAGGTGAGGAAGTGGTCCAAAGAGGCAGAAGAGCATAGGACTGGAAGGAAAACTAAATATAATTTCATCCGCATGAGCAGGAGCTGATTCGTCAGTGAACCCACACATTTAACTGAGAAACTTCCTTGTATTTAAGAATAAAGTAGAGGAGACTTGTGCATGTGAAACTGGACCCCGTCTTTGGTTATTTCCATTGGTGACTCAACCTTTCCAATTCTCTATGATTTGACGATTATTTTCCTGTTATCAGATTTCTATCCTAATAAAGAATGGCAATATGGCCTGTGCAGTCCTAGTGTGTATGTGTTACCTGCACACATGGGTCATCTCTCTCCCTGATAGTCTTCAAATGATCCTGAATTGTAAAATCTCAATGATACTCCCTTGACCCCACAAAAAAGTTTTTTTTTTTTTTTTCCCTTCTTCTTCTAGAAAGTTGCGCATTCGGAAATGAGCTTTGGTAGCAGCGAGCCGGGTGTCAAGAGGGGAAAATCCACTGTTCATTTTGCTATTCATTACTTTTTAATCTCAGTATACTTGCACCTCTAATTGGCATCATAAAATGTCTCTGGAGAGAGAGAAGCCCAAAACACTTAATAGCTATAATGGTCCTGGATAAAAATAATGAGCTGGAAAAAAAAAAAAAAGCCCCGAGTTTAAAAAATATGTTTTTCCTTAAATGGTAAAATCCATTAGAAATAAATGGAAAGGAGCTCACATTCAATGCACACTTTTTCTGGGCCAGATGAATTGCATGGTTCACTCTCAAAATAATTGTCAAAGCAGGATTCTAAAGCAGATAATATTTGTAAAAGGGCCAAATCGAAGCTTGAGACATTTTAGTGGCATGCCCAGGGTTAAGCTGCTGTAATGCAGACCTGTGTGTCTCCATGGCAAATGCTCTTTCCATGACCTGGATTGATTCCAGGCAGGGCCGTGGTGACATGGCAGGTTTCTGGTTTGCGGGTTTAGCTGCAGTGGAAAAATTTAGGATGAATGCAAGGAAGAACTTCCTGATTATTAAATGGTGGGATGGATACAAAAACCATAGGTGGCTTTTCTTATGATTTTGGTTATGTCTGTAGGGGTTTTTGCTAGAGCCAGTTCCTTATACCATGGTTTGTGCCTTTACATTGTGGTACCAGGGGAACCATATTATACTAGTTACTAATTATGGGTTAGGCATCGTCATATTAGATATTTTCCGAGATGACTCTGTTCTTACAGACTCTATGAAGTAGGTGTTATAATTTCCATTTACATAATAAGGAGCTTGAATCTCAGAGACACCAGCAGACTTGCTCAAGATCAGCTCATTTGAATACCCACTGTCTGCCCTGAGAATTTGTATCCTTTGTAGTCAGGAGGGTCTGACTATGCACTTTTCTCCCACGATGACAGAAGGGCGAATGGAATGAGCTCACCAGTTGTCCCTCAGACCTTTGCTTTCTAAGACCAAGATGGCATCAGTTCAATGACAGTTTCCAAATACTAAGACGATGTCAGGAGATGAGACGTAGACCTATTTACCAAGGCAGACCTGGGTGAGATGCTGGTGTTGGGAATGAGGGTTCAAGGAAGGACCTTCTGATTTGTTTGCATCCAAGGATGACACCTACAGCCTTCTCATGGGACGTGTCCTCTTCAGTAGGTCAGAAGGGTGTTCATTACCTTGGTGCTGGCCCAAGGTGGGTGTACAACAGAAGCCTCCCTTCCCACCTCCTGGACTCACCAGTCCTATCGGGTCCTAGTTAATCATTTCTCTTTTCCCTAGTCCTCTGCCACCAGGATCTCTCCACTGGAATTCGTCCTCCATTCTGCTGCCAGGCTAATCTCTCTCTCTATATATATATAAAAGAATAAGAAATATATGCATATTTCTTATTTAATAAATGCATCCTCATTCTGGAAAAGCTGGAAGATACAAAAAAATTATCTCAGAGGAAAACCAAAATTAGATTTTAGTCTACCTCCTTCTAATTTTCATGATGTGAACATTTTCTATGATATCTGGAATTAAATATCAGTTGTTACTAGGGCTGCTGGTGTCCAATGAGATAAACACCAGAGGACAGAGCCAACATTTTTCCTCCCACGTCCCCTACCCAGAGGGAATTGGGACCTGAGACATTAAAGTTAAGTGTCTTCCCACATGTCCTGCCTGAGAGTCCCTAAATCAGGTGGAGAAAGACTATTATTTGTTCAAACTATTTTCTTGAATTCATCCATGCAAGAAAATTGTATTTCCCTCTGATAGAAGATTTAGCAATCTAGTTTGTTTTGGCCAATAAAAATGTAAGTAGAAGTGGTGTGCACCAACTCTATGGAATGGTGTAAGATGTTTTCCTCTTATCAGTGGGGTTTGTCCTGAATAGGGGCTTCATTCCTTAGTTCTGGAATGAAGATGTGTGGAGCACAGGTGTACTCCATTTGCAGCTTGACGTGAACATAACTCGTGAGCAGGAAATAAATCTTTGCTGTTGTACTCCACCAAAATTTGGGGAGAGTGATTGTTCCCTTAGCCCAAGCCTACGCTGATTGCTGCACTTCTGTTGTGTCATGCAAGATGGACACACATGCTCTGGGCAGCGCATGTGGCTCAAGGAGACATGGTAGTTGCGAGGATGCAATGGTTGGGCGTGTTCTTGTTAAAGTGGAAATCAGGGGACAACCAAGAGGATGAGATACATTATTGACAATGTGAGCTATCATTTATCTAGGGCTTGTTGTGGGCCAGGAACCCTGCTGAATGAGATTTCAGGCATGAAGTCATCAGATCTCCCCTCAAGTTCTAGAAGGCAGATGTCCATTCTTTGCCACATTTTTGATGAGGACCCTGAGGGTAGGGAAGTTAGTAACTTCCACACTCACTAGAGAGTGACAGACAGAGTAGAGGTGTGATTCAGACACAGGCTTCTCACACCGGCTCTGCCCATGCCAACTCATAGGGTGGACTCCTGACCAGGTTACCCCCATAGCTGCCCATTCAAAGGTGGCTCCCAACTGAGACTGACTGGGGAAGGACGTGATGGTGGCGAGGTTTGTTACGGCACATGGCTCCACTGGTAGACCAGAAAGCACTGACCTTCCTTCTTTCATTCTAAGGGAAATCCCTCTAAGAAATGTATAGTGGGTTTGTGACAGCTGCGTAAGCGCAGATCTGTTCGAGGTGAGGCTGGAACATGCAGAAATTTGAATTATATATAATCATATCCTCGAGATTTTTTTCTGAATTTAAAAGGAAAGCAACTCCTATTAATTCTAATTAGCTGGAGTGCAGCTGGAAGGAATCCAACTGGATCTAGCGTAGGCAAGAGGGACAATTACTGAGATGATCCTGGGGTAGTTCCCGGAACCAGGAGACGGGAACACGGTGGGGCCTCACGAATGTTGGACACCAGAGCCTGAAACACAGCAGGAATCTTTCTAGCCTGCTCCTGGCTCTGTTTCTCTTTGGGAAATTGTTCTTTCTTCTCTCTTTCAACCTCCTCCAGCTGCCGTCAGTTCTCAAGCTCCCATACCTTCTGTTTCAGCCACCTGGAGAGAGACGGCTTAGTTTCATTTCCAAAACGCTGGGGAAGGACTTTGATTTGGTGCATTTTACCCAAGTGTCCACATCGATCAACTGTAGCCTGGACTGTGGTCATGCTACCCTGACAAAGGAGCTTTTGTGCTACTGGATCGATTACATGGGAGGTTCCAGAAGAAGGTCTCAGGGGCAGAGGAGGCAACCCCAGAAAGTCGCGGTACACATGCGAGCTAGAGGAAATGTGGACAAAACACAAAATTGTAATGAACGTGGAGAACATAAAGGATCCTGCCTCTCAGAGGCAACCAGCTGAACTATCCTAAGTATAGTTCTCTTTTATATTTTTTCAAATTTTTTTCAAATACGTGTTCTACTACCTCGCTGAAACCGGTCACATAGACTAAGTGAGAGCAAAGTTAAGAGAAACAGATTCTAGGTCTTAGGTGGAAGATGATACAAAGAGATGTTTAAGGTCAAATAATACTCAGCTTCTATGAGTTCATGGGTTTTTCCAATTAAAGCCCCAAGCCCAAAGCAAAACCCAGAAATTCAGAACCTTGTGCATGAATTTAAAAGTTGTGATGCATATACTTACACCAAAGAATCTCTTTAACACGCTAAACTTAACATACCAGCCCCCTGGTCAACATTTTGTGACCTCTGGAATAAAACCCAAACCCTGACACAGCACACACGGTCTTCTAACAGCTGGCCTCTGCCCTTTTGCCCTGCCTCCATCTGAAACTTCGAGGTGGATTCTTCACTGGTTCATTTATTTACTTACTCATTCATCACACATTTACTAAGACACACACTGGAGGTACAGAAATGAGCAACACACCCTCTTTTTGCTCCGGGAGCTTACAACCTAGCAGCACAGGAGAATGAGTAATCCAGAAAGATCTACAGGACGGTAAAAGCTATGATAAAGAGAAACCCCAAATGCCTGCGGTACAACCTTTTACAACCTTGTGGACTTTTTTTTTTTAAAGATTTTATTTATTTATTCATGATAGACAGAGAGAGAGAGAAGAGAGAGAGAGAGACAGAGACAGAGACAAGACAGAGACACAGGCAGAGGGAGAAGCAGGCTCCATGCAGGGAGCCCGACATGGGACTCGATCCCAGGACTCCAGGATCACACCCTGAGCCGAAGGCAGATGCTTAACTGCTCAGCCACCGAGGCATCGCCTTGTGGGCTTTTATAGGGCAAAAGTGGGGAAAGCCAGGTTGCAACTCAATTTGGGTCACAGAACCAAGAGCGGCTAAACTCCAGCCTCTTCCTATTCCATTTTTTTTCCTAGGAAATCAGCACCTGAGACGTTATACCCCCTCCACTGGGGCTCTTGGCTCCTCTTTGCTGCCCGTTACTTTAGACTCCTCTGGCTCCAGAAGAGAAAGTGGCATAGAAGGAGTAGAGCCTCCGTCTCATGGCCCCTTCCGCCCTCCCACCCTCCTGCACCTGTTCCAGCTCACGCTGGCCATGGCATGGCGCCCACTCCCCATTTCTTCCGACCCTTCTGCTCCGTGTTCCTCGCCCACTAAACATCACTAGGTTTAACGAGACGGGCCTGTCTGCAAATGCTTCTGGGCCATTATGCGATTGTCAAACTGACATTTCACTTTTCCAGCTGTTGAGTTACCTTCTGCGTGTGTAATTGCAAAAAGGATCTTTTTTTTTTTTCCTTTTGGGTCTACTGCTTATTTAATAATGGAGCCACAATAGGAAAATGGGTCTAGTCAGTGAAATTAATTCTGGAGAGCGCTTAATACCTCTGTCGAGAGGTGTCTGCACCCAGGCCGCCCTGACTGTGGCAGAGAAAAGAGGCTCCTGATCCTCAGAAGGACAGGGGCTGGGCAATCAGGTCGGGAGTCGGGCGGGTCCCTGGCATCTGGCATCGGGTGTGAGTGTATCTGTGTGTGTGTGTGTGTGCACATGTGCATGCCTGTCTGGATGTGTGCTCTTCTGCGTATCCGTGTGCGTGTGCAGATATGTTTACATAGATACTCGTGGGACTGAGGATGTGCGTGCGTGGAGGTAGTTGTGCATCACAGATGCTTTAGGCTGAGAAGAATTCATTCATCCATACGTTTATTCATCAACAGCAAAGCATATTGGATTCTGATGCTGTGCCAGGTTCTGAGCTAGCCCTGGGGACTTCAAAACAAGTAAGGTAGAGATTTCTACCCTCAAGCGGTACACAGAGTCAAGAGCAAGGTTTCCTAACCTTGTCACGATTGGCATTTTGGACGAGTTAATTCTTTGTTGGGGGGTGGGGGTGTTTTGAACATGTATCAGATGTTTAGTAGCCTTCTTGGCCTCACCCAGTAGGTGCTCGTTATCAACCCCCAACTCCCAGCTGAGACCATGAAAAATGTCCCCTGGCCAATGTCAAATGTCAGCTAGGAGGCACAATCACCCCCGGCTGAGAAGCCCTGTTCTAAAAAATGTTGAAGCAGGTGCTTTTGTCAGCGTAAAGGGAGTGCTAGGATTGAGATTTACGCTGATGCTTTGGAGCAGAGGAGAGCGTGAGGTGCTCTGTTCTTGTCCACGAGGGGGTGAGGAAGCATGAGGGGGAGCATAGGCAGGTGATCCCCGGTGACTTTGACTTCCTGGCATGCCATGCTCAGCACTCAGACTCTTCCCAGAAGGCTGCGCTGGGTGCTCAGGGTGCGGAGAGCCTGCGTACAAACCCAGATCCCAGTTAGCTCACTACTTGGTGCAAAGTGCGGGGACGATCTCATGAGTGAGTGGAAGAACCAGTGTTTCCCTCTGGGGGGGAGTCTAGGGTGGGGGTACAGAGCACAGGGGATACAGAGCCCACCGCAACATCACTGGGGTCCTGGGAGAGGGAAAAAGGGAGTAAGATCGGGGAGGGGATCCTGAAATGGATTCAGATATGGATGA
This sequence comes from Vulpes vulpes, assembly GCF_048418805.1. NCBI lineage: Eukaryota > Metazoa > Chordata > Mammalia > Carnivora > Canidae > Vulpes > Vulpes vulpes. The sequence goes on along the minus strand of NC_132792.1, from coordinate 7,127,539 downwards.
CTTCTTGGGAAGGTGAGGGCTGCTTGGGACCATCCTCTGGGCAGTTTTTTTCCAGAAAGCCGACTCTCCAAACACACCCTCCCGTTTGTCACAGACAAGTGGACAACACATGGTTCCTAGCAGGTGGCCGTGAACTCGAAGGAGGGCTGCGTAAATCCCAGCCCTCCCATCCAGCCCAGGTCTGGTGGGGAATCTCCACTTCCTGACGAGCCCTGAGATAAACTCGCACAGCGACGGCCCACTGGGGAGCCACCACACCTGCCCTCCATCCTGTTTCAGGCTCTCTGTCTGCTTCACAACCTGTTTCTGCCATTAGGGCTGAGAGAGCCTTTCCCCTTTGCTTTGGTGACTCCTCTTTCTGAATGCTCTGGCGATGATGTCACTCCATGAAAGGTTGGTTCTCAGGGCCTGCGAGCAGCAAGGCCACCAATGGAGGGCAGGGGGCAAGTGTGACCCTTGAGTCCTGGAGGGGGGACGGATGGGTCCTCATGAAGGAACTTCTTAGGGAGAATGGACTAGACTTTCTCTGTTTTCGCCCTCATTTTTATGACATAGAGATGTCAAGTTCCCAAAAGAAGATGGAGTAAGGATCACTCCCTGTGCCCCTTATTGCAAATGGGTTCCTGTCTAACTCAAGTATAGCACTTAGGTTTTATATATGGTAGGTGGATAGGGTGGGTGACAGTGGATTGCTCAAGGAGATCCTTGGCCTGGATGAGAGGTTCCCATTTCCCCTGTGGGGGCGCCATGGACACTGTCAGCCCGTCCCCTGGTGGGGGCGGAACTGCCCCCTTTGGAGCTTCTGAGAGCCATACAGCTCACTTGGGCCTGAGCAAGGATGGGGAGACCCCACAGGCCTGAGAGAGCTGAGCTACGCATGGGGAGACCACATGGCTTCATGTCTGTGCCTCCCCCCAGGGACCAACACCATCGGGCACACCCCAGGTGCTCAGATAACACTGCCCTAAACGGAACAAGCTCCTCTAGTCCAACCCACGCCACTAACTCCCTCTGTGATTTGGGGAACACCCCACCGCTCCCATCTGTGAAGTGGGGACCTTAATATCGACCTTGGAGTATTTTAAAGATTCAAACTTTAAAAGGACACACAGACGAAAGAAGGAAAGGGTAGGAAGCTGCCTCTCTGTTGCCACTTCTCGAATATTCCAAATGTGAATTTAGAGGCTCAAAGTGCCAGTTTTCCCACGGGCATTGTTCAGTTCTAATAGTGAGCTGTGCTGTACAAACATACATTATCCCTCTGGGGCTCAGCAAAGCTATTTGCATCTTGAGTGAAAAAAAGAAAATGTAGCTTGTAAATATTTTAATTTTTCCTGAACTGGCTTTTGTGTCAATAAAGGTTGTTCAGAACTTCCCGGGATGACGGGACTCAGAGACAATGCTTGGAGAGAGGGCAAGAGGTCATGGAGCAGAACTTTGTCCTCTTCAGGTCAGAGGTTGCCGACCTCTGGTTCTCCATCCCTGGCCTCCCTGCCTCTGGGGATCTTTCTCAGGGACCAGGTCCCTCTCTTTTCACCCACCTGGGCAGAGGTAAGGCACAGGCCATGGGATGAACCCTCTGAGGTCTCTAATTTAGAATCTTGGGACTGGCTGCTCTCATTCTCAATCCCTACCAGGCCCTTGGCGGTTCCCCATTTACTCATTTATTCATATATTTAGTTAATGAATTTTTTTTAGGTGCCTATTCTGTACCAGGCTTTGTTCTAGTAGGTAGGGTCCATTAGTGAACAGAACAGTTGAATAATAAATGTCTGTGCAACAAAAGCACATACTGGTGACAGGCCATCCTGGAGAGTCCTTCATTCTCCATTATTTCTTTGCAGCTGGGGCCATGTATCCTCTCCTGTGCAAACCCAGCTCCCTCCCTTCTAGTCCCCCCACAGAACCAGCGGAAAGCTCCTTCTCAAAACACTGATCTGACCCCACCAGGCCTTGCAGCCCATATTCCAACAGCGCCCTGTGGAGGCTGGTACAGAGTCTGCATTCCTGGCTTGCCATTCAAGGTCAACCGTCACTGGATCTCCGGGTCTGTCCTGGTGTCTCCTCAGTCCTGGTTCTCTCCTCTACATTCCCATGACACCTTGATGTGTCTCTGTTACTGGGTCCCTCTTCCTGCAGCGACACAAGGACTCCCAACCGCTGATCTCTAAAGGGGGCTTCAGGACTGATACCAGTACCTTTGGTGACTCCTGGAAGCAGAGATCTACTAACCCAGCTGCTGGGCTGTGGGAGGGTTGCTGGGGTCCTGGTACTACATCAAGGGCCAGGTATGCTAGTAGGAAATAATTAATACAGTGGGGTCAGGAGGCAGCATGACCTAATATGTAGACCAGATCCCACTACTAACTAGCTCTGGAGTGACTGTGAATAAGCCACTTCAATCCCTTCATCTGGGAAGAGGGACTGATGATCCCCACCTGGAATGGATTTCAGGACATGGAATCCAGTGACTTTTCCAGCTGCTGGGCTGTGGGAGGGTTGCTGGGGTCCTGGTACTACATCAAGGGCCAGGTATGCTAGTAGGAAATAATTAATACAGTGGGGTCAGGAGGCAGCATGACCTAATATGTAGACCAGATCCCACTACTAACTAGCTCTGGAGTGACTGTGAATAAGCCACTTCAATCCCTTCATCTGGGAAGAGGGACTGATGATCCCCACCTGGAATGGATTTCAGGGACATGGAATCCAGTGACTTTTCCAGATGGTGGGCAAAAGGGCTCAGTTTCTTCCTCTCCGCAATGGAAAACTCAGTAGAGTTTTGGGGATGAATAGAGCTAATATGTAGTCTTTAGCTCATGGAAGGTGCTCTATGAACAAGAATTACTATTGCATAATTTTGTGTGTTGGCTTGATGAGCATTTCACATTTTGCCATTTGTCTGAGCCTCCATAAGCCACAGGATCCTTTAGGAAAGTCCTTAGCACTTCTTTTGGGGTCTCCCCAACGGGCCCGGCATTCACAAGAGCTACCCTGATTGTGTCTGAAGTAACAGGACAAGTCTTGTTACTTATTTACTACAAGCCACCCTGGGTCTGAGCTAGGACTAGTTCTATTCATTCCTATCTTCTTCCATTCTGCAAATTTTGGGTGGAGGGATGGATTTCTTTTCCTGGCTGCGTCTAAACCACCACTTGGCACCTAGAATTTGCTCCATCCGAGCTCATTAGGTCAACACACTCATTCTCAAGTTCCATTTCCATCTGAATTCGGCTGTGACTCACACCCGCCAGGGCTCTCTGGTAGACTTTGCATGCCCGTGTGTGGGTTTGGCGGTCACGACCACCCGCAGGTCAGATGTTCTTAGCCCTCATCTGATGGAGGAGGAAATGCATCTGAGGAGAAAGGCTCCTTCCACCAGGCCCTGCTCTTTCAGAGAGGAGGCAGGGCAGACAGGAGTGGTGGCAACCGGTGGGACAGGGCATCTCTGGTGCCTGCATCTCTACCCCGGCCCCTGCCCTTGGTCTGCAAGCCAGGAACACACAGGAGGCTGGATCAGGAGCCAAGTTGAGTATATTTTCTGGGTAGGAATGATTTGGGTCTCTTCATTTCTGTAACCGAATAAAATGCATTGGTTTTCTCACCCTGGTGATCACAGTTTTCATTTTTTCTTTGAAAATGCTTCTGGAGCAGTAGCCACTTGAGAAGATTTATTGCTAAAATGAAAACTCCAAGAAGGTGAAATTAGAAACAGTCTGTTGGGGTGGAATGTCATTTCTTGTTGGGGAGCAGGTCTGCTGCTGGGGAATGCTGTGGCTTGGGGGTGGAAATGAGTGAAGGGGTGAGGGGGAGACCCCAGCTCCAATGACCACAGTGACTGGCAGAGTCGTGAGGCTTTCTCGGCATCCCCCCCTCCCCTGCACACACACACAAGAAGGTTACATGTTGTCCTACCCCTGTCCTCAGGCTTTTGTCTTGAGAGAGAATGGAAGACTCGTACAAAGCCAGCAGCTGTCTGGAAATAGATATGTGATATGATCCCGAAAAGAGAGACACTGGTTGGCCTTTAGGAGAAAGGGAGGACGCATGAGCAGAGAGGAGCTTCTGGAAAGTGGACAGGTGGACTGGTAAGTAGGAGACAAGGATGGGCGATAGGCTCTGGAACCAAGCTGTCCTCTGGGAGTGCTCTCCACTCCTGCCCAGAGGCATGGCCTCAGGAATGTCACTTGCTTGGTCAAGCCTCTGTTGACACACCTATAAAATGGGGATCCCATATGGCACCAAATCACCAAGTTATTATGAGGACTCAGGAAGATTCTGTTATGGCAAGTGTTCAAAAAATATTCACTGTTCTTTTAAGTGAACTAAGATATCTAAGAAAGGTTGACGAGATTTAAGAATGTTCTAGTCCAGAATGGCTTGTCATCTCCATGTAGTCCCATGATGACTATTTTAAGGAATGTTTACTATGTATCTCAAATTCTGGGAGGTCATAGGAGGATGTTAGGAGGAAAGACTTATGTCTGCTTGAAAGGTGGGAGGATGTAGTATTATATTTTTGAAAAGTACTCTGAATGGACACAAAATAGGGCCCAAATCATGCCATTTAGTAAGAGTGTCATTGAAATGTGGCCAGAAGCTGCCTTTGCCAGCCTTTAATCCAACCTGTGTCTTGCTTTCTGGCTACAGTTGAGGAAACTGCCTCAGAGATGCTGTGTGGACACAAAGCCAGCGAGTGGTCAGCTCAGGACCAGGCCCTTGGCGTCTACCCCTCCCGGAGTTTGGAGAGTGGGGAAGCTCTTCTAACCCCCTAATTACAAACATCAGGGAAATGAAAGGATACTACTGGCTGGAAACCACAAGTGAATCTGGCTCCTGGTGTCTGTCGCCCCTGGGTAATTAGTGACATGCATTCAGGTACCGAACAAGAGAAAGACAAACAGAAATCTTTTTTTTTTTTTCTTTTTATGTGAAGGTCTTTCCTGCTCCAACTCTTGAATTTGGTCCTGAGTCATCCGCAGGGGGCTTCTGAGGGGAGGCGTTTCAGTGGTCACACTGGAGAGAGATGGGGCAGGGGGTGGGGAGGTGATGCTGTCCTGCCCCCATGAGAGGGCCAGTGTCTGGGGTGGGTTCCAGGGAGGCATCCTGGGGTGGAGCCCCCCACCCCCTACATAAGCAGAGCCCCATATTTCACCCCCACTTCCCCACAGGGAACTTGGTGGCCCTGCCATCAGTGTGTGCAGAGGGCGGTCCACCTGAGCCCTGAGGCCCACGTTCCCGGGCACCAGCTGGGGAGGGTAAGGACAGTTGCACCGGGGACAGCTCTGCGGCTCCCAGCAAAGTGTTCTCTTGGCCTCCCTTCCCTCTCTCTGGTCTGGATGAGGCCCTACTTGCCTATTTAATTTCCTATTCTCACCCCCTCTGAGCCTTTGTTTTGCCTTTAGAAGTGACACTTGTCACAACAGCAGGCCTGTGGCTTTGGGCTCCTGTGACTGGAAAACACAGTGGTCCTTTCCAAACACCAAGGTAGCAGTCACAAAGTCACTCAAAAGGGGCAAGTGTGTGATTAGAGCATGTGAGGCTTTATAGGAAGAAAACCCAGAGCAACAAAGCAAGGATGGCTGGAGTCCTCGAGTAAAAAAATGAGTGCTTTGATATGTAAATTAAATTAACCAAATGAAAATAAATTTAAAAAATATATACACACACATCTATAAAATATTACCAAGTACATCAAAGCACCCACACGTAGCATGTGTGAACCAGATAAGATGGGCCAGATCATAAATAACCAAAATGTTGATGGTATTTATTATACCTGAAAATCCAAAAAAAAAAAAAAAATCAGTCACACAATTACTATCCATTTAGCGCCCCCTGTCTCCTGGGGATAGCTGGGGAGCTTCCTTTTCTGAGGCCTGGAGACGTGCTTAAGTGTTGTTTTGTGGAAATTTGCATTCTTTTTTGTTGTTGTTGGTGGTGAACATCTATCTTTTATTTATTTATTTATTTTTTATTTATTTAAAAATTTTTTTATTGGAGTTCGATTTGCCAACATATAGCATAACACCCAGTGCTCATCCCGCCACGTGCCCCCCTCAGTGCCCATCACCCAGTCACCCCAACCCCCCACCCACCTCCCCTTCCACAAACATCATATGGTCTCATTCATTTGGAGAATATAAAAATTAGTGAAAGGGAATAAAGGGAAAGGAGAGAAACTGAGTGAAAATATCAGTGAGGGTGACAAAACATGAGAGACGCCTAACTCTGGGAAAGGAAATTTGCATTCTTGACGGTTTTTTTTTTTCCAGCTCTCCAGCAAGGCTGCATTCCTAACTTCTTTGATGCAATTGTGGGACTGGCCTTGGTCAAGGACATGTGAGCAGGGGGCACTACGCCCCAACTGGGTGGAAGGATCCCGTGCAAGGCGTCATGTTTCCTTCCCACGGCCAGTCCTGGGTGACAGTGGCTGCTCCACGCGCCTGGCCCTGGTGTGGAGACGGGGTGGAGCTCCAGGCCCACCCTCGAGGGACATGTGGCATAAGAGAGAAGCAAAGCGTGGGAGTTTTGAACTACCAAGGCTGTGCACTGTTACACAACACCATCTCGTCTGTTCTGAGGGACACACGGGTACCAGTGTGCTGGGTTGTGTGTCTGGCTCTTGATCACGTCTTTATTGGCCTTGAGGATTGTCTCTCTCCTTCCCTCTCTCCCAGGAACAATCCCAGTGGGCCTTAAGGCACTTCTCCTTTTCCCCCCTGTCCCCATCCTAGAAGCTGAGGGGAAGGCTGACCCTAAGCCCGGGGTGTGTCATTTCCTTACCAAAGTCATTGCAAATATCTCTACTCTGATCCTGCCAGCCCAGACCTCAATCCCTGCATTGTCCCTGTTGCCAGTTTTATAGGTATTGTAAGCGTTGCAAGGGTATCCGTGGCAATACGCTTGACCTCCAGCATTGTTGAAAACAGAGAAAGGGCCTAGATTATAATTTCCTCGCATAGGAGGTTGAGTTTGTAAAGGGATTTCTGTAGTTTCTTCGTGGAGACATGAATTTTCCAGGGACGTGTTGTGTTTCCATAGTCAAGTGTATTCATGCATCTTTTTCACCTTTAAGGTTGCTCTGGTTGAGTCTGGGACCCAGAGAGTTAGCACCACCAGCTCCAGAAGGGTTAGGCCAACACTGGGGACTTTTTATTTTTTTTAAAGGTTTTATTTATTTCTTTCATGAGAGACACACACAGAGAGGCAGAGACACAGAGGGAGAAGCAGGCTCCTGCAGGAAGCCTAATGTGGGACTCGATCCCAGGACCCCAGAATCATGATCTGAGCCGAAGGCAGATGCTCAACTGCTGAGCCACCCAGGTGTCCCAACACTGGGCACATTTAATGTGAGGGCACCGTTGGTTCCAGAGACACTGTCCTGGTTAGGATCCCCCTGAAAGCAGAAGGAGCTGGGACAGGGACATATATTTATGGGGTTTATTTGGAAGGTGATCACAAAGAGCCCTCAAGGAGTGAGGACCCAGGGAGAAGGAGACAGGTCAGAAGGAAAAGCCACTGTGAGAAGTGTCAGGAGGTTGCAGCTGTGGGAAAAGAGGCTTCATTCCTCCAGGACCTTTTGAGAAGCAAAAGAATCATCAGTGGGGAGGGCAGGATGCTCTTGGCTGCCACCCAGGCTCTTCCTTGATGGGACCCTCAGGGCTACTCACATGTCCTGCACACTGGCCAGGCGAGTGTCCACAGAGGAGGGGCTGCAGCTCCCAAGTGGGGACTCTGTGCATGGGCCAGGTGACTGTCCCCGGAGGAGGGGGTGCAGCTCCCAAGTGGGGACTCCCTGTGTAAGCTCAAGGCCAGATTCTGTTACACGGAGTGAACCGTCGGCAAGGCTGGGCTCGACAGTTGGGGTGACAGCCGCATCTGCCACAAGCTGGGTCACGATTTGCAACAAAAACGTATATGCCCAGTATTTATTTCAGCACCATCTTCCCCGAAAGGCGGGCTCCCTGCCAGCCTTGCCACTGCCGTGGGTGAATGTGCATGAGGCCTCTATGTCCTCTAGACATAGAGGTGCGTGTCCTCTAGAAGGTGGCAAGTCATCAGATCCCCATGGCTCTCCACGCCAGGGACCTGGGGACCACGCCATGTGGCAGGCTCATGGTGCACCGTTTTCCTGGCATCGTGGTCCCTCTGCGCTGCAGCCCCCTGGGCCCCATGCCAGCTCCCCGTTTCATCTGGGCCTGGGTGGCCTTGCTCCCGCACGACCCCCGCAGGGCGCGCCCTGCCCCACACAGGCCCCGAGCACCCAGCTGGCGAGGGATGCGGTGTCCCCTCTGCTCCGGAGCCCAGGCCCCCGGGTGTCCCCAAATGGCAAGCGATCGCCCCGCGTGCGCTTGAGCCGCGCAGACGAGTGATGGGGATTGCCGCCGGCGGGGCTGCTGCTGTGCTCTCGTTTCTCTTTGCAATATGCCATCTGCAGGAGAGAAATTGATTTTTAAAATAAACAGGTTTTGTGTAAAATGTATACATATGGATGGTGCCGTTATTAGGCTTTGCAAATGGCTTTCTCCCCCCGAGAGCGGTCTCTGCTGCTGAGATGCGGAGGCTCGTGACCGGGGTTCCACATGAGGGGTGCCAAGCCCCCTTCAAACTTCTGGGCTCCTCCACCTCAGGGAGGGCAGAGCTCTGGATGACCGGCCTCCTGGAGAGCCATCGAATGGGGCTTTTCTAGGAAGGGAGAGGGCTGCGGGTGCTTTTCTGCCCTGGGGTGAAGGTGGGAGTAACGTCAGATGTGCCTCTGGGGGTGTGCACTTGTGCTGCAAATAGCAACAGTGCCCGGAACCCACCTGGTTGACCTGATCACAACTGCAATGTGGTCATCAGTGTGTCAGCCGCTCGCAAAAGTGGAGTGGATGGAGCTCTAAGTCACCCCCCGTGACGTTAGTTTTATGTGTCCTCTCGGCGAGGCCATAGGCCCCGGGTATGTAGCTGAACCCGTCTAGGTGTTGCTGTCAAGGTATTTTGCATGTGAGGTTAACACCTCCAATCAGTTGACCTGAAGTGAAAGACAACACTGTGGATAGTGTGGGTGGGCCTCATCCAATCAGTCGAAGGCTGTAAGGGCAAAACCAGGTTTCCCAAGGAGAAACACGTCTGCTCAAGACTGCAGGCAACTCAACCCTTGGCTGAGTTTCCAGCCTGCAGGCCTGTCCTGCAGATCTCAGACGTGCCAGCCTCTGCAACTGGGAGCCATTTTCTTTTTTTTTTTTTTAATATAAATTTATTTTTTATTGATGTTCAATTTGCCAACATACAGAATAACACCCAGTGCTCATCCCGTCAAGTGCCCCACTCAGTGCCCGTCACCCAGTCACCCTCGCCCACCTCCCCTTCCACCCCCCCTAGTTCATTTCCCAGAGTCAGGAGTCTCTCATGTCCTGTCTGAGAGCCATTTTCTTTGCAAAATCTTTACATTTATATATGTATATACATATGTGCATACATCTAGGTATATCTCAGTCTCCATGTATATTCGTACCGTTCTCTATCACATCTCTATCATTCATATCAATCTCCCTCTATTCTCTTTCTCTGGAGAACTTTGATTGATACGACACAAGAACCCTTGCCCTTGTATATTCTCCTACTCCTTGAATTTGGGTGGCGCCTGGGGCCAGGATGATACATCACTCTTAGGATTATGGCACACGGCTTTTGCAGACGTAATTAGGGCTCCAGATTAGATGACTTCATCATAGGGAGATTACTGGGTGGGCCTGACTTAACCCCACGAGCTCTTTAGATCTTAGTCTGAAGGTCAGACACAGGAAGTCTGAGATTTGAGAAGGATTTGGTGTACCATTGCTGGCTTGAAGAAGGAAGGGAGTCACATGGCGAGGGCGGGGGGTGGCCTCTTGAAGATGAGAACAACCCCTGGCTGACAGCTGGCAAGAGAGTGGGACCTTAGTCCTACAAATGCGAGGTACTGGGTTCCACCTCCAAGATGGAATTTAGAAGCAGATTTTCCCCCAGGTCCCCTAGATAAGCGTTCAGTCTGACCGACACCCTCACCTTAGCCTTGTGATGCCCTGAGCAGAGAACCCAGGCGCACTGGGCCTATTGTGACCTACAGAACTGTGACCTCATTCATGGGCGTTGGTCTAAGCTCCAAGGTTGTGGTTATTCATCACACAGCAACAGAAAGCTAATACCAGAGCCGATACCATCTTGGGCTGCCTCAGTAGAAGCAGGCACCAAATCCAGAGTGATGAGAGCCACCTGGGAATGTGGTTTCAGCTCCTGGGCCCACGGTTTTGGAGGGTCACGTCCAGATTAGAGAGTGAAGAGGAAGGGCACGGTTGGAAAGCATGTTCTGGGACAGACTGGGGCTGGGGCATGGTGACCGTTAATGGCTGAGAGGGAGGTACTCAGGGGCACGTCCACTGGCTCTCTACATAGGTACACATGCGGAATGATGAAGTGCAGGAGCCACTCCAGCTTGTGTGTCTGGACAAACAGCAGCCAGGAGGAAGATATCTCTGGGCCAGAGCATAGTATAGCAAGTTTCTTCACGCCTGACCCAAAGGCAACCCTTGATTACGCAGGACCATAGCCCTTATAAAGTGGCCCCACGTACTTCTGGAAGCTTCTGGGAATCTCACAAACCATTCTGTTGCCCATATGTTGCCATTGTTTGGGAGTCTCTAGACAAATGTCCTCTGACTGTGGAATCTATGCCCACGAGGCACTGCCATTTCTGGGGTGCCAACATTCTCACTGTGGTGGAGTGGACCGAGGGATGGACGGATCTTCATGCCCCCTTCCTCTCTGAATCTCCTCTCTCCTCACATCCTTCCCCCTCTTCATCTCCTTCTTTCATGGGTAGGCGGCACTGCAGTATGTTGTCTCCTTACCCTCCAACCTTGTACAATGTCTGCCTTAAACAATAAGCTCAAATCAATACAGACGCCGAGCCCCGGCCACCATTGTTAAGTCTCACATGTATCGGGCATGTGCTAAGCAGGTGACCCGCATCGTTGGATCAAATCCACAGTACTCCTTTGAAGTGGGCATTATCATTTACAGATGAGCAAATGAGTCATGTGCAATTCAGTGTGTGCAAGGCTGTGTGGAGGAAGAGAAGAAAAGATTTAATGCATGGTTGACTGCTCTCGAAGACACATAACCCAACGAGAGTTAAAAAAAAATCCCAATGTGGCAAGGGAGGCTCTAAGGACAGGGACCACATGCCTTCAGCACATCTCCTGCTGTTCCCTCTCCATCCTACCTCCTCTCTGGTTTCTCCTTACAGACCCTATGGGTCTTGAAACTTTGACTGCTGGAGCCCAAAGAAACCTCCAGCACCCACCCCGCCCCCCTGCAGATACTTTTGGGAACACAATTGGATTTCTATCCAGTTTTATTTAGTCCCTATAAAGCTTTTGGAAAGAGGGGGCCAGCAGAAATTACCAAATGATTGAAACAGTCATTCTGGCATCCAGTGGCCAAGCATGACACCCGACCCATTAAGAAGTGCTCTGAGGCAGAGGAAAAGGCTGGGCCAGAGGCCGGAGGTCCATGCCTGATGCTTCCCAAGGTGGAAGCATGACAGGTCATTTCATGTTTATAAAAGGGGCCTGGTACTCTGTTTCCGTGGGCTGGCTGGAGGATTGGAGACATGGTATTGGTATGTGGTTAGTTTTCACATAACCAGTGTCCCTGTCACGGTCATTGTGTTACTAGTTTTCACTGAGTCTTGCTCTTCTGGAAAATCTCAGGGAACCAAAGCTCAATGGTAAGTTAAGGAAACCATGATCATGTTGGAACATTTCCCCCCATTTCCAGCAAACACCCCATTGAGGGTGAACTGACTCTGAGCAGAAAGAAAAAGCAGCCTTCGTCCTTGCCTGGTGGGTTCTTTTTCCACACAGCAGACAGACAAACAAAATTAGTAATTAGCATCGGACACCTCCGCGCTGCCGAGGATGGCTTTCAATTAGCAGGCAGCTGCTACACCCCTCATTGGCTAATGTCACTGTTTCTGCATTTTGCTGAGTGATAATTGCAGTATGTACTGATGCATATTTTTAACTATCCCCCCTCTTTTTTTTTTCAAATGGAAAGAATGTCATTCTCTTTCTACAATAGCTCAGCTGCAGTATTGTTGCCCCTATAAAGAAAAAAAAAAAAACAACCTGGGACAATTCTACTCTAACAGGTGGCTGCATGAAACCCCAGGCTCTCAGTAATGCTGTTGTGTGTTTGGAACCAGTTTTAGCAGCGTGCGGGGTGTGTGTGTGTGTGTGTGTGTGTGTGTGTGTGTGTGTGTAGGGGATGGTATTTGCGAGGGCACAAATATTCCAGGGGTAGCAGTTGTAAATTGTTCACAGTGAAGCGTTCCCCAAATATTCTTCTAGGCTCCTCTTATTGTGGAGATCATAAGCTATAAGGGAATGTCCACAGAGTAGGCAGCTTGGACTTAGGAAACCTACCTATTTTTGTTTTTATTGTATTTTATGTTTTAAAAACATACTTTATATTTATATTTTATTTTATAAACATTTTGTTTATATTTTGTTTATATTTTATATTTTATATTTTATTTTAAACTATTTACCTGGGGATATTTTAAGTTTGCAAAAACGTTGCAAATATACTGAAGTGTGCTCCCTTGTGCTCTTCACCCAGCTGTCCCTAAGGTACATACGCCTATGGTACGTGCTACGGAGGTATATGTAACTATAGTGCAATTATCAGAACTAACAAATTAATACAGGTGCAGTGAAAATGACTGAAAATGTCATTCAGATGTTACCTGTTTTTCCACTCATGTCCTTTTGCTGCTCTGGGAGCCAATGCAGAAGCCTGCATAGTGTTTAGTTGTCTTAGCTCTTTAGGCCCTTCTGATCTGAGGCAGGTTCCTAAGTTTTTCCTTTCGTGTCCTGGACAGTTCTGAAGAATTCGAACATTCTACAGAATGCCCCTCCATTTAAATTCCTCTGATTACCTTGGGGTTGTAGATTTTGAGGAAGCTATCACAGAGGGGAAGTGTCCTTCAGGCTGCACGGTATCAGGGGAATGTGATATCGACATTCGCACCGGCGATGGGGACTTTGGTCGGAATGCTGTCTGCCAGTTTTTTCCAACATCAAGATATGATACCCCCTTCCCATATCTTACTCTTTAGAAATACATCACTCAATAAAGCCCTGAATCAAGGGGAGAGGAACTAAGTCAGGAAGGAGCAGGTGATACATCATTTGGAATTCTTCTGGAGCAAGAATTTGGGGAGCATGGGTTTTTTCTTTTTAAGATTTTATTTATTCATTCATGAGAGACACAGAGAGAGAGAGAGGTAGAGACACAGGCAGAGGGAGAAGCAGGCTCCATGCAGGGAGCCCAAGGTGGGACTCGATCCCGGGTCTCCAGGATCACGCCCTGGGCTGAAGGCCGCGCTAAACCGCTGAGCCACCCAGGCTGCCGGGGAGTGTGGGTTTAAGGGCAGATCTGTCACTGTGTGATCTTGGTCCGCCAACTCAAGCTCTCCTAGCCTCAGATTTGCCTTCCATGAAAGGAGAGGCTGCGCAAGGCCCTCTGAAGGGTTAGCTCCAGCTCCACCACTGGCTACCAATACGGACTTAGAACAATTTCTTCAACTCCATAACCTTCAGCTGTCCTGTCTATAAAATGGAGTGGTCGGGACACTGAGAGAACAGCCGGAAGGTATTTAGCACAGAGCTTGTGTGTGGGGACACGCAATGAATTTCAGCTATTATTTTGAGCAGATGGAGGCTCAGTAACAGGCTAGTCAAATTTACTCAATAATGGTATCAAAAGGGTTCATAGAATTATTTCCCTGCCACATGCCTGAAAAACTGTTTCCCATCCTTTCCAGCTTTGTTGAAACATGAGACCTATAGGAGCAGCTTGAGCACTTTGCACACATCCAGCCTTGCCATTTAGTCGTTCACGATTATAGTTTTGGTGAAGAAAATAGAGCCCACATTGAATGTCGGGTGGAAAACAGCTCTGGATCAGCTCTCCCACTATGTAGTGAGCCATCTAACAATTGTGCCTCAGTTTCCCTGTTAAAATAAGCATGACCACTGCATCTCCTAGCACCATGATCACCATATGGCAAACAGCCAGTTCCTCAGCTATGTGGCTGGCTTACCCGCCATAAATTGCTGGTTGTAAAAGAATAGATGGGCATACTTAACTCTTAAGGTGCTAACCACTAAGTTAAGCGATTACCTCTTAAGAGGCATAAAGTGTCATGACATCCAAAGTGAGTAGCAGAGATTATAGTAGTGGTTTGATTTCAGGTGATAGAATCAGTGTCCCTACTAGCAATAACAAATGGAGGTTTTAAAAGGTGATTAGCATTTCCTTGTAAAAATTAAATAAATGTACAAGGGTGGAGATGGGTAAGGAGGCTCATTACGTAGGTATATATTATGTAGGTATATCATTCGGTATTGGTAAAGTGGTGGTGAAACTGGTGTATTCTTTTTTAAAAATTTTAATTCCAGGGCAACCTTGGTGGCTTAGCGGTTTAGCACCGCTTGTAGCCTGGGGTGTGATCCTGGGGACTCGGGATCGAGTCCCATGTTGGGCTCCCTGCGTGGAGCCTGCTTCTCCCTCTGCCTGTGTCTCTGCCTCTCTCTCTCTGTCTCTGTGAGTAAATAAATAAAATCTTTTAAAAAAATGAAAAAATAAAAATTTTAATTCTACTGTTGTTAACGTACAGTGTTCTATTAGATTCAGGTGTACACCGTAGTGATTCAACTCTTCCCTACATTCATTCTATGCATGCTCATCACGACAAGCACACTCCTTAATCTCCATCACCTATTTTCTCCATCCCCCACACACCTCCCCTCTGGTGACCATCAATTTGTTCTCTACAGTTAAGAGTCTTTTTTTTTTTTTTTTGGTTATCTCTCTCCTTTTTTTCTTTGTTCACTATTTTATTTCTTGGATCTCATATATGAGTGAAATCATATGGTATTTGTCTTCCTCTGACTGACTTATTTCACATAGCGTTATACTCTCTGGATCCATACGTGTTGCTGCAAATGACAAGATTTTATTCTTTTTTCATGGCCGAATAATATTTCATTACTATTTCAATATTATTTCATAATATTTCATTATATATATATATAGCATCTTCTTTGTCCATTCATCTATTGATGGGCATTTGGGTTGCTTCCATAGTTTGACTACTGTAAAAAAAAATGCTGCAATAAACATAGGATGCATATATCCCTTCAAATTAATATTTTCAAATTCTTTGGGTAAATATCCAGTAGTGAGATTACTGGATCCTAGGATAGTTCTATTTTTAATTTTTTGAGGAATATCCATGCTGTCTTCCACTGGCTAAAACTGGTGCACTCTTACACAACAGTGTGTTGTATGACTCTGTTTAGAAAAAAAAAAATGCACACATACAGAAGTCAAGAGTCTGTTCATAGACTTTGATCTGGTGAGTCTGTTCATGGGGCTCAAATCTGAAATAGTTTAACTGGAGAAAATAGCAACATGTATGGAAACTTTTATTGTTGCCTTCTAGATAGCTATGAGAAAAAAAGGACATAATCTAGTGGGAATGGGTAAAAACTGCTATTCCATAAATCACTCAGTAACAAGATGCTAATTACAAGAAGTGGAGCGACATATGAAGTACTTAAGATACATTGTTTAGTGAAAATAATAGTAAGAACGTGACACACACGACACATTGGAACTATGGAAATACAGGAGCACGTGGACAGATTCTAGAAAGAAAGGTGCAAAAGTGAAAACATGCTCCTGTGACAAGAAAAAAGTAATTAGGTAAGAGTTAAACAAACATTCTTTGATTTTAGGTGTTCAAGCAAATCTTTCAAGTTAAGAAAAACAGAGGTGCTCAAATTTCTCAAAGGTTTGAAATAAGTATCCAAGGGTTCCCATGAACACCTTCTGTTGCACGTAAATACTCTCCTAGCCTCTCTTTTCCTTTATGTGCCCCTTAAAGCTCCTAAATAAAATTAATATAGTCAACAGAACCATTTTTAAAGGATGATGAGAAACAATCTCAGGACTCTATATAAGGAGGGAAAGAAAGAGCTTTTTTCTCTTCATTCTTCAGTGGCTTGTTAGAGTCTTTCTGAGCTTGCGTTATTGAAACCCGAGGGTGACAGGCATTAAGGTGAATCTATTGCTGAGCCTGGGTCTTTAATGAGTGCATTGATCAGAGAAGAGACGCAAGAAAGCACAGTCCGGTGGCACCTGAATGAATATAAATTTAGCCCCGACTGAAGATCTTCCACAGTCGGCCTGTTCCCTGCTGACAGTGTGAGCAGGAGGAGAGAAAAGCAATTTTGGTCTTCAGTCTTGATTCTCTTCACGCAGTTGGCAGTTTTTAAGAAGAACAAGTTATGACTATTTTACCTCTAAAAGCAACGGGAACTTGTCAAAGATTCCCTCCCTGGAAGTGACAATCGAGAATGACTCTACTCCGTACCAAATCAATCCGTTTGCCTGGAGGAGGAAGTACTTTTAAGCCATTAGATTAGTCCAGAAATTGGATGGGCTGCCTCAGCAGTGAATGAGTGCCCCGTCACCTGAAGAATGCCAAAGAGGGGGCTGGCAAGATGCTTCAGAGGGGCTCGGGCACGGAAGGAAGACGTGGGGAGTGGAGAAGGGCTTGATACTGGGTCACCTTTCGGATTAATCAAGCCTTGGACTCCTATCCTTCTAGAAAACCAGCCAGTGGAATGATAAGGATCACAGGGTTTGGGAACCAGACAGATGAAGTTTTGGACTCTGGCTTTGCTATTTATTGTACAACGTCGGACTATTCCTTGTTCTGGTTTGTATATTCCTCAGTCTCTGTGTTAGTCAAGTGGGGATTCGAACGTGACCTACCTCACAGGTTTGTCATGAGTTGTTAGATAATGCGTGAATATAAATGTGTTCACCACAGTGGCCAGAGTGTAATATGTTCTCAATAAATGTTATCATGATTATGATTATTCAGTGATTTTGCAATGCATTCAGTGATCGTACATCGAACCTTTCTTAGCAGTTTGGTCTTTTTGCCCATGTAATCTCACCTAAACTTCTGATACGGGGTGAATTATGTCCCCCAAATTCCTGAGTTGAAGGCCTAACCTCCAGGACCTCAAGATGTGACTGTGTCTGGAGACCGAGCCTTTCAAGAGATAAATTAAAGTAAAATGAGGTCTTGAGGGAGAGATGCAATCCAAGGTGAGTGTTGTCCTCATAAGAAGAGATTAGGGGTCATCAAGACAGTGTGGTACTGGCACAAAAAACAGGCACATAGATCAATGGAACAGAATAGAGAATCCAGAAGCGGACCCTCAACTTTATGGTCAACTAATATTCGACAAAGCAGGAAAAACTATCCACTGGAGAAAAGACAGTCTCTTCAATAAAAGGTGCTGGGAAAATTGGACAGCCACATGCAGAAGAATGAAACTAGACCATTCTCTTACACTGTACACAAAGATAAACTCAAAATGGATGAAAGATCCAAATGTGAGACAAGAGTCCATCAAAATTTTAGAGGAGAACGCAGGCAACACCCTTTTTGAACTTGGCCACAGCAGCTTCTTGCAAGATACATCCATGAAGGCAAGAGAAACAAAAGAAAAAATGAACTATTGGGACTTCATCAAGATAAGAAGCTTCTGCACAGCAAAAGAAACAGTCAACAAAACTAAAAGACAACCTACAGAATGGGAGGAGATATTTGCAATGAGATAAAGGGCTAGTATCCAAGATCTATAAAGAATTTATTAAACTCAACAGCAAAGAAACAAACAATCCAATCTTGAAATGGGCCAAAGACTGGGTGGTGGGCACTTAGGGGGGCACTTGATGGAATGAGCACTGGGTGTTATTCTGTATGTTGGCAAATTGAACACCAATAAAAAATAAATTTATTATTAAAAAAAAAAAGAAATGGGCCAAAGACATGAACAGAAATCTCACAGAGGAAGACGTGGACATGGCCAACATGCACATGAGAAAATGCTCCGCATCACTTGCCATCAGGGAAATACAAATCAAAGCCACAATGAGATCCCACCTCACACCAGTGAGAATGGGGAAAATTAACAAGGCAGGAAACCACAAATGTTGGAGAGGATATGGAGAAAGGGAACCCTCTTGCACTGTTGGTGGGAATGTGAACTGGTGCAGCCACTCTGGAAAACTGTGTGGAGGTTCCTCAAAGAGTTAAAAATAGACCTGCCCTACGACCCAGCAATTGCACTGCTGGGGATTTACCCCAAAGATACAGATGCAGTGAAACGCCGGGACACCTGCACCCCGATGTTTCTAGCAGCAATGGCCACAATAGCCAAACTGTGGAAGGAGCCTCGGTGTCCATTGAAAGATGAATGGATAGAGAAGATGTGGTCTATGTGTACAATGGAATATTCCTCAGCCATTAGAAACGACAAATACCCCCCATTTGCTTCGACGTGGATGGAACTGGAGGGTATTATGCTGAGTGAAATAAGTCAGTTGGAAAAGGACAAGCATTATATGGTCTCATTCATTTAGGGAATATAAAAATTAGTGAAAGGGAATAAAGGGAAAGGAGAGAAAACGAGTGAAAATAATCAGTGAGGGTGACAGAACACGAGAGACACCTAACTCTGGGAAATGAACAAGGGGTAATGGAAGGGGAGGTGGGCGGGGGATTTGGGTGACTGGGTGATGGGCACTGAGGGGGGCACTTGGTGGGATGAGCACTGGGTGTTATGCTCTATGTTGGCAAATAGAACTCCAATAAAAAAAAAAAAATCCCAAGATTCCGGGATCATGACCTGAGCTGAAGGCAGACATTTAGCCGACGGAGCCACTCAGGCACCTGGAAAATTGAATTTAAATTTAAAATATAAATAAATAAATAAATAAATAAATAAATAAATAAATAAATAAAGTAAACAATAAGCAAAAAATATTTTGTTACAGTTAAAAAAAAAAAAAAAAGAAGACATTAGGGGGCAGCCCCGGTGGTTCGTGGTTTAGCACCGCCTTCAGCCCAGGACCTGATCCTGGAGACCTGGGATCAAGTCCCACATCAGGCTCCCTGCATGGAGCCTGCTTCTTCTCCCTCTGCCTGTGTCTCTGCCTCTCTCTCCTTCTGTATCTTTCATGAATAAATAAATAAAATCTTTTTTTAAAAAAAGAAGAGATTAGGACACAGACACACGTGGCGGGTAGAGCTTGTGAAGATGGAAGGGGAAGACGGCCATCTACAAGCTAAGGAGAGAGACCCCAGGAGAAACCAACATGCATGACACCTTGCTCTTAGACTTCTACCCTCTAGAATTGTGGTAAAATTAATGTCTATTGTTGAAGCCACCCACCCTCTGGCACTCTGTCATGGCACACGTGGCAAATAAATACACTCTCCACCACCCTGGAAGGTATGGATGATTACCTTCATTTTCCAGAAGACAGTGAGGTTCACAGAGGGGCAGTGACATTTTCAAGGTTACACAGCTCCTTGAGCAGCTGTTGTTTTTAGAGTGTCACATGTGAGGTGACGAGTTCGGTATGTAGAACATACTAGAAGCTCAATAAAAGTGAAGGCCTCCCTCATGACTGAGCGGAGACTCACGCTGCTTCCATGACTCCCCTTCTTCCTGCCATCAGCCCCTCTTCCATCCTGCTCTGAAGTGCTCTCTTGCTCACCTGCTGCCCCGACGTGTTAAGACTACCGACTTCTCTCTCTCCCCTTTCTCTCCCTCTAGACTTTGGCACATCAGCACCTTTTTGATTTCTGCAGCCTCTTCAGAAGTATTTTTGACACAAACAATAGTCCTGGTTTTTGCCTTTTCAAGAGGCATCAGCACAATCGGAGCAGACACTGGTGACTCATTTTGATCATTGCCTTAAAGCAATTCTCTCTGTGAGCCCGAACCTGACAGGCCTCACTGTGCTGTGAAATCTTATACTATTTTTATGCCTTTTAATCTATCTTTTAACAGCCTCCTTGTTTAGAACTCCAGGCCCTGGATTCACAGAAAGCACGTTTTCCAGGGCAGGGAGAACAAACTTGGCCTGTCTTAATCAAAGGCTCAGGGAGCCCCAGTCTGGGGTCCTTATCCAATCCTCAGCTTTTCTAGTATGTTCCCCCACAGCTTCCTTTAAAATGGCCTCAGCGGGGACTCCCTGCCTGCTTGGTTGGGCTGCTGGCTGCCTTCTTCTATCTTAATAACTGCTAAGATTCTCTAAGGCAGGAGGATGTCAAAATGTTTCTAAAGAGCTTGAGTTGCTCAACTGAGCCACTGTTATTGAAAGGTCATCATGAAAGTGATATGTCAGGGCAAATTTCAGGAATGGGGTCAGTCATTCCCTTTGGGAGGCCTCCCAGATACCTTTAGGCCAGGGAGAGCTGTGGGATTTTCCCTGGGTTTCTTGCAAACTTGGTACATCTCTTTGTTTTGTGTTCCACTTAATGTAACAAGCACTTGTGCAGGATTGATGGATGCGTGCCATTGTATTCACATTGATGTCGTTCTATCGGACTATAGAGTGAGTCCCTGTGTCTTATTAGGAATTTGAGGTGGGGACACAGTACTCTGACCCTAAGTCTCTCTTCTGCCCTCTGAAGATCCACACCAAGAGAATTGCATATGGAAGAATAATAGCCTAGTGGAAGATAGATCAATTTTATTCTTAGAATAGGTGTGCAAGCAATTTGTATCCTTTATTGCCAGATCACTGGGAGAATTGAGCTGAAGAAAGGGATGGGGACCCCCTAGTACTCTACTCTAGAAACAAAATGCTTTATCCAGGCCTCAAGATGGGCCCTGAGACCTTAACACCACCAGCAGAATGGACGAAGGTTCAACAAGACCCCACAGGACAATCCTATCCAAAATGGCTACTACATAGAAGAGAATATGAAGGAGAGACAAGTCTTGGATCTGGGACCTGATGGACTTGCGATTGTGGCCTATCAGCTGAGCATTAACATCCCCCAGTGATTTGAGAGGTTGTCAGGAAAAGGAGGAAAACCTCCTTTTCCATATGGGAAGAATGGGAAGAGATAGTTCCTCTTCCCAAATATAGTAGGAATAGGAAAAACTTAGGCCGAGAATATACAAGGGCTCAAAACCCATCACAGACACCACAGCTGGATGGATCCTCCAAGGGCATCAGGTCCCTTAATAGGATGTACCCACAATTTTTGGTTAAACCAATAAACAAGGTTGATAGACTTATGATGATCAGTCCTCACCAGGCAGAGTAGTATACAATAAGGTAGACTACAACTTTCTTTTTAAACCTGGAGTTAGTAATTGCCTTGGTTTTCCATTTTTTATTTTCTGTGTACTTATTGCTTTCTTTTTCACTGTTCTCACCTTCTGTCATAAGCCTGACAGTAGTTCTCCAAAAACTTAAATATAGTTATACACTCTTAATTTTGTTTTTTTATTTACTGGAAACCCATTTCCTATATCACTACAGCTTTTTCTTTCGATCTGAATGGATCACTTTCTCAAGCTGGCACACAATGACCATTCTGGGACTTCCATTTGATGGTTTTACTCTCCTGAGTTGAATTCTCTGTCCCTTGGATTCTGGTCTTCTTTTTCTATTTTTTAAATTTTATCTTACTGAGTGCCTCTTCCAGTATTATTTCTAGGAAAGGACATGTAGAGGGACATTTTAACTTAATAATAATAATAATAATAATAATAATAATAATAATAATAATTTTTTGTCTTGGTGAAAAATTTGTCTTGGCAAGCCTGAAGTTGTTTTCATTTTATTTCAAAGTTGATTGATAATATTTTCTAGGTTGGGAAACATACTGTGGGCTGACTCAACCAACAGCCATTTCATCCTCCTTTTGCTATGCTTTCCCTATAAATCAGTATGTGGAAAATTAAAAATACATTGCACAAATTTCCAGCCATGATGCAATAACTGGTATTGGATTATCTCTCCTGCTGCAAACAAGCATAAACATGGAAAATATATAAAATAACTGCTCTCAGGCAGTGGGTAATCAGCAATGCAACCCCTGAGAGAAAAGAAATTCACGAGGTGCATCCCATGATCATCCAGCTTTATGCCTCAAACATTCTCTTGACTGTGCCACAATGAAATGGAATCTAACTCTAGAGTATGTGGCCCTACTGAGTTAAAGAAATAGAGATCAGAGTCCAGAGCTTGAGGCAGATGGAAGCCCTAGGGTGGGGTTTTGGAGCGGAGAAGCCTGTGTAGGAAAGGAACCCTGTAAGTTGATGTAGGAGACCCCAAGACCTGTGGCTGAGGTTTGGCTGTATGTATGCTGGGCAAGCCCCCCAAGCCTTGTCACCAAGCAGCTGTTATGGCATTGAGAACAGAGCAGAGCTACTAGAGGTCAAGCAATGATAGAGAAATTGGAATTCTTGCCTGCAGAGCAGAGAAATCCCCTTAAGCCCCCTAGCATCTAGCTGAGACATCAGAAGGATCATGCTTTAAGAGTTAGGACCATGCCATGGACCTGCCATGTTTGAGTCCCACCAAGTTAGACAGGCTTGGAAAATAACTTGAGCTTTCCACATATCTGAATGAACAGGTCTTTGCCAGTTCAAATGATCAATCAAGAATTGAATGGTTTGCCATTTTAGAGGGTGACAACTGAAGCCAGACTTTCTACAATGTCCTTTTCACAATGTTCACTATTCAATAAAGTTTTCACTTAGACATACAGAAAAATAGGAAAATGTAAGCATAGCAAAAAAAAAAAAAGAAGAGGAAGAAGAAGGAAGGCAGTTCATAGAGTCCAAATCCAAGACAGTGCACCTGTTACACTTGGCAAAGACTTTAAAATGATCCTCGTAAATATGTTCATGTAGAGGAAAATTTGATTTTAATGAGTGAGAAGGCAAAAAGTTTTAACAGAAAAATGTAAACTATGAAGAACTGAATGGCAATTCTAGACCTGAAAAGAATTCATTGAAGCGAAAAGTTCACTGAATAGATTTAATAGCAGATCAGGGCAGGGGAAAGAATCCGTGAACTTGAAGATAGATTAATTTCGACTCACCCAGTGGAAGGACACAGAGAAAGAGAGTGAATGCTTAGGGCTCTGGTCGTCTGCGTGTGGGCAAGTGTGCAGGCACCTGCATGACTTTGTGGAAGCAGATGGGGCACATGGGGCATCAGGCAGGTGGGGCCCATCTCTGTATACAGACCCCACTCCAAGCCCAACCTCCAGCCTTGTTCTTATTTCACAGGTACATGGTGCTTCACATGCGGCACCTTTTGGGGGTTCTACGGGGTAACTTGACTCATTTCTTGGTGTTCTGCTCCACTGATGGCATATCTGTTTTTCTGCTATTCATCTCAATTTCTCCTCTATAACCTGAAGTTAGCAATAATCTTCCTTCACAGGAGCCCTGGAAGGATTAAGTGAGGTGGAGCTGGTAAGGGGCCTGGCAGGTGGCGTAGTGCTTGGCACACAGATCACTGGTGCTAAATGGTGTCTACTTGTGCTCTCTCCCACCTTCCCACCCTGTCTTTCTCTTCCTTCTCTCTTCTCCTCCTGAGCATTATGCATTCCTATGTTTCAGCCACCTCAGGCTGCTTTGGGGACAGCGGTTTTGTAATTACTGCAGCATGGTGTATAATGTCTGTGGCAAATTTATTTCCTCTCATCTTTCTTGTAAGTGTTACTGATGCAGAATGAATGCCTCAAATCACTTGGAGGCAGACAGAGACAGAATGAGACAGAAAACCCGCCAGTGATAAGGCTGCATCGGGAGGCCTGTATATATATTTTTTGAAGGATTCTCTACTTTGTCTTAAACTGTGTGGCCACTGAGAGTCACACCTGGGGAGATGACTCTCTGGCCCTCTCCTGGAGGCTGCTTTCTGGCCAATAGGCCTGGCCCTAAGCTCAGAGGGAAGATGGGGGGCCGGGGGGCTACAGCCTGATCTTAGCACAATGGCCTTTGTGCCCAGAGTGCGTCAGAGGTGAAGAGGACTTAGGATGATCTAGACCAGCCCTTCCCAGGGATGGAAGCTACGATCCAGACCAGGGTGTGCAGCTGATTTCTGGGACTGGTCCCGGAAATCTTCTTCTTCTTTCCAGTCCACCAGGTTCAAAAAAACATCCATTCCTCTTCCCTCTCCTTCCTGCTTCCGTCCATGATGGTCTTGAGCACACAGCCAGTTGGTGCTGATTCTGTTTTTATTTTTAATTAACTAACACAACAAATATGTGTAGTACACTTCCTGGTCCCTGGAATGGGACGAAGCACTAGAGACACAGATGAATAAGCCTCTGTCCCTCTCTGCAAAGTGTCCCCAGGTAGCCAGGAAGATAGACACTGAACGGGCTCTTTCCATTCTGTGTGGCTGGTGGTGGAACACAGGGCAGTTTACGGACAGCAGAGAAAATGGCCCTCAAGCCTGCTTGGGGGTGAGGATGGGGGTCTTTGTGAGTTTCTGGGTGAAGAGCTGCTCGAACTGAATTTTCAAAAGAGGAGGATACAGAACTCATCAAAGAAGAATCAAAGATGAGGAGATAGAAGGAGCTGATCCAGCTGGGGAAAGAACCTGGGGTTGATGGTGGAACTCAGATTTGAACTCAAGTCGGCTTGGGTCCAAGTGGTGAGCTAGTGTTTTACTTGGTGCAAGATACAGCCGGACAGCTCACACTTCAAGTCCCAAGCCCCTTGCCCCTTACGAGTGCATACGTGCAAAGACCAGACACAAGCACAAAACCAGATGACTCTCCCAGCAGCAACGTGGGCTGTGTCATAGGTTGTTCACGCAGAGCCCAGGGTCCATGCTTCCTGCCTCCCCATTGCTGGGTTTCCTCAGGGAGATCATGCCGGGGTGATGACCGGGGCAGTGGCATCCAGAGCGCAGGGCTTCCAGAGCTTGCAAAGTACTTACACACACCTGACATCCTCTCCAGGAAATCACACACAGGCCAATCACAGCCTCTTGGGTGGACACGCACCCGGAGCCAGGCGATGGGCAAAGCTCTTTATAGCTCATGTTCCCATTGACCGAATTCTCGGGGCATGCTCCAAACCAGTGGGTTTTTGCCACTTATTTTTACTCATTTTTAAGATGAGGAAATTGAGGCTCAGGAAGTCTCAGAAATCTTCCTGAGGTCACACAGCTGGCAAACTGCAACCAAGATGTAAAGCCAGCTCTGTCTGACTCCAGAGTCCTGATCCTGCAGAGTCCTGACTCATGCACCATCGCGGGGGCGTGGGCATTCTCTTTAGAAATCCCAAACCAGTTCTCCAGCCTTGATCTATGACCCCAAAGAAAAGAAAACAAACTTTTTGTCCCCAGGATTTCATAGAGATGAGTGGAAAACCCCACAGGCAGGCTTAAAAAATATATCTTCTTCATAATAGCCCGGAGAGACCTGGCTCCGAGGCGAATCAGATGGTCACTATCTGAGGCTTTGTTTGCCACCGGAGGCTGTGACACAAGCCACTGCGGCCATACTTGGAGCCATCGGTGAAGGGGTGCCCATCGAGCCAATGGGAATTGCGCTGAGCTGGGCTCTGCTCAGTCCCTATCCATGGAGACTGCTGCTTTAGAGATCTCTGATGATGGAACAGACTGCCTGTGAGCAAGCGAGTCCCCCGTCGCCGGGTGTGTTCAAGCATCGGCAAAGGGTGTTTTCTAGGGAAACTGTGCAGGAAGTGGCTGGGCGGGTAAAGCGAAGCCCAGGGGGAGGAAGAGACTGTCCAAAGGGCTTGCAGTGCTTTGAGGTCAGGGCCAGGGTTAGGTGTCTATGTGCAGAGTCCTAGTGGCATCAGGATCGTGGAGAGAGAGGTGGATGCGAGGATGCTTAGGGCCTGAAGCGCGCCAGGAAGAGCCACCAAGAACCCTCACTGTTGTACCCCGAATGATCCAGCCCAGGGTTTAGGGTGCGTAGGGTGGACATGGCTAGGCCGCAGGCCCTGAGATGCCCTTCTGCAGGCTGGGCTGCAGAAGCTTCAAGCATTTGCCTTAGAAAACCTGCATCTGGGGACAACGAACCCTGAGCCTAGAAGCACATGGACACAAGGACCCCAGCTCCCTCTGTCTGCTTCTCCTCTGGGATTGCACAAGATTCTGGAATCTGCCGCTGGGGTTGGCCTTGACTGTTGGACAGGGCAGCGATAAGAGGTGCATTCCTGGGGGGGAGGAACACGCACGGCCTGTCCGGCCTGGGTGGAGGGCACTGCCAGACAGGGGACTCAGATATGAACCAGGCCTTGCACGCACAGCAAGGCTCAGCAGGTAAGTGGATAAAGACACCTCCGCATCCATGTGGAGAGGGGGCGAAGATTGGCCGGACCAAACTCCAGGGAAGGAAGGGCCGTTCTGAAGGGTCAGGAGTTGTAACCAGGTTTCTCCACTTTGTTGCAGTGATATACATATATATATATTTTTTAACAGTCACTTTGGCTGACAGCAAATAGGATTCCTTTTTGGAAAACATTTCCCTACCCGGGGAGGGGGTGGGGTTGGAGACCATACATTATGATGCTTCCCCTACCCCTGCAGAGGGTGGGCTCATACCTGAAGCTAGCCCTATGGGGTCATGACTCAGGGCCACATCTTAGAGAGTCAGTCGACATCCAAGTCAGCCAACAAGGAGCAGATCAGCAATAGTCAGTCACATTCAGTCTCGAAGCATTCGCCTGCCACCTCTGAGCTGGTCTGGGCTGCACGAAACAGAAAATGAACCTCCCAGCTGGCTTGAAAAGTAGGAAGTGTATTGGCTCAAAATCACTGAAGAGTCCAGGCATAGATCATGATTATTGGGGTTTGGCTTGTGGCTAGCTTGACTCATATTAATTAAGAATATGGGATTTTAATCTTTTATACGAATAACCACTGTTTCATTCATAGATAGTCTCTGATTCCGAGTTCTCCTTCTCACAGCTCTCCATCTGCCTTGCACGTGAACACACACACACTCACACACACACACCCGTGTGCCTGCACATTCTTCATTTATGTGGCATCCAGTGAAGCAGAAGGTAGCTTCTTGCTGTTCAGTCCATAAACACTCATCAAGTGCCAGATACGTGGTGGTCATTGTTCCAAACCCCAGGGAATGGAGGTGGACAAAGTAGACAAAAGCAGTACCCACGGGGGCTCATTTTCTAGTCTAGCACCTTTCTCTCCTTGGTACTATTCTGCTCATCTTTGGAGACCCACCTTGGAAACCGCATCTTTAGTGCATGCAGTGTGCACACAGTCATCCATTCCACCAGCATTTCTCGAATATCTAGCGTGCGAGCCACCCAACTTTGAGGAGGCACGAGAAAGGATCCTTTACCCCAAGGAGCTCACAGTGTGGACAAGAAGAGGTGATCGGTAAACAGGCTGTGATCATGGTGCAGGGCAGAGGGTTCAGGAGCACAGAAAGGCTCCTCATGTGGATTGAGGGTGAGGGGCCTGCAGAGGGGGGCTCCCTGGGAGAGGAATGGTGGAGAGGCGTCCGGGCCTGGGCGATGGTGCATCTCTGCTCCCATTCCACGGCAGCCCTCTCCAGCCTTGTCCGGCTCCTCTTCCCAACTGTGAGCTGCGAGCTCTTGAGACCGTGTCTCTATTGTGATGCCTGGAACAGGTAGGAGCTCTCCATGTATTTGTTCCGCGACTTTAAGTGAAGGATGAGGATGCAAACACGCCTGGCAGAGACTTCTCTGGTGCTACTAGCTACAGTCTCGTCCAGGAAAGGACAGGGCAGGGTTGTCTCTGGGACTCTGGCCCTTGCTTCAGGGCTTCGACTCAACTAGGAACTCAATGTAGACCTTTGCATTATGGAATCAGTGGGCAATCAATGACTAAATTAAAGAGGGATAAATATATGAATGGATTTTGTTCCCCCTCCCGCTTGCAATTGCCGATCTGATCCTCCTCTTTGTGGGGAAAACTCTTCAACCCAGGGCTGCCGTGTACAGTGGTTCAATCTGCACATTGTACAAGGCTGTCAGTTCCAATGGGGGCACCACTCACATTGGAGACATGCAGGAATTTCTATGAGGGTATATGCAGGGGTAGAGCTTGTAGGTCTCACCATGGAGTCCTAGAGCAATGGAGAGGGGACTCTGTATACTCAGCCGGATACATGCTCGGGCCACATCCTGTTGTTGTTGTTGTTTTTAAGATTTTGTTTATTTATTCATGAGAAATAGAGAGAGAGAGAGAGAGAGAGGCAGAGACACAGGCAGAGGGAGAAGCAGGCTCCACACAGGGAGCCCGATGTGGGACTCGATCTAGGGACTCCAGGATCACTCCCTGGGCCGAAGGCAGGTGCCAAACTGTCGAGCCACCCAGGGATCCCCACATCCTGTTTTGACCACGTTCTGGGATTCCCTTGAGGTCCCTGCTCTCACCAAGGCCCAGATCTCACCCTTGTCTATCACTGGTGCTGACAGGGTGACCTCGTCAGGGAGGCAGTGGGAGATGCTGCAAGTAGGGCTGCAGTGGGTGTGATCTGATGTGTCTGCTACAGCCTTGTCGGCTGCCTCCAATGCCCTTCGGGTCTCCTCCTCCCCTCCCAGAGCTGGGCTGAAGCCAGAGAGGGTCTTTTCTACTGATAAGAACCCTGGGCAAACACTGTCCCAGCCCTTGCAGCTTTACACGTGAATCATGTTTGGGGTTACCCACTATGGCCCGAAAGGGCATCTACTCACATTCCCGCTTTGCCCCAAGGCCAGCGTGTGCCATCATATGCTAACTTCCCAAAACGTATTTTTAAAAACGGCTGCCTTGAAAACACATTTAGTGCCAACCAGTGAAGATCTGTGTCAGTCTCAAGGAGCTGATCTGAGAGGGAGTCAAAACATGAGAGACTCCTAACTCTGGGAAACGAACAAGGGGTAGTGGAAGGGGAGGTGGGTGGGAGGATGGGGTGACTGGGTGATGGGCACTGAGGGGGCACTTGACAGGATGAGCACTGGGTGTCATGCTATATGTTGGCAAATAGAATTCATATATATATATATATATTTTTTTTTTTTAATTAAAAAAAGGAGCTGATCTCAAGGAACTAACCATCTGCAGCCCCTTTCTGGGATCCTGCATGGAATTAAGAAAGATCACACAGAGCACCTGTTGGGGCCAGTGGCATTGCCAAGGTCACCCCAGCTTTATCCCCCATGGTGGCTCCTGGTGTGTGTGTGTGTGTGTGACCCTGTTCTATACAAGACCACGCAGTTAGAAAGTGGTCGAGTGGGAACCAGGGGATCAAGGGGTGATGGCTGAGGTCAGTGACAAGCTGCCTGCCACAGTTACCCCCATAAGGACAATGGTCACAGTTTAACCACAGAAAAGTCCCCACCAACCCCCACTTATCCCAGGAAGAGCTGCTCAGGAACCTGCTACCTCCGACATTCAGCAATCCTGCCTCACCTGGAATCACCCCAACTGCTTGCTGGCTGCTTGCAGGTAGGGGCTGCCAACTCTACCTGCAGACCCCCCAGAAAGCCTCCCACATCCGGGACCCGGCTGGAAGGGAGTGCTTGTGGATCTGAGAGTGGCTCAGTATTTCCAGTGTTTCCTCTGTAAAACGACTCCGTTTCCAGCACGTTTTCCCCGATGAAATAGAAATGCAAACAGGTGGGTTCCCCTCTGCAGGTTTATGAATAAACAGCCTGCATTCAGGAGGATTTTATAGGTACTTACTGATTTCATTCACAAAAAATAAGTCCTAGGAAGTAGGACTATGATGCAGGTCTGATCATCTTCATCATCACCATCCGATACGTATATGAACTAAGATACAGACGGGCTGATGAACTTGCCCCGAATCACACAGCTGGGATGTGAATCCAGGCAGTCTGGCCCCAAATTCTGTACTTTTACCATCCCTGCAACGCGCTTCTAACGTTGAGGAGGGGTCTTTGTTCACATTTCTGAGATCAAGGGGGACTGGTGGCATTTTTTTGAGTAGGCAAATGAGTGATGTGAGAAAAAAAATCAGGCTCCGATGGTTTGCTGGGCATTCCCGAGGTGGTCAAGGTGGGGACCATGGGGAGGGGCGGCCTGCACACTGAGCCCAGGCAGGTGTCTCTGGACCAGACAGTGGTGGTTGGAATGGAAACAAGTGTTAGCCTCGACAGACCTCACGAGGTCACCTCTCCAGGCCTGAGCCTTTTATTCCAGCCCTAGTTCTTACAGGCCGGTTGGGGAGACACCTTGCATAGGAGGCGGAGATGCTGGGTGCCAGGTGGAGGGAGGGAATGTCACTTCCCTGGAGGCTCTCAACAACCAGAGACAGAGCCAGGTCTCAGGAAGGCTGGATGGCACTCGCTTGTGGACACGGAGGGGCGGTAGGTGGATGTCACCCCCAGCATGAAGCTGGGATCCCAGGAGCCTGCCCCCTGCCTGAAGTGTTAGAACAGCCAGTGTTTTGTGCCACCCGTGGTTCATCCTGCTAGATCCCGAAAGGGACACGCTCATTAGAGTCTGAGAGGCACATGCGTGCACTGCATCCCTTTGTCCTCAGGACACAGTGAGCCAGAGTTGTCATCTCCATTTTGCAGCCGTGGTTCAGGAGGTTAGGTGATTCGCCCAAGGTGATGCAGCAGGTGGGTTGACAAGCCGGCTCGTGGCCCGCAAGGCTCAGTAGAAAGCCAGCACAAGCCGCCTCCATCACCCCAGCACCTCGCAGGAATCTAAGCAAGACAATGGAATCGACCCTATGCACCTGTCTGTTGTCTTAAAAAAGAAATTAAGGGATAAGCGTGGAGGATCAGAATGTTCTGGAACATGGAGGCAAACCCTAACATGGCCTTTCTGCTCTTCCGAGAGGTCACATTAAAGCTTGTCTGTCCTGCTTCCAGGCTCTTTGAGGCACCGGCTCGTGCTGACCAGCTGCCCTCAACTTTTTGATGACGACAGGGTTATGAGCATCCAAAGTCCGTCGTTGGCCATTGTTGGGTAGAGTGGAATCTGAAATGTGTGGAAATGCCTTTTCTCCCAGGAGAAGGTGACGTCTCCGCTGAGTGTCTCGGGGCCCCGCGGGATGTTATCTGCAGAGAACAGAAGAAATCGCACTGGCCAGGTCATCAGTCTTCAGCTAATTTATTTCAGAGTGTCCCCACCCTTGATGACCTCCGATGGGGGTCACTCCGCGGAAAAGGCTGGGGAGTCCACTTTACCAAAGATACAGAAGTGCAGGGAAATGCACTGTTATTCAATGCGTGTTTGTGTGTTTGCACCGTCTGTGTGCACGTTTGCGTGTGTGTGCACACGTGTATTTGCACGCGTGCATGGATGTACGCCCGTGTGCTGGTCCAGCACTCCTGGGGTCTAAAGGAGAAGCAGATCAAGACAATTCCTTAGAAACAGCCACTCCCAAGGACTTAGAGAAGCGGCCCTGCTTTGGGAAGCCCTGAGCATCAGACTGTGGAGCAAAATGTTATATTATGGTCTTAGAAAGAGATGGGAAAGAAAGAATTATTGTAAGGAAGCAGGGAACGTAACCCCGGCTCTGTCCCCAGCCTGCTGTGTGATACCAGAAAACCCACTGCCCTCTCTGAGCTTTATTTTCCACACGCAGAAAGCTGTGAGACCCAAACTCCTTACTGAGGCCTGAGCGGATGCTGGGGTGTCTGGCCCTTCTTCGGAACCAGGCCACTTGTCTCCCAGCTGCTGGGAGGGCCGGCAGCTTGCGGCTCTCCGGAAATTAACGGAGTCCCGTCAGCCGTGGTCACGCTCCCTGCCCTGGGATCCACTGGCCGCTGGTAACTGCTCGACGCAGGGTATCAGCCCAGGCCCCGTGGCCTTGAGACACGACCACTTTGCAGGTGCATCCCAGCTCCAGACCCCCCTAGGGGCCAGTTGTGGCCTCTTGTGATTTAGGCCTCGCTCCTAAAATCCTGTTTCCCTGGCAGCTGTGATCCCAGTAATCCTCCTGCGTGCTAATCCCCATCTCAGCGTTTGTCTCTCAGTGAATGCAGACTAGGGCCCAGGGATCTGCCCCTCTGTGATGTATCCCCTCCCTCTCCCCTCGCTCTCCACTCCAGCCGTGCAGGCTTCTCCTTGTGACACTTACCAAGCCTGTCCCAGCCTCAGGGCCTTTGCACGTTCTTTCGGTAGGAAAACGCTTCCTTCCACTGTTGTTGTTGGTTTCTTACCATTCAAATCTCAGCTAAATGGTCATCTTCTCAGCGAGGCCTCCCGGACCACCCAGGCTAGAGCATCTCCTGCAGTTACTCCCTCATACATCACTCTGTTTTATTTTTTTCAAGGCCTTTATACTCGCTGACATTATGTTTATTAAATATTCAATTGTGCCGCAGCAACTTCTTGCAAGATACATCCATGAAGGCAAGAGAAACAAAAGCAAAAATGAACTATTGGGACTTCATCAAGATAAGAAGCTTCTGCACAGCAAAGGATACAGTCAACAAAACTAAAAGACAACCTACAGAATGGGAGGAGATATTTGCAAATGACCTATCACATTAAGGGCTAGTATCCAAGATCTATAAAGAACTTATTAAACTCAGCAGCAAAGAAACAAACAATCCAATCATGAAATGGGCAAAAGACACGAACAGAAATCTCACAGAGGAAGACGTGGACATGGCCAACATGCACATGAGAAAATGCTCCGCATCACTTGCCATCAGGGAAATACAAATCAAAGCCACAATGAGATACCACCTCACACCAGTGAGAACGGGGAAAATTAGCAAGGCAGGAAACCACAAATGTGGGAGAGGATGTGGAGAAAGGGGAACCCTCTTACACTGTTGGTGGGAATGTGAGCTGGTACAGCCACTCTGGAAAACTGTGTGGAGGTTCCTCAAAGAGTTAAAAATAGACCTGCCCTACGACCCAGCAATTGCACTGTTGGGGATTTACCCCAAAGATTCAGATGCAGTGAAACGCTGGGACACCTGCACCCCGATGTTTCTAGCAGCAATGGCCACAATAGCCAAACTGTGGAAGGAGCCTCGGTGTCCATCTAAAGATGATGGATAAAGAAGCTGTGGTCGAGCACTGGGTGTTATTCTGTATGTTGGCAAATTGAACACCAATAAAAAATAAATTTATTTAAAAAAAAAAGAAGATGTGGTCTATGTATACAATGGAATATTCCATTGAATAGCCATTAGAATAGCCATTAGAAATGACAAATACCCACCATTTGCTTCGATGTGGATGGAACTGGAGGGTATTATGCTGAGTGAAATAAGTCAATCGGAGAAGGACAAACATTATTTGGTCTCATTCATTTGGGGAATATAAAAATTAGTGAAAGGGAATAAAGGAAAAGGAGAGAAAATTAGTGAAAATATCAGTGAGGGTGACAAAACATGAGAGACACCTAACTCTGGGCTTGTGTCTCTGCCTCTCTGTGTGTGTCTCTCATGAATAAATAAATAAAATCTTTTTAAGAAAGAGGTGGTCCTTCCCAGACCCCCTTGTTACAGAATGTGCTGACGGAGGAGCCCACCTGTTAGTATTTTACCAACTTGCTATTTTGATACACGTATTGCAATATAATTGGCATCTCCCTGATCCTGCACATTTTATCCTATGGGAAAGGGTCTACAAGGGGTTCCAGACAGTGGAGGGGGTCCGTGGCACACAAAGAGGCCTCAAGCCTCTGGATGAATGGTTTCTGAGGTGTCTTTTATCTTTGACCTTTACAGGTTGGCTGTAGTTTTTGGTCATGAGTGTGACAGCATCAGAGGCAAGAAAATGAGCTCCTCGGAGGTTCTGGGACCCAAGAACAGAGAGCAGAGCTTGCAAAAAAAAAAAAAAAATACCCAGGCCATGCTTTGCATTTCTCCGTCACTGCATGGTCTTGGTGGAGGGGAGGGCAAAGGCTGGCGTGAGGAGGGCTCAGGACTTTGACATCCTCCAGAGGAGGACCATTGAATTCTATATTAGAGCCCTGAGTGCACAGCTGGCCAGTGAATGTCCACAACACGAGTGGACACGTCAAGGATGGTCCATTTGATGGGCTGACGTTGGCAGAGCTCCAGTTCAGGAAAAACCCCACAGTGGACAACTTGTCTGCTCTCTGAAAAGCTTCTGCACATATTCCAGGTGCAAGTCAAGGCTCTTCAGACACAGAATTACTCTCTATGGAGCCTAATCACTGTGGGCCATTCCGGGGTCCTGGGGTTCCCTGGACCCAGCAGCTGTGGTTCATTCAAGCCAGAGATGAATAATCTGTCCTCCGAGCTGGAGGGAGCCATTGGCTCATGCTTGATCCCCCAGCTTCCCTGCAGCAGGGATGGGTCTCTCCATGGACACATTAATGCAAATTTTGTTGGGACACCTGGGTGGCTCAGTAGTTGAGCATCTGCCTTTGGCTCAGGCCATGATCCCGGGGTCCTGGGATTGAGTCCCACATCGGGCACCCTGCAAGGAGCCTGCTCCTCCCTCTGCCCGTGTCTCTGCCTCTCTCTGTATGTCTCTCATGAATAAACAAATAAAATCTTAAAAAAAAAAAAAGAGTGGAGATTATGTCAAAGCCACCTAGACCAAGCTGGCATTATTATCCTGCTACAGAACAGATTAGATGAGTCTCAAGACCTATGCCCGTCTCCCCAGAGCTCATCGTTCACCCTGAGATCGTTTGAGGACAATTGATGTTAAGCTTCAAAGTGGAGCTGAGCAGTTTTGAATAAGAGTCAGACACCGTTGCCCTTGGGGATGCACATGAACCCACCTTGCAAGGCCTTGTGTCCTGAGTGTGCCTGCGCGGCTGACGCTGCCCCCATAGAGCTTCCCGCGGGGCTTGCAGCGAGCTGCCTCCAGCTGGTTAGGACCCCACTACCATCTCCCTGCGCTCAGCTTCGTCATGTGAGATGGGCAGAAAGAATCCCTGGTTCTTTCCTCCTCACAGGGTCTTGAGGGGCTGGAAGGGGACCCTGACCGTGACCTCCCACGTGAAGTTAAAGAGCTGAGGATGTGGAGCGATGATTTCATCAGCGTTTCTCAAGGATCTAGGCTCATGAGCTCCGGAGTAACAGGAGAGCAGCATTGCGGTTTCCGCAGCCGCCACCACCGCCCTGGGCAGAGCCAGTTGGATGGTGTCCTCGGGCCGCGGCTGTCACCATGCCCATTTTACAGAAAGTGAACCCAAGGTTCCGAAAATTAGTTCGGGTGCCCAAATGCCCACATTCTGATTGGAAATCGGCAAAGGCAGGGCTTAACCTCTGGAATTCTCCTGGTCTAACTGCTCCAAAAGGAGTCGTGCAGATGGGGACAACTATTTGGGGTTTGCTCCAGTTCTTGGATTATTCTGGTGCAAGAAAGAAACATCAACCCTGATGTCAAGGGCCTGGGATTGAGTCCCCAGGTGAGGGCAGGAGGGCTGTCATGGCTCTGGAGGATTCTCTTCTCTCATTCTGGTTTTCTTTTTCTTCCGTCTTTTCTTCTTTCTTTCTTTCTTTCTTTCTTCTTTCTTTCTTTCTTTCTTTCTTTCTTTCTTTCTTTCTTTCTTTCTTTCTTTCTTTCTTTCTTTCTTTCTTTTTTTTCTTTTTTCTTTCTTCTTTCTTTCTTCTTTCTTTTTTTCTTCTTTCTTTTTCTTCTTTCTTTCTTCTTTCTTTCTTTCTTTCTTTCTTTCTTTCTTTCATTCTTTCTTCTCTTTCTTCTTTTTCTTTCTCTTTCTGTTTTTTTTTTTATCTCTAAAAAGGATAATAGTACATGACCTTCATGCAACTGATTATCAAGGGACATAACAAATGTGAAATTGCTCGGGTCATAGGAGATGCCCATAGGAGATGCCACTTGCTCAGTGGTACCTGGCTGGCAAGTGTTGGGACTGGAAATCAATCCTGTGGAATCAGACTGCTCGCCCCTGACACCGTCCTGAGGCCTCCCCTCCAACTGGACGAAGCCAGTGTAAGGTGCGGACAGTAATGTGGCGGGTTCGAGA
Organism: Vulpes vulpes; assembly: GCF_048418805.1. NCBI lineage: Eukaryota > Metazoa > Chordata > Mammalia > Carnivora > Canidae > Vulpes > Vulpes vulpes. Next base: position 7,091,676 of record NC_132792.1, on the reverse strand, counting down.
ACCAGCACCCCATCAATGTCCGTTTACCTTCTAGGGGGAGAGCGCAGCGATCACAGAAACAGGCCCCAGGGCCGGGTTCCCTGGGTCTTACCTCAGCTCCATCGCTACCTCGTGCAAAATCTTGGACAAGAGCCTCATTTCCCTGAGCAGTGAGAGAAGGACAATAAGAACATTCTCCATCTGAGGGCTTCTGCAAGTGGATGCAAGGTAAAGTGGTGGAACAGGAATTGGATTATTTTAAGTGCATGACAAGCATCGGCTTTTATGATAAAACCTTTCCACCGCTTTCTACCCGTGTCCTCGTTATGAGTACACACGTTCCAGATCTTCGACCGGACTGTGATCCGGGAGGATAGGGGAGATGTTTTATTCACCAGTGCCTCCCTGCAGCCCACAGCCTGACACTCAGCACAGTTGGCTTGGGGTGTTCGTTAGAAATAGGTTAATTTGAATATATGCACGGCCAGGGATGCTCTGGGTGGTGTTATCTCGATGTTACAAGAAGTTCAGAGGACCTATGCATTAATAACAGCCTGTCTAAGCAACTCACTTACACAACAGGCTCTGGTGCAACAGACACATGCCAAGCTGCTGGGTGTGAGCAGGCACGGGGGCTCGGTGGAGAAGCTGACCTAGTGCCCTTTTCAATCATTTTTAGCTCTGACACAGAAGCATTTGTTATTCGTCCTTCCATTCATTCGATCACCCACAGCTGGGTGCGTCCATTTCTATTTCTTTCCTCGAGAGAGAGAGGCAAAGCTGCACATCTAATTACTCCTTCCTTTCTTCCTCTCCCAAAGCAGAGAACCTCAGTCTGGTGGGCATGGAACGCAGGAGCATCCGCCTCCAGGAGAAGCCAAACTGCACACCATGTCCCCTCTCCACTTTTCAGTAGCTTCTTGCACTTTAACCCCAGAGTGTTTCTCTAAAGCACCACTGAACCTCCTGCACCCGCGCTGCCTAAGTGAGCACGCACACTGCCTTCACGGAGGCACTTCCTCTCCCTGCCCCATCACCTGCACTCTGGCCTCTTCTAATCCACCCTCCATCCTGTGGACAGACCCACTTTCCTAAATGTGACCAGTTCTCTTTCCTGCTGGAGATGCTTCGGTGGCTTCTCCCGGCTGCGTGCCAGGCCTTGTAAAGAAAGCACCGAGCACACGATTGTGACCATTGCCACCAGGCGTCTGTGGGACTTTGAGCGTGGACACAGGGAGGGCAGGCGGGAAAGCAGGCCGCCTCGGGCATTGGCATGTGAGATGAGTGCTGGCGATGAGGAATTCCCAGGCTCTGCGGGCACACCAGGGAGTGGAAAGAGCATGCGCTGCGAGGGGATGGGCATATCGTCGCCCTGGAAGATGGTCTCTTGCTTATTTGTGGCATCTGTCTCCCCACTGTTTCCAGAGCTCCCGGGGGGCAGAGGCCTTGTCTTACTTTCTGCATCCCCAGTGTTTAGTTCATGTGATGAATATTGTTGGGAGCAGCTAACTAAATGAACAAACAGACTGCCTCTTGCTCTTTCACATCTTTGCGATGTACATGCAACTCTCCTCCCTCCCTGGGTGGTGCCTTCCCTGCTCAGAGATAGGCTGAGCCCCTTCTTCTTCTCCCCTGGTCCACGACCCATTTGTTCTGAGGCAGCTACCAGAATTCAGGGGGAGAGCATCTGTGGGTGAGTACAGAGGCCTGCAAATGCCGCTGCTTGAACACGAGATGCTCACCCTCCCTGTCCCACCTGCCTCGCAAAGAGAACGTGAGAGTGTTCCGTGAAGCAGCAGGTGTGTGTGTGTGCAAATGTGTGTGTGCACGGTGTGTGCCTCTGTGATGTGTGGCATGTGTGGTGTGGTGTGATGTGTGTGGGGTGTGTGCATGTGATGTGTGGTGTGTACGCGTATGTACTGTATGGTGTGGATGCGTATGTATTGTATGGTGTGTGGTATGTGTGTGTGCATGTTATATTGTGTGTGTGGTTATATTGCACCCACTGGATTGAGGCTGGGGGTTCTAATTATCCACATTGTCATTTATTGCTGTGGGGTCACTTGACCTCTCAGATCCTCAGTTCCTTTATCAATTAAATGGCCATGAATGTCCCCTCAGAAAGGTTGTGAGGATCAGAGATACTGCATTTAAAGCACCTGGAAGCTAAGGTTCTGATAAATTCTGAGCTCACTTGCTGCAATTCTCAGGGGTCCACCCCATCCCGATGAAGGGTGCTGCAGTCATCATGGTCGAGCCCGTCGGTCAGACCTGTCCAGGGAATTTTCGAGCCAACACAAGGGACCAGAGCTAAGGGCTATCGATCCAGCAACGTCCTAGCAAAGATAGATTATCCATCCTGATTTCTTCGTTGCAGGCCTTGGGGAGGACCTAGCAGAATTTGGCCTTAATAGTAAGTCACAGTGAGTGGTTGAATCCACTTGTCTTCACTGGGTCCTGTGTCTGGAGTCATCCGTCTAGCGCTGAGGTTTCTATAGCTGAAGACGTGAAGGAGCCCACAGAGGCCTGGAAGGTCCTCTCTGTTTAAACACACACTTCCCTCCAGCCCGACTAGCATCCTGGGGAAGAATAAAAGTCAAAATAGCCTGCTCTCTATTGTGTGTCTATTATGTCCCAGATGTTGGAGCAGACATGGGCCATGGGCTGCTTGGAGGCACTGGTTCTCAGCAGAGGGTGATTTCCACCCCACCTCCCTGGGGACATTTGTCAACATCTGGAGACTTTTTATTGACATAAACCACATAACCTGGGTGGCTCAGTCATCTAAGCATCTGCTTTTGGCTCAGGTCGTGATCTCAGAATCCTGGGATAGGGTCTCTCATCGGGGCCTCCTGCTCAGTGGGGAGCCTGCTTCTTCCTTTCCCTCCACCCCTCCTCCCCGCTCAACCTCTCTCTTTCTCAAATAAATAGGATCTTTAAAGCAACAACAACACATAATCATCTTAATAAATACAGAACAAAAGTATTTAACCAAATCCCAAAACCTTTCATTATAAAAACACTCAACAAACTAGAAATAGAGCTTTTTCAACCCGATAAAAGATATCTACAAAAACCCCACAGCTAATATCATACTTAATGGTGAAAGGTTGAGAGCTTTCCCCTTAAGATCAGAACAAGACAAGGATGTCTGTTTGCACCACTTCTATTCAACATAGTATTAGAGGTTCTAGTAAGGATAATAGAAAGAAAGAAAGAAAGAAAGAAAGAAAGAAAGAAAGAAGAGAGGAAGGAAGGAAAGAAAGAAAGAATATCTACATTATAAAGAAAGATAGAAAACCATCTCTATTGACAGATGGCATGATCTTGTATATAAAAGTCTTAATTAATCTACTAAAAAACTGTAAGCACTAATAAATGACTTTAGGTTTGTATAATAGATTAATATTAAAGATTCATTGTACAGGTATCCCTTGCTTTTCAAAAGTTCGCATTACACCACTTTGTTTTTATGGAAGACCTACATTGGCACTGGTTTTGGTAATGGGGAGAAACCTGAAGAGGATTTTTATCTTTTTACAAAGGTCCCAAGCCATTATGGAGGCCCCATCCCCCTAACAGTAAGAGCGGCGCCCCCAGCGCCTTCCCCAGGAAGTACACTCAACATCTCAGGGTCAAGCCCCAAGCTTCTACCTGCGTCTGTGAGCATCTGTGTTTCAGCTCCATTTACTTGGTGTATCCATTAGCAAGACGTGTCCTAAGGGATCAGAAAAACCCAAGAGAGGTTATTTTTTCAGTCTGGGAATGCTCAAAAGGTTTTCTGTATAAATTAATGGTAATCGCTTCTTTGCTTTATACCATTTCGGCTTACTGAAGGTTTTCATGGGAACCCTCTGTTTTCAAATAGTGAGGAAAACTGCATTTCTCTGCACTAGTGATGAGCATTCCAGAAACGAAATTAAGAAAGTAATATCACTTACAATAGCACCAAAAAAGAATAAACGACCTAGGGATAAATTTGACAAAAGCAGCATAAAACTTATGCTCTGAAAACTACAAAACATCCTTGAAAGGAGTTAAAGAAAATCTTAATAAATGAAAAGGTGATCTATGTTCATGAATCAGAAGACTTAATACCGTAAACATGGCTGTACACCTCAGATCGATCTATACGTTCAGCACAATCCCAGCTGACTTTACTGCAGAAATTGATAATCTAAAGCTAAAATTTATATGGAAATCCGAAGGGTCCAATACAGCCCAAGTAAAGTAGAAAAAAGAGAAGCTAAAAGACAACCTACAGAATGGGAGAAGATATTTGCAAATGACCTATCAGATAAAGGGCTAGTATCCAAGATCTATAAATAACTTAGTAAACTCAACAGCAAAGAAACAAACAATCCAATCATGAAATGGGCAAAAGACATGAACAGAAATCTCACAGAGGAAGACATAGACATGGCCAACACGCACATGAGAAAATGCTCTGCATCACTCGCCATCAAGGAAATACAAATCAAAACCACAATGAGATCCCACCTCACACCAGTGAGAATGGGGAAAATTAACAAGGCAGGAAACCACAAATGTTGGAGAGGATGCGGAGAAAGGGGAACCCTCTTGCACTGTTGGTGGGAATGTGAACTGGTGCAGCCACTCTGGAAAACTGTGTGGAGGTTCCTCAAAGAGTTAAAAATAGACCTGCCCTACAACCCAGCAATTGCACTGCTGGGGATTTACCCCAGAGATACAGATGCAGTGAAACGCCGGGACACCTGCACCCCAATGTTTCTTTTATTTTATTTTATTTTTATTTTTTTTTAAATTTATTTTATGATAGTCACAGAGAGAGAGAGAGAGAGAGTGGCAGAGACATAGGCAGAGGGAGAAGCAGGCTCCACGCACCGGGAGCCCGATGTGGGATTCGACCCCGGGTCTCCAGGATCACGCCCTGGGCCAAAGGCAGGTGCCAAACCGCTGCACCACCCAGGGATCCCCACCCCAATGTTTCTAGCAGCAATGGCCACAATAGCCAAACTGTGGAAGGAGCCTCGGTGTCCATCGAAAGATGAATGGATAAAGGAGATGTGGTCTATGTATACAATGGAATATTACTCAGCCATTAGAAACGACAAATACCCCCCATTTGCTTCGACGTGGATGGAACTGGAGGGTATTATGCTGAGTGAAATAAGTCAATCGGAGAAGAACAAACATTATATGGTCTCATTCATTTGGGGAATATACATAATAGTGAAAGGGAATAAAGGGGAAAGGAGAAAAAATGAGTGGGAAATATCAGAAAGGGAGACAGAACATGGAAGACTCCAAACTATGGGAAATGAACTAGGGGTGGTGGAAGGGGAGGAGGGCGGGGGGTGGGGGTGACTGGGTGGTGGGCACTGAGGGGGGCACTTGACAGGATGAGCACTGGGTGTTATTCTGTATGTTGGCAAATTGAACATCAATAAAAAATAAATTTATTATTTAAAAAAAAGATTCAAAAATAATTAAAAAATAGAAAAAATAATCTAAAATAATTAGATTTTATAAAACCTATAAAAAAAAAGAGAGAGAGAGAAGCAAAGTTAGATAATTCACATTTCCGGATTTCAAATGTTGCTGCTCTTGAAAGATATATTGGGGTTCATGAAAATTTTCAAGGGTTTCTTTGAGCAAACACTGATTCAGATTGGGTGGTACCAAAATAAAGGTGGTTGGACGGGAGGTAGGGGAGAGGTTTTGTTTTGTTTTGTTTTGTTTTGTTTTGCTTTGTTTTGTTTTGTTTTTTAGAGGGAGAGGTTTTTATAGACGAGACATGGAAGAAAAGAAAGCAAATTATTTGACTGGAAATAGCTTGAGCACCTGCCTGGCTTGGGAAAGCCTAGTTGAGAGTGATTGCTTGTTCTTCAGTTACATTGTCTTGATCTTAAGTGCACTGGTTCTGGCATAGGTTTGGGTTTGCATATGTAGGCCACCAAGGCATTCGAGACACCTCAGCCTACTGGGCTTCCTCTTGTCCAATCAACACAACAGACCTGCAGAATTTAAGACAGTGAGGTAACTGGCCCAAGGATAGACATGGAAAACCATGGGCAGAAGTGAGAGTCTACTGTTAAATCTCACGTTTGGGGTCAACTGATTTTCAACAAGGGTTCTAAGACCATTCAGTGAAGAAAGAATATTCTTTTCAACAAGAGATGCTGGGGTGAGTGGCTGTTCACATGCAAATGGAGGAAGCTGTACCCCTTCTTCACATCCTTTACAAGAATTGTCTCAAAATAGATGATAGGCTTAAATGTAAGTGGTGGAACTCTAAAAGTCTTAGACTGAAATATAGGAGTAAATCTTCATGACCTGAACTTAGGTACAGCTTTCTTAGGTATGAAACCAAAAGCATTTTGACTTCCTCAAAATTAAAAACTTTGGTGATTGTAGAATATAATTAAGAAAGTGAAGACATCCTATGGAATGGAAGAACAGATTTGCAAGTTGTGTATCTTCTAAAATACTTAGTATCTAGAATATATAAAGAACTCTTACAAGTCAATAATAAAAAGACAACTGCCTATTGGAAATGGGCAAAGGATCTGAATAGATATTTCTCCAAACGAGATATGCAAATGGCCAAGAAGCACATGAAAAGATGTCGACATCCTTCATCACTAGGGAAATATAAGGCAAGACCTCTATGAGATACTTTTTCACATCCACTCAGATCAAGATAATAGAGAATGCGTACAATGACAGATGTTGGCCAAGATAAGGAGAAATTGGAATCGTTGTACTTGGCTGGTGCATGCAGCCACTGTGGAAAACAGTGTGGTAGTTCCTCAAAAGGTAAAACAGAGTTACCACAGGACTCAGCAATCCCACTCCCAGTATACACTTCAGAGGAATGAATTTTGTGTTCACATGAAACCCTGTTCTCGAATGTTTATAACAGCCTTCTTCATAATAGTCAAAATGTAAAAGTCTCTTAAATGTCCATCAACTGGTGATGGGTCAATAAAATATGGTGCATCCATGTTATGGAATTTATTTAGACATGAAAAGGAATGGGGTGCTGACCCATCCTACAACTGTGTGCATCGTACGTGCATGGAGGACCCTTGAAGACACTGCTGGGTGACAAAGCCAGTCACCAAGGACCACATAGTATATGAGTCAATTCTTGTGAATTGTCCAGAATGGGCAAATAAATAAGGACAGGAAATAGACCAGCAGTTGCCTAGGGTGTGTGTGTGTGTGTGGCGGGGGAGAGGGGGAAGGGTGGGTGGGGGGTGCAGTGATAGCTTAGAGCATACCAGGTTACTTTTAGGGGTGACAAAAATGTTCTAAAGTTGATCGTGGTGATGATTGCACAACTCCTAATACACTAAATTCTGCTGCATCATATACTTCACATGGATCACGTGTATGATATAAAAATTGTCTCAGTAAAGCTGTCAAAACTAAAATTCAGCATCTCGATTTTAGGGCACATCCAGGGTGGGCATCTGGGGACCGGGGCTCTGGGTTAAGGGCCACTGTGGCAATGACATCTCTGGGTTGTCCTTGTGTGTCCTGTCTCACTGAGATCAGCCTCCTGAATTCATTTATGGTCAAATTCAGGTTTTTTTCTGAAAGGCTGGGGCTTCAATACTTATTCTGTGTGCAAAGCATGGCGTTTTGCACCCAGTGATGGGGTTTGGAGCAACATAAATTGCAGCTTTGAGTTCAGCTCAGCTCTGTGGAAGCTCATGTCATTGGCTTCTATGGGATTTGATCACTTCTTCTGGAAGTCAGGAGAAAAAAGGTACAGTTTCCAGCAAGTTTGAGAGGGTTCAATAGGTGGGGCTTTCTAGATGGAGTCCGTTGCTTCTATAAATATTGGGGTGCAGGTGTTCCTTCATTTCACTACATCTGTATCTTTGGGGTAAATACCCACTAGTGCAATTGCTGGGTCATAGGGGAGCTTTATTTTTAACTTTCTGAGGAATTTCTATACTGTTTTCCAGAGTGGCCGCACCAGTTTGCATCCTCACCAATGGTGTAAGAGGGTTCCCCTTTCTCTGCCTCCTCACCAACATCTATCATTTCCTTGACTTGTAAAACTATGGAAAGAGCCCAGATTCCCAGATATCCATTGACAGACCAATGGATAAAGAAGATATGGTCTATATACGTAATGGAATGTTACTCAGCCATCAAAAAGTTGAAACCTTACCATTTGCAATGATGTGGGTGGAACTAGAGGGTATTACAGTAAGCGAAATTAGTCAATCAAAGAAAGACATTCATCATATCATCTCACTCTTACGTGGAATTTAAGAAACAAAACAGAGGGTCACAAGGGAAGGGAGGGAAAAACAAAGTAAGATGAAATCAGAGAAGGAAACAAACCATAAGAGACTCTTACTTATAGGAAACAAACTGAGGGTCGCTGAGGGGTGGGGGGTGGGGGATGGGGTAACTAGGGGATGGGTATGAAGGAGGTCACGAGATGTAATGATGCAACTGATGAATCCCTGGACCCTACCTCTGAAACTAATAATACACTATATGTTAATTAATTGAATTTATTTTATTTTATTTTATTTTTAAATATTTTATTTATTTATTCATGAGAGACAGAGAGAGCCAGAGACACAGGCAGAGAGAGAAGCAAGCTCCATGCGGGCAGCTCAATGTGGGACTCGATCCTGGGACTCCAAGATCACGCCCTGGGCCGAAGGCAGGAGCTAATCCACTGAGCCAGGGATCCCAATTAATTGAATTTAAATAAAATTTAAAAGATAGAGTCTGGTGTCTGGTCCAGAGTGAGCGCCTAGTACTTTTCTCCTCATCCTTCTCCAAAATAGTGGAAATGCTGGCACAAATCTGGAGAGATCATATTGAACACTGAAACAAGCTCATCTATTCTCTTATAATAGTGATAATAATGAAAAAAAAAAACAGCCTCTTTTCGAGGTCTTTCTTGTTTTCTAGAAGGTTTGCACGTCTAACTCACTCAGCACTGGCTCAGTCCCTTGCCAGGAGCCTGAGATGAGAAGGCAGGAGGTGGCAGGGGCCTTTGGAGGACTTTCGCGACAGCTGAGCTGGCCTGAGCCAGCCCAAGGCCTTGGTGCTGGCTGGACTTAGCCCAGGCGGAGCTCCACGTCCTCATTTTGCTCCCCGACCTCCCGCTAAGTCCAGGCTGCCTCCCCGTCTTCCTTGGCACATCCTTCTGGCTGGAATACACAGCTCTGGTAAGTCCAATTGATGCTCAGTGTCCTTGGGAGGTCAAGGAACCTAGGGCCCAAGTGTCATCTGTCCAGTGATGGAAGCCAGATGCTGTGGAGGAGGCAGGCCAAAGGGAAGACAAGTTCAGGGGAAGGGCCAGGAGCCCAGATCCCTCCTCCATCCCTGGGTGGCAGGTGGAGGAAATGCTCTCAGCCCTGTTTGGACCCGCTGCATCTCCATCACTTCCTTTAGGTCTGCATTCTGAGGAGGACCCTCAGTTAGTGCTAAGCACCTACTGCATGCATCCCAGCTGTGCCCCGGAAGGGGCAGGCAGAGGGAAAGGACTAGGGGATCTACATATCCCCTATCTTGTTGCCCCTTATCTTGCTGCAGTTTGGGGGTCAGTGGTGGTCCATGGGCCCCACTGAGGAATACTTTTCTCAACCATCACTGCCCCCATACACGAAGCAGCAGGATGTTGTGGTGACAGCTTATGGCACCTCTCATGTATTAGGTTCTGCTACATGTCAGATACTGACCTAGTGTTTTCTATACATGATCTTATTTATCCCTCCAGCCAAAGAAATATTTTTGTTTGTTTGTTTGTTTGTTTGTTTTGCAAAGAGGAAATTGAGGTTCTATGGGGCAAGTGACCTGTTAGCTAGCCACACATCAAGTCGGTGTGATCACATAGCTTATGATCCTTATTTTGTCTTTTGCCCATGGTAGCTGCTAATTGTCTCATGGTGACGAGGACAGGTCCTCTGCGTGGAGTAGGGTCGAAGGGTCAGCTTAGTAGCTCAAGTCCTGGAGGCTGAACTCAGGCCCTCAGGGTTAACCAGGGCAGGGAGAAGGGAGCGGTGGGCAGTCATAGGAGTCAGTGTAGCTGGGGACCCAGGGCCTGTTCTGGGAGGTCTGTGCCAGCCTTCCCTTTGTCCAGCATCTGGTGTGGCATGAGTGAGCTGAGGGTCGCTCTGAAGGTCATTAAAGGAGAGCAAGAGCAGGTGTAGAGGCTGCCCATGATGGAAGCATGAATAAGGAAGGGTTCTTGGGGGGAGAAGGCAAGTAAGAGGAACCTAAATATTCATGTTTGTTTACCAGGAAGACAGAGATAAATAAGGTGTGGAAATTATTATAGTTGTTCATTCAAATATTGCTGGATCTCTGCTCTCTGGCTGCATTCCCAGACTTCCTTTGGCCAATGGGATGTAAGCTGAATGGAAAGTTTCAGAGCTTGAGTTGGTCTCACAACAGCTTCAGGTGTCTGTCTCCTCATCTGTAAAGTAGGGCATTCATATTGCATTTGAAGGGGTCCAACATAAGAAAAATTCAGCACCTCGTTCAGACACACACACATTTTGTGTGCATGCATATGTGTGTGTGTGTGTGTGTGTGTGTGTGTGTACACATGTGAACGCTGATTATTCCTGGTCTGCATGCGCTCTTCCTCCTGCTGCTATGCTTGTGGAAGCACAACCTGAGAGGAAGCTTCTATCGGCTTAGGCTGCAGACCGATGACAATGAGCAGGTGTTCCCCACCCCGCTTCCTGAGATAACTGTGAATATGCAGAACGAGACTTAGGGGATGTTTGTTGCTGCAGCAAAACCTCGCTCACCCTGACTGATATATACAGGCATCATTCACCACCAGCGGCAAGAACAGCACAAGCAGGTGCTATTTCTCAAGCTGCTTGAGAAATAGCATCTTGTATCGGGTGAACCCTAAGAGTTGAGTATGGCTGCTATATAAAGTATGATACAGAAGCTAAGAGAGGATGGGCAAGCTAAATCCTGAAGGCTCTCCTGAGCTTTATACAGGAGCCACTAAGAGTTGCTTTTTTTAAAATAATAAATTTATTTTTTATTGGTGTTCAATTTACCAACATACAGAATAACACCCAGTGCTCATCCCGTCAAAAAAAGAATACTAACTGTAATGTGGAGAATGGGTTGGAGGGAGATCCATTTTGATGCTGTGACACCAGGAAGGAGCCTGTTTGACTAGTACAGGAGAAAGGTGAGGTGGGCCTAGGTAGACCATGGCATGGGGTGGGAGAGAGAATTCATCCCAGAGGAATCTGTAAAATGTGATGGTGGCTGAGTCTGGGATGAGGGAAGAGAGGGCAGTCTCATCCCAGAGCTCTGCTCTTCCCTCCTCTTGGCTCATTGCCTTTTGATCAACGTTTTTGTATTTGTCATCTGTTTTGATCCTCAAAATTGTCTTCAAAATTCAGCTGGGCAAATAATATTTCCACTTGACAGATGAAGAAACTGAGTCTCGGAGAAGTGGTGAGATGGCTGCTTAAAAATCCAAGGGTTTGAACTCAGGTCTCCTGCTAGCCGATCTGGTCTCCTTTCTCCAAATCTCCATGACCCCACTTGCTTGGATGTTTCAAGGGTGGAAGTATCTGTATGGGGGCAGGGGTGGGGAGCACTTAGGTAAGAGGAAACTAATAGTAGGTGGAGCTGTTGCTTTCCAGCCATACTTACCCAGCTGATTTATCTGTGAGTGTTCAAGCATATGCTACATACATAAAAAGCAATATGCTCGAAGGAAACCCCATATACCCAGTCTGGATTTATAAGACTCAAATGAGTGATTTTTATTCCATTGTTAAGGGCTTTTTTTTTCCTTCTTGCTCTATCAAACTATTCCTTATAGGGTTTCTTAAAAGAGCAATCTCAGTCTCCCACGATGCTTTTAAAATGCAATTTATTGCACATATTTTATTAGCATTCCACTGCTTAGGAATGCAGCCCATGATCAAAATGACACACATCCACTCCTAGAGTTATGCCCGCTTGGGATGTCATTAGTTTGGTATTTCCAGTTGTGTTCATGGTTGTTTCGGACAGGGTTACAGGAAGCCCAGTCAATTGTGTGTTTTAAAATGGCTTAATTTCTCCAAGTCAGACTCTGGGTAAAATATTCTGTGGAACTTCATGGGTAGAGAGAAAGGGTGGGCTTTTGAGAGACGGCAGCCGGGAGCAGCAGCTCCTGCTACTGTTCTTGACATCAAGCATGAAGCCAACACTGAGACCCAGGCCTTATCTGAATCTCACTCTCCTCTTCTGTGAGGTGAGAAGGATGGGAGAGGCCAGTGGCTTGGCAGTTCAGTATTGATTCCTTTAATTATTGGTTTGTTTGCTTAATCTTTTTCAGCTGCTGACAAATCTCCCCAAAACAAAGTATTATGCAGAAGCCCAAAATGTAAATCAAATAAAAGCAAGCAGCTCTTGGAGTCCTGCCTCCTGGTCATTGTATTCCCATCGGAGACCTTGTGAAAGTGAGCTCTGGGGGATTTTTAGGGTGAGATGATCACTCAGGTAGGTTCTAGTTTGGGGTATGCCTGGAAGGTTCTCCAATCTACTTCAGCTACTCACTAGCTCTGAGAGCTTGAGTTGGTCTCACAACAGCTTCAGGTGTCTGTCTCCTCATCTGTAAAGTAGGGCATTCATATTGCATTTGAAGGGGTCCAACATAAGAAAAATTCAGCACCTCGTTCAGACACACACACATTTTGTGTGCATGCATGTGTGTGTGTGTGTGTGTGTGTGTGTGTACATGTGAACGCTGATTATTCCTGAGCACTAAATCCATGCTTGGACTCACAAAAGCATTTTCATTATATTAACTCATTTCATTCTTGCAACACTATGAACAAGGTACTTCTATTCCCCCTCAGTTTACAGATGCAGAAACTCAATCTCAGACAAAGTGAGTAACTTGCTCAAGGTCAAAAAGCTAGTAAGTGGTAGAGAAGGACCTGGCAGTTTTGTACATATATTTGGTGCAGATCTTGTCTGAAAACCGAGTCCAATCTTTTACTAACCAGGAAATTCAATCTTACACTTGCTGTTCCTAAAGTCTGACATGGTGGCTGGCTAATGTAGTGGGCAGGTTTTAGAGTGGCCCCTGGGACCCCTGCCTGCTGATTTTTCACTCCCAGGGTGGCCAGGACTCATGGCTTCCTTCGAATGATGGAAAGGTGACAGGATGCATGTGATTACATGACACAAGATTTTAGCTCCTGTCCTGCTGGAGTCTCCCTCTCACTGGCTTGATGAAGCAAGCAGCTCTATGGGATGCCCACAAGGCAAGGAACTGAGGGCATCTGAGGGTGGTCTTGGGTTCCAGCTGACAGCTAGGGAGAAACTGAGGGCTGTGTCCCACCGCTGCTAAGAGCCTAAAGCCAATAACCATGTGAGCTTGGATGTTGGTCCTTCCCCAGTTTGGTCTCCAGATGAGAACACGGTCCTGACCAACCCCTTGTTGACAAAGGATCCAGGTAAGCTGCATCTGGACTCCTGATCTGCAGATGCCGTGAAAGAATAAGGATGTGCTGTGTTAAGCTGATCAGTTTGCGGTGATCTTATTACATAGCAATAGATAATGAACACAGTTAAGTTTTTTGTGTTTTGCCTTTTTGTTTTCATAATAGTAGCTATTATCCAAAACATCCTTCTATCAAGCTAGCTGTTTTTCTAGGCAATGATTAAAGATGCAAAACATTAAGAAAAAATTAGAGACAATGGATTTTCAGAAGGGATATTACTTGATGTCCTGAATTCAGGTGGGGCATGCCCAGTGCCTTCAGACCTCTCTTGCAAGCATTGGCTTCCCGCTATCTCATGGACGCAGGCTCTTCCCAGCCCCTCGCTGCCTATGTCCAGCTGAAAAGACTGTGACAGAGGAGAATGTACGCTCTACAGCATGGGTGCTTTCCTGCTGGTCCATAATCGTCCCTCTCCTGTGGGCTGTAGCACTAATTTCTTTGAGGACCGGCACCCCCATTCTGTGCTCCTGTAAATTACGTGGGTTCTAGGAGGAGTCAGCACAAAATCCTCATCATGCTGCATGTCCTATTTTCCCAGCCAAAGGACAGGTTCAGTGATGAACACATGATGTGAGCATGCCATGGGATTCATTTCCAGAACTCCCACAGGGCCTTCTAGGAAAGTGACATCTGCTCTTTCCAGAAGGACCACTGGCCTCTGTGAGGTTCCTGTCAGTGTAGGTAGGGTCTTGGCATTTCCCCCCACTTTGCAGATGAGGACATTAAAACATACAGAGAAATTTAGTAATTTACTTCAAGTTTCCAGCTGGTGGTTACGGAGCTGACATTTGAGCTCAGGTCTCTTTGGTTCTAAAGCCAGCTCGGAGCTACTGCTGGCAACACTGACGGTAACAAAACTGTCTAGTCATTGCTGGGATTACTCAGCAGAAGACATAAATAGTACCTACTGGGCACCGCTAAGTGTTCACCATGGCAGAGGTAGAGGGCTGAGACAGCACAGGCTCCCTGGGGGCCTCCTGTCTAGTGGCGAAGATGCAGAGTCACATGGAAAAAAAATTAGTGTTAAATAGGGACCTTTGGAGTTACCTAGAGGCCCACCTCCTCATTCTACAGGAAACTGAGGCTCTGAAGGAGCTGCCTAAGACCTGCAGATGGTGGGCCCCAGAAGGGTCACGTTATAACCGGCTGGGTTAAGACTCAGGCTACCAAGTGTAAGAAGACTTTCAAAGTCGGGGCACCTGGGTGGCTCAGTCGGTTAAGTGCCTTCAGCTCAGGTCATGATCTTGAGGTCCTGAGATCAAGCCTTGCGCTGGGCTCCCTGCTCAGCAAGGAGTCTGCTTCTCCTACCCCCTCCTCCTGCTCATACTCTCTGTCTTTCTCAAACAAATAAATCTTTAAGAATGAATGAATGAATGAATGAATGAATGAATGAATGAAGGCTTTCAAACTCAGATGCAGCTGTGCCCCTTCCTGTTTTCTCCCCTAGGCCTCTCACTCCTGCCTCATGCCAGTCCTGGCCTGCCTACCAGCCAGGCCTCTGACCTCAGGATTATTCCACCAGAAAGCCTGTCTTGGTGCCTTCCTACAGCATGTTGGACTTGTCCGCTGTTTATTCCTTTTTATAATTTTTCCCCAATAAGCTTTTATAGGAATTTTATCAGGGGAGCTACCTTCTGCCTTCTGAGGTTTTAAAATCAGCTCCCCACCAGCTCAGAAGCTCTAGGACAGGGGGCTCTACCTACCTGATTGTCTGGGGCATAGCTTCTTGCAGATCATATTTTAATCTATCTGAGACCAGGGATTTTAAGACTTAACCTATTTTCGGAGACATTAAACTGCTTGTGTTCTTTAAAGCCTGTCATAGACTCAGTGAATTAGAGTAAGGATGAGGGGCTCAATGCCTCAAATGAGCCCCTTTTGCAGATGGGACAACTGAGCACAGACCATGAAACACAGCCTTCTGCCTCCCACCCTGTTCTTCTCTCCTGGATCCTACTCAACCCTAGAATCATGACCTTTCCCCATTGTGCTTTATACCATAAGCAAATCCCTTTCTGTTGGGTCAATCGGGAATCCTCTGTGTGGTGGGATTGGAGTAAGGGCAGGATGGATAGATTTATTCTGCACACAGCCACTTCTATGAAACAAAGTTTATGCTCACCTTCCATTTTGACAACCTTGGAGCTTTATAAGAAAGAAGGGGCACAGAAATACATAAATGACTCTACTTTTTTTTTTTTTTTTTTTGGACTCTGTCTTGCTTTCATTATTTTCCTTCCCTTGGGGACTGTGTGGTTGTGTGTCACCAGGGGGTCTGAGCCTGCGGAAGAAAGCACAGCCAGGACCCTTTCAGATCCTCAGGCCCAGCCACACAACGGTGCCTGGGCAGGGCACAGGCCGCTTTGCTCTCAGCCGTGCCTCAGTGGCCCCTACCTTAGATTTGTAGGATGACTCCAAAATAAACAAAGGGAAGCATTACATGTGTTCTTAGGAGATACATTTTCATAAGTCAGGAAAATCAAATAATTTGTACAAATATTTGGTGAAGGACTCATTCCTATCTTTAGAAGTGAAAGAAGTAAAAAATCAGAGATGTTTGGTGATTTTTACTCTAAACTATCCAAATATTATCTATGTACTCCAGTTGAGAAGGGGAGAGGTACATAGATGTCCCTTCCTCTAGCTTCATGATTACCATGTAGGGTGCAATGGGTGTTAGAAGTAAGAACAGTCTTTCCCAATGGAACGTTCTGGTTGATGTGGTAACAAGTGAAGGAGAGGGAATTCAAAGCCAAGAAAGCAGAGATGAGAGCATTTGTACATAGAGAGACATGCAATTTCTAGAACATTCATGTCAATTAATTGTTTACTAAGAAATGTCACATGTCCTCCATCTGGTCATCCTTAAACAGAAATTAGCATTGCTCTCTCCCTATATTGCAGATGAGAAACCCGAGGCTCATGTGAGTGTGGGAGCTCCCATAGCTAGCAAGTAGTGGAGTCAGCCTGCAGACACGCACCACAGAACCGAACAGAGCTCAACCTTCCCAATACAGGGATGTGAGCTCCCCTTCGGTATCCATTTCCTTCCTTTCTGCTTATCAAACCTCGATTTTGTTCAGTGTGGCAAGGTACCCAGCCTCAGGCACTGAATCCTGATTGACTGAAACTAATTATGATCATTCTATTAATCATATTTGGTGTTCCCCTTTTTCTAACCTCCCTTTCAGATGGAAGGGCTCTTTGGTAATGGATGCAATAGCTGGACTGACAGAAACCATTTTGTAAGCATGAAGCAACTGATGAGAATGGCAGAGAAAACAACTAGCAAGAGTTTTGGTCTCTCCTATCACGGCCAAGAAGCTCTCTACCTCCAGGCCTCTCATGCCCACCCCCTGAAAAAAAACCTTATTTTTAAAAAAGATTTATTTCTTTATTTTAGAGAGAGAAAAAAAAGAGAGAGAAAGAGAGAGCACTAGGAGGGGGAAGGGCAGAGGGAGAGGGAGAGAGTCTCAAGCAGACTTTGCACTGACATGGAGCTTGATGTGGGGCTCCATCCCACGAACCTAAATCACACCAAAGTCAAAACGAAGAGTTGGACGTTCAACAAATTGCACCTCCCAGGTGCCTCCAAACCTCTATATTTTCAAGCCACCATTAGCCTAGTTTTCTACTATTTGTCTGTGAACATATTCCTAACTAACACAACCTTCTAAAAATGAGGATGGTGGTTGTATGGATTCAATGGTGTCTATGTGAGAAGAGCGTAGAGCTCGCACTCAGCACTCAACAATGGTGGCCATTATTATCTTACTGTGTGGCTCTGACTGAAGTCTGAGAAGCTTTTCCCACTTCTTGGGCATATGACATTCTCCATGAGTCTCTTCCAGTCATTTTATCCCAAGCCAATTGGCTCTCAGCATTTTTATTTATTTATTTGGAAAGAGAGAGTGCCCATGTGCATGAGTAGGGTAGGGGGAAGAGAGAAAGACAGAGAGAGATAGAGAGAATCTCAAGCAGACTTCATGCCCACTACAGAGCCCATGACAGGGGTTCCATCCCATGACACTGAGATCATGGCCTGAGTCGAAATCAAGAGTCGGATGTTTAACCAACTGAGCCACCCAGACACCCCAGCCCTCAGCGTTTGAACTCATCTCTTTCTTTTTATTTTTTATTTTTTATTTTTTTTATTGGAGTTCAATTTGCCAACATATAGCATAACACCCAGTGCTCATCCCATCAAGTGCCAAAGGAGGAAAGACTATCCACTGGAAAAAGGACAGTCTCTTCAATAAATGGTGCTGGGAAAATTGGACATCCACATGCAGAAGAATGAAACTGGACCATTCCCTTACACCATACACAAAGATAAACTCAAAATGGATGAATGAACTCATCTCTTTCTTGTCTGACATGCGCCATCTTGTCAGCCATCCCAAAGGCCCTGCCAGATGAGGGTGGGAATGTTCTAGAGAGTTTCCCAGAGAATGCATAATGGATGCCTCCTTCTCTCACAGCCCACCCTGGTGCCTCTGAAAGGGCTGCTCCTGGGGAATCTCAGACCCAGGATCCATTTCTAGAGCGAAATGGATGTCAACCCAGGCTTTGTCCTTTGGGTGTGGAGGAGAAGTAAGGAAGCAGGGTCTCACGTGTGCAGATCTAGACAGAGCTCTCCACTTTGGTACCACCAGCTAGAACACTAGTTGGTAATTTGTTCCTCCAAATGTCTGATAACTGCTTGTTTCTGAAACCTCATTTGTACTCCAGACATGTTTACTGTATGATTGAGGAAATGAAGGAATGAATCTTTGACTGCTTTTTCAATTATCCATAAAAATCTCCCCACAGAACCTTCAGAATCTTTTCACACACACCGTGCCCAGATTCCACCTCATTATCCTCTTCCTTAAACTGCAGGCATTGGAAGAGAATGTTCTTCCTGGGGCTATAACATTGCACAGGTTAGTACAGTGGCCAATTAGGAACAGGAGTGGTAACCGTAAGTGTAACAGCTTCATTAACGGGCCCCGCTGCACTTAAATTTCTAAATATTGAGCCATTGTGAACAAATAGAAACAGCTATCTCTGCCACGTACATATCACCCCTTATATGAAGAAATCAACTAGTCCTCCGAGGATCTTTGGGGTGTATAAAAGCACAAAAAATAGCAGAGAATCAGAAAGGTAAAAAGAGAAAAAGAAGCCAGACTAGAGAGAGAGAGACTGAGCAGTTTCTACAGTTGTACCTGACTAATGGTGTCACCACCTCCCTAATGAGAAGAGATTTGGGTGAAGAAAAATAAAATTGCAAAAGACATTACGTGCTAAATTATGCTACAGGATTCAAGTTAACTATGTATGCTTTATTTTTTGGTACAGCTAATTCAATCTCAACTCGCCTTTTGATGTCTTTATAAAACCCTGTGTAAAGGGAGCCTCTAGGTGGTAGATATGAATTGATTAATCTGACACTGAATGATGCCTTCAACATTTTACTGCCTGTCTTGGGAGAACCAGCTAATAAATCCATGCTACCCAAAGGTGCCTGAGCAAGGTGTCTTCAGGCAGGGGTATACTGCACTATGCCGACCGTCTCCACTTTTTCTGTTGGGCCACATGCAGAGCACAGTGGTTGGGAAGTGGGATAAAGCTCAATCCTTGTTTTCAATGAGATTACAATTTGGGAGGGTGAGGCAGACAGGCATCCTAGCATTAGCCGCATGACATTAATATCATGGAAACTTTGTGCCTGACTCTGGGTCAAGCAGGAGATGATGACAGTTTCGAAAATCCCCATAGAGAGTGGGAAATATCAGAAAGGGAGACAGAACATGAAAGACTCCTAACTCTGGGAAACAAACTAGGGGTGGTGGAAGCGGAGGTGGGCGGGGGGTGGCTGGGTGATGGGCACTGAGGTGGACACTTGACAGGATGAGCACTGGGTGTTACTTTATATGTTGGCAAATTGAACACCAATAAAAAATAAATTTAAATCAAAAAAAAAAAAAAAGAAAAAAGAAAATCCCCATAGAGTTGGGGCCTTTTCAATGGAGTCTGGAAGGAACGCTAGTGGAATGACAGTGGGGCATAGTGGGGGCCGCTCTGTAGTCTTTGAGGGAGAATGAGCCTGTCAAGGTAGTAGTTTACCAGGGTGCCAAGTGCATGGAACATCATAGGTGGGACGTTAGAGGTTGTGCCCTTGGAGAGTTGAGTTTTCTTGGAGTGCAGGAGAATGATAGAAGGTGGTGGCTGATGAGGTTAGAAGGGGGGGTTTATACTGGCTCCTGAAAGGTCCTGTATGGCTCACCAAGGGACCTTCCCTTACTTCTAAAGGCTGTCAGTTGTGACAGCAACATGGCAAGATTTATATTTGGATCATGGGGGTTGGAGTGGAATGAGAAGACCGGGGAGGCAGTGACTCTCTGATTGCCTCAGGGTTGAAGAGCTTGTGGTCTGTGACATGGGGCTCTGATTCTCTAGGGTTGCCAATCTGGTAGGTGGGATCAAGAAGATCTTTTCTGTTTTAGCCTTATGGGAAAGGTTGGGCAACAGCCTCTACTGCAGGGTGCTGTTCAGCTGGTCACTCTTCGACAACGTGTACAATGTGAGTGCAGCTCTGTGCCAGGAGCCTCAGTTCGGATCCTTGAGGAAGGGCAAGGGAAAACCAAAGCTCAGGGGTCACAGGTGGGAATAAAGAGCCATGGCATAAATCAGGGCTTCCGACCTTGATGCTCCATGCTCTTTCCATAGATAGACATGGCTTGTTAAGTTTTTCTTTCCTTCTTTCTCTCTTTCTCCTTCCCTCCCTCTCCCCCTCCATTTTTTTTTCATTCATTCATCACACATTTCCTTTTTTTTAATAATAAATTTATTTTTAATTGGTGTTCAATTTACCAACATACAGAATAACACCCAGGGCTCATCCCGTCAAGTGCCCCCCTCAGTGCCCATCACCCAGTCACCCCCACCCCCCGCCCTCCTCCCCTTCCACCACCCCTAGCTCATTTCCCAGAGTTAGCACACATTTCCTGAACAACATGAGCCCCTACTTCAGTCCCCTAGGGTATCAAATACCTGATGTAAATCTTCTAGGCTCTGAGTTGAGTTCAGCAAACATTTCTTGGGCAGCTTCTATGTACCTGGCATTGTATAAGCCCTGGGGATCCCATGATTGATGAGGTTTTGGTCCTGCTCCCCGGATCTCTGTCTAATGCAAGAAATAGATGTACAAACCAGAAATTACAGTACACTGAGATGTGTGTTAAAATGAGCTGTGCGCATACCCCCTGGGGACTTCGTTTCCCCCATATAGTAAAGTAGATCATTTATTTCCACACTATTTCCAGCTCTGACACCCCCTATGTGCTGTGCTGTCAGAACAAAGCGTCAGAACAAGCTGGGCCAGGTTGGCCAGCCTGCATTAATGCCCAGGTCGGGCACTCCCATTCTTCACCATCTGCCTTTCAGAATTTCTCATTAAATAAGGGGGAAAAACTGTGAAAAGTCTATATTTTAGGTCTCGAAGCCATATGAAATAGTAATGGACCCCGCACAGAAAATTTCATTTGGAATTATGGAGCTCTCTGTATCCATGTATCAAAGGATGCTCGGTACCTCACAGGAGTGAAAAATAAAACATTTCAGGAGAGGTGGTGAATATTTACATGAGATAGTAAAAGTTTGATTCGCTCATAAAGGAATTTGAGGAAGAGGAAATTTAAAAGTATTGACATATGCACAGGAAAAAATAAAATAAACATTAAGGACATGATATGGAATGATGTAGCGGGTGTCTCTGGGAGGGGGAGTTGTACCTGGTATTTATTTCCTTTTCCATATTTTTATGTATCTTGCAAAAATTCTGCAATGAACATGCATTGCCTATATTTTTAGAAGGTACAAATTACTTTTTAAAAAAACTCTTGGTGATTTGAGGATTGAATTCTGTTACTGGGCTTCCATCTGCCCAGACCTTTCCTGGAGGGGATTCTGAATTACCTACATGTGAAGCTCTTTTGTTTCTATAGTGAATCTTAAATAGGTTTGAAATAAATTTATGAGCTGCTCTCCGAAGTAGGCAGAGATACTCTTACCTGTGCCAGGTGAGCGGAGGGGCTGAAATGCCAGGCTTCTGTAGAAGAGCCTGTACCTAGGCTAGCGGTGTGACCCTTCATGGGGACTCTGCATCTGCTTGAACAAAATAGGCCGGAAGTCCACCCACACCTGCTATCACAGATCATAACAATGAACAACTACAAACGTCTATTCCTTCCCAGTGCTTTCTCCACGCCCCCCTCTCCTCTGTGACCCTCACGTGTTAACTTATTTTGATGATGGTCAGCAGAACGCACCAAGGGATCAGGTTAGGTCTAGTCATTTCAATTCTCTGGGCTCAGTTCTTTATTCTGTAAAAGACACACACTGCTTGTGCTCTGTGATGAGTTCATCAGAGGCTAAAGCTCAATGTGGGTGAACCGAACTCATTCACAGACTCATTCGTTCACACCTAAAACATTGCCCTATATTTAATCTAATCCTCATTTTAAAGAGCATCTGATACTCTTTTTTGGGGGTGGTGGTGACCTGCAGTTCCCCATTTCATGGTGATCCTGCAAAGATTCCCCTGACAGATGTGTCCCAAGCCCAATCCATCAGAAACTTCTGGAAAGATCTGCGGATGAGGGTCTCTTCGTCTGGGATCTCAGATGTATGTATGTGGCTTGCCAATCCAGTGTCTGAGAAGCAGGCACAGAAGGCTGGCGATGCTGAGCTAGGGAAAGAGGAGCCGGGGCCTTGGCACTGGGGGGCCAGGAGGGCTTGCACGTCCGTCCTCCATCCCTGGAGCCCTCGGGGCATTTGGTTTTGAGTTCTGACCCCTGTAACCACAAAGAACTATTTTATGATGTGAAATGAAAGCTGGAAGGAAAGACATCAAAGTAGTAGTATTGAAGACAAGGTGATTTTTATTTCCTCCTCCTCCTCCTTCTCCTCCTCCTCCTTCTTTTATTTTCTTCTTTCTTTGCATTTTAAAAGGTGTTTAATAAAGATCATGTTCTGCTTTTATGGTCAGAAGAAATAAAATGTCAATGCTTTCAGGAAGGCATTATGAGCGCTGCCTTAGGCACTACCATGCCTTGGTACTGCCAGCACCAAAGGAGAGGAAATCGGGTCTTTGCTCCCTGGTTGGGTGCTGCCCTGGCTTTGGGACGCTGGTATGGCTCTTTCTCCCTCCCAGTTCCACCTAGAGACTTGAGCTCTGCCCATTGTGTTCTCAAACCCCACTTGACTGTCTTCCACAGCCACGTCTATACTGCCCTCCCACTTGGAACTAATCGGGTGCCTTGTGTTTGACCTGTTTGTGCCTCTCTTGCCTGAAAGCTCCCGGGGTCCCCAGCCCAGGGCCTGGGCCATCAGAAGCCATCAGCCCCCTGTTTATTGAATGTAGGAGGGGCAGACGCCGCAGTCTGGCTCACATGCCACCCTTCCAACCACCTTTCCACGTGCCTTCTCTTGTACAGGCTGGAAAGTTAACCCTTTTTTTCCCAGCTTCCTGTGAAGCTAGGAGGGACCAGGCAACACAGCTCTCACCAGTCAGATGTCGGCAAAGCTGCTGGGAAAGGTTGCATTCCCAGGTAAAAAGAGCAAAACCTTAAGAGGAGGAAAAATAAAACATTTCAAGAGAGGTGGTGAATATTGACATGAGATAGTAAAAGTTTGATTCACTCATAAAAGAATTTGAGGAAGAGGAAATTTGCCCCTCTGCTCTGCCCTTGCCTCTCTGCCAGTGTAGCTGACATTCGCCTGCAGTGCACCTGCGGCTGTCATCTTGCATCCATGAGACCCCCAGTACAAGGAGGAGAGCCAGCACACTGGGATGGCAGGGCACTCATGGAGGAGACTGGGTCCCAGCTGGCCTCACCAAGAGCTCATCCTGGCCTCTGCTGCCTACCACTGGGCTTCTGGTGTTGGGAGAGACAGAAATCCTATTTGTTTTCACCACTGTGGTCAGATTTCTGTTAGCAGGCAGCACATCTCCTATCTGATGCTGTGAATGGATGAGGGACCCTAAGTGAACAGATGGAGTTGCAGACAGGGCATTGCGAGGGCATCAGCACTGAGTCTGGTCCAATGTCCCAGGTCAAAGCCAACATTCCTGGTGTCCCTGGACTCACTCCATGACAAGACCAGCTGGGGCTTCCTGTCAGTTCAGTATCTGACCTTTGGTCTACAAGAAGTTTTTGTTTCCATGTCAGCAAAAAGGATGCTAAGGGTAAATTTTGATATCACCCTTATTGATGAATGAAACGTTGGTACCCCGAATTGTAGAAAGGAGTCACATTCACTTGATCAAGATTATCCTGACTGTAGCAGTGAGGAACCTGTAACCCAGAGGGGGAACGCTTACTTGGGGTCACACAGCAACTCCTAGTGGAGAGAAGCAGGGGTCCTAGTGTTCCAACACCAAAGGCCCTCCGTCCCCAACCCTGCTGCAACGGTCCACTAGTAGTCAAGAGGGGCCGAGAATGAATTAAGGAAACGAAGAGCTTACCAACAAGATAATCTTTAGCTTTACCAAAGACGAGTCTTTATACCTCTGTCAGTCCCTCTAGGGATGGGAGGAAAGAAAGATAGTCACAAAGGATCTTGAGGGTTTCCTAAGTGCTGCCCTACTGCATATTTCACTTGGTCCTCATGCGGTCAGGTGCACTGCTGAAGTGAATTAGCTCTCCTCCCTCACAGGTGGAGAAATCAGCGCTCGGAAGGCCACTGATCCAGGATCCCTTGTCACTGAGCCATCCTGCTGGGAAGAGCCCTGAGAAAGGTGTCATAAGTCCTAGGATCTAACACAGGAATGACGGGCAGACCAAATGGCTTTTGAATGATGGTATATTCTGAAAAGTGCATGGTTAGAGGTGGACCTAGATGGCTCAGTTGGTTGAGTGTCCAATTTTGGTTTAGGCTCAGGTCATGATCTCAGGGTCATGGTATCCAGCCCCGTGTCGGGCTCCGTGCTAGATGCAGCATCTGCTTGAGATTCTCTCCCCTCCCTCTGCCCTTCAAGCTCTGCCTCTCTCAATCTCTTTCTCTCTCTCAAAAAAAAAGTGTATGATTAGATGTTTTTAAATCAAAATCTTCAGGGCACCTGGGTGGCTCAGTTGTTGGGTGTCTGCCTTTGGCTTAGGTCATGATTCTGGATCCTGGGATCGAGTCCCACATGGGGTTCCCCACAGGGAACCTGCTTCTCCCTCTGCCTATGTCTCTGCCTCTCTCTCTGTGTCTCTCATGAATACATAAATAAAACCTTAAAAAAATTAAAATCAAAATCTTACCGTCTTCAGTCATGGTTTAATTTCAGAGTGGCTCTGTCTTCATCTCCAGTTGAACCTGCTGGACTTGAGCTCTGCACTTCCATTATTCCTGATATTTTTCCACCTCCTCCTTCTTTTTCTTTCTCACCAAGGATAATATACTAACAGCCACTTGTTTAAGGGAAACTACAAAAACCCGAATCCTTTTGCTAAAATGCACAGAACGTTTTATGAACTCCTCAACAGCCAGGCCAAGGTGTGCTTGTGTCTAAATCTGAAGCTACAGAGGCTGAAGAGGGAGAAACAGATGATGTCAATTGGGTGCTGGCGACACCCATAGGGGTTCACCACGATTTGCCACGACATCTCCATGATGTTATGAATCTGCCACAATGTGCTGGGCACGTAGCACGTATTCACTTCCTTCCCTGCTTAAATAATTAGTGTGGAAATAAAATAAGCATTGCTCTATTGGGAAGTTGCCTTACTTTTTCTCCAGATGGCCACCACATGATCCAGCATACCCCGAGACACTTGATACAGATGCAACATATTCCCTTTCTTGTCTGTCTAATCCTCGCATTTCCTGGACATCACCAGGGTTATTGATTCTCGGACCGGGGCAAATGTTGATGAGATGTGTCACACTCTAAGGAAATGTCATTTGGAGGAAACAAATCAATATGGCTGATTAATCACATTACAGAGAAACCCAGGATAGCGTGCTGGGATAACTGGGTGTCGAGAATGGGTGACCACAGGGAGGTGATGCCGTGGGGAGAGTCCCAGGCTTCTTCTGTGCCACTATTTGTGGGGACCTCTCCACTCTCTTCAGGTGATAGAAACAGGAGTAGTAGGTATGGGAACAGGACAAGTAACAATGATGATGACGATGATGATGATGATGTCAATTGAACCTTATAGAGGTGACTTGTGAACTATTCGAAATGAAGTTTTTTGTTTTGTTTTGTTTTGTTCTTAAAGCCCTACACACAGGGCACTGCTAGACCACTCTTGCATGGAAATGAATGTTAGCTGTTATGACTCTGGTTATGGAAAACTCTCCAACAAGAGGAAAGAGCAGGTGCTTTGAAGAATAATTCAATGTGATATGGGAACACTTTTGTCCCTGGAGCATGAGCAAGGCGGCACTTGGCAAAGAGCACTGGGCTTGGAAACTTCTTGTCTATAAAGCCAGACCTAGGCTCTGTTCACCTTTGCTCCCTTGAGCTGTCTCCTTAGTACTTGTGTGTTCCCTTTGAGTCGTCCTCTTATGGTCAGGGGAAGCTCTTCTTTTCTCCAAGGACATGCAGAAGACATGTTGACATTACAGTTCTCTAAAGGCCCAGGAGCCAAGGAGTATTTTGTATCGAATGGACAGAGGGCAAATAGCATTGAAATATACCTTCATTCCACCCTTGGTCAAGAGGCCACTGAGAGCAATGACAATTTGACTGTCACTGTCACAGGGGCAGGAACCATGCAAGAAAGGCTCCATAAATATTTATGGAAGAAGTGAAGGGAGGAAGGAGCCATGGAGCGAAGGAACCTCAGGTGTTTGGGACAGGACATGACTGAGACCCCCAGTCCCTTTAATTAACTATGTGACCTTGGCCAAGTCTCCTCCCTACTCAGAATGCTGCCACTTTGGAATTGGCTCTGAGCCATAAAAATAACCAAAGTAGATGTGATGAATAAGCTCATTTTCTGTTCCAGGTACAAATGTCCCCAATGTGATCTCACAATAATATCTACATTTTTCACCTTACGTGGCCTCCAGTATTGACAAAACTTGATGTGGGGAGAGGGACCACACCAGTACTGACAAAAGTTGATGTGGCAAAAGGGCCTTTTTTCTTTTTCTTTTCAAGAAACATTCTAGGCCTAGGGCTGTCCCAATCTTCCCTGATTATCTTCCTCTGTAAGGAACATCAATGAAAGGCCTCAGACCAAAGCTATTCCAGTTTGGGGAAGTGGAACGTAAATAAGAGTGGGACACAAGCGTGGGGTCCCTCGAGCTGAGTGCCCTGGGAATGTGAGGAAATCCCACTTGGTCTAAGGATCTGAGAGTAGATCATGAGAAGTCAGGGCCTGGTCTGATCCAGATCCTTCTGGCTCTGGAGCCCCTAGTATGTGCCCAGTCTGGAAACCCAAAAGGCGCACACATTTTTGGGGAGGTGGAGGGTGAGCTGCCCCCTGCAGCCAGAGAGCACCCAGCATCCTGGTTGCAGGATGGAAGCGAAGCTGCCTGGGCTTTGGCTAGGACACATCCAAGGTCCAATCCTAGCCCTCAGCCCCTTAATGACTCAGAGACCCTGAGCACCCCATGTGGCCCAAAGGAGCCTCTCTCCTTTGTGAAGTGGGATTTTTTTAAAAAAGTGCTTAACCGGAGCAGCTGTAGGCTTGGGCGGATAAAGTGGGAACGGTTCTTGGCAAGACCACCTGCAAAGAGTCAGAACTAACAGTAGCTCCTCTTCTAATGAAGCCCCCTGCCTGTGCTAGAAGTTAGGATTAGGCGGTCGGATGCCAGAGGAGCGACGTGGGAGCTGGACGTCACCTCGTCTGTTAGCAGATGAGAGGACCGAAGTCCAGCAGGGGTGCCACTCGCTCTAGCTCACATTGCTCCTTAGGGCCGGAGTCTGGACGGCACCACCTCGCTGCTGGCTCAGCCCGCTGCCCCTCCCGCCTCTCCTGCTAGTACTGCCCAGTGTCCCCACCTGCTCCTCAGGCCCTGCCTGCACCTTCCTGAAGGACCCAGCCCCCTCCCAGGGCTGTGACGTCCCTCTATTTAGGGTTTTTCTCTCCCACCTAAGGGCAAGCTCCGTGGGGAGAGGGACCACACCTGCTGATGCCTGCTGCGCCCCCAGAGCCCAGCGCAGTGCCTGGTGCACAGTGAGGGCTTTTTGCTTTTTTTTTTTTTTTGTATATACACATGAGTGTGCATATGCGTGCATAAAGGCCTGCGTGCGTGAATGAATATTTATTCATTCAACAGTTTGGGGCGTGCTTCAGGCCAGCAGGAAAGGTAAGATTAGGAAGCAGGGAGGATCAGGAAATAAGGAAGAGTGGAACGGAGACGGAGGAAGGATAGGGAAGCTTCCTTGGGACTGATGTGCCTGGCCGCGGAGGCTGTGGAGGCTGCGGTTGGTACTGAAGAGAGCAGGGTCCCGGGCGGGGTGGGGGGCGGTGGCCAGCCAAAGCAGAGGATATCATCTTGACAACATCTTTGCTTCGCTGTTGAGAAACCCTTTACGTTGCTCCAGCATGATGTCTGTGGGCCGGAGTCCAGGAACTGCCAAGTGGGACGGAGAAGTACATCCAGTTGTGATGGGATCGGCAGGAAGACAGAGCGAAGCCCAGGGTGCGGCCAGACCAGCAGTGGGACCCCCGACCCACCGGCGCAAAGGTCAGGGAAGCGCGTCAGAAGAGGAACACTGAGCTCAGTGTGGAAGGGGGCTGGAATCCTCTTTTTTTTTTTTTTTTTTTTTTAAGATTGTATTTATTTATTCATGAGAGACACAGAGAGAGAGAGAGGCCGAGATGCAAGCAGAGGGGAGCCCGACGTGGGCCTCGATCCCGGGACTCTAGGATCACGCCCTGGACTGAAGGCAGATGTTCAACCGCTGAGCCACCCGGGCTGCTCTGGAACCCTCTTTATACAGAAGAAGGGACCCAGACTCAGGCTGGCTCAGGGCACAGAGCGGCCAGCGCGCTGCTCACGCCGCGGTCACCCCACGGAGCCCAAGTGGCCCGGGCCTTGCTGTTTCTGCTCCGTCCCAGGAAGCCCACCCTGCTTTCCCCGCATGGCATGAGCGCTCCGAGCGAGCGTGGTGGGGTACTGGTCTTTCGAGCCTTGGAGCCGGACAGCTCCTGGATGCAATCTTGCCTACGCAAGCACCAGCTGTATACCTGCACATGACTTTGGCTCTCTGCACTCGGTGTTTTCATTTGCTTGCAAAAACACAAGTCCTGGCAGGTTTTTTCATGTGCAATGAGCTAACACACGGGAGTGCTATCATTGTGGCTGTTGTTGTTATTTTGGCTTTATTATAATTTTATACTCTCTGTGCTTATGCCTCAGGCAAGTGTTGGACGTCTTTCTTCTTCTCCGTGCGCGGTGCATACTTGCAGCTTTTTATTTCTCAGTTTGCAGAGCAGAACCTGAACAGATGAGGTTCCCTCTCTGTGAGGCCTCAGTGAGGCCGTCTGAGTTGCCATCCTCGCCAGCTTTGTGCCTGGGAGGCACCAGCTTCCAGCAGGACTGTGTCGTGGGGCCCCGGGCCCCGTGAATCCACACCAGCTGGTGATTATCAGCAGGAAGCATGTCCTCATTTTCAGCAGGAAGCCTGAAGCAGGACCCAGGCCTGGCCTGTCGGCTTGTGCATTGATACGGCAGGTTGCATCTTCCACCTCCTAACCACCCCACTGCACCCGGAAGCCTCCCGGACATGTGCTCTGGCCAGGGGCCAGAGTACCTGGGGTCTGAGGCTGGAGGAAGAGGAGCTGGGGAACTGGGGGTGTCTGGGGAGCCTATGCAAACTCAGATGGGCCTCGGCGGAAGGGGAACTGGCAGGGAATGGGGTAAGGAGTGCTGAAAACCTGTGGAGTTTTCTCTCACACGCTTTATTGGAAGCCAAGGTACTGCCACCTGGGCGCAAAGCTGTGCAGGTCCCATTTCTTCCCCGAGTCGTGGCTTTTTATCTATGAAAAGGAAACTCCGCCAGAGTTGTTGCAATGTACGTGCTTGCAAATGATGTTCATGAGTGCAATTCGTGAGCTCCCGGGTCCAGTGCAACAGGGGTGGGCAGTGAACAGGAGTGACACTCATCATGTCCCATCCCAGCCTCCTGAATCCATGTCGGCAAAGATAACCACGGGGCAACAATTCTCTGTGCCTCGGTTTATCCATCTACAAAACAGGGGGAGTGACATCCCCTTCCACAGGCCCTGCGGAATGCCACAGCATGCACAATCCTTCTAGCACATTCTCTGATGTCTGAAAGGTACTTAGTTACTGCTTCTCTCACTCTGCGTCTCTAACTAAGCCTTGGTTTTCCTCATTTATCAAATAGTGAAATTGAATTATAAGGCAAATGGAATAAAGAAAGTCACTTTTTCTTACACCTGATTTTATCAAGATGGTGAAGTCCGGAAGAGCTCTCGTTTGGCTTCTGCAAGGTTCCCTGGGGGCTGATCTCCAATGGGGACTGGGATGATGTGAGTGATAGCTAACACTCCTGGAGCAGTTTCTAGAATCCAGGCCTCATGCTCTCAGTGTGATACCCAACTTGCTTCTATAAAGGTGAGGCAAGGTAGGTGTTTGATCATCCCATTTCATAGACAAGGAAAGTGAGATGGAGAGATTCACATTCACATCTCTAGGGCGTGACTCAGTTGAAATCTGGTCTTTGGATCTCATGCCCTCATGCTCTGCCGTAAATCGGTTAGTAGAGCTTGGACTGGGGCCATGGTCCTTGTGTCCTTCCATGGGAAGCTGTTATAACTCGGGGACTCTGGAGTGCTGACTCTGCCCAGCAGTCTCCAAGCCGAGCACACATTCCCTTGGGAGACTCCGAGATGTTCATGGGCAGGGAGCACTGGAGAAAGCTGCTTCCATCTTCCTGATGTCTTTCTTGCTTTTTGAAAAGTGATCCATTTTCAGGTGGGTCACTGGGCTTTGCCACCTTTCTTTTCCCACATCACCTTTATGGCACTTTTGTTCCCACTTCTTGAAAAAAAGCCATCTTCCTCCTTCATCTTGAACCTAGTCTGTGGGGCATCAAATAAAGAGAGGAATTCCGTGAATGCCAAGCAAAGGAGCTTCTGTGAGAAATGTTGAAGGTGGCAGCATTTTATTTCATGGAGGTAGCAAATGCATGCAAAGAGAAGGCTCAGTTCTGTTTCTCTTTTTATCTAATTTTTCTATCATCTATCTATCTATCTATCTATCTATCTATCTATCTATCTATCTATCATCATCATCATCATCATCTACCTACCCATCCAACCATCCATCCATCTATTCATCCATCCATCCATCCATCCATCCATCCATCCATCTATCCATCCACATATCTAGTCTGCCATCTCTCTTAAAATTTAATTTCAGGAATGAGATGGTTAACAGAGCATTAACATATCTATTTGAATTTTAAAATAAAGTCAGACTTTCCCGTCAGATAGTAAGTCGGATGTGGCTGATAGGTTTGACAATGAGGACTAGCTTTGCCAATTAGGCTACATGGCAGGTATTTTCCATAAATTAAATGAGTTAAATCAGAACCCCTAAGGTTTTGACAGGTTAGATTTAACACACTTGTATGATATTCTGGAATTTACACTGTCCAATTTGGTAGCCACTAGCCGCATGTGGTTACAGAGCACCTGAAATACAGGTAGTCCCAAGTTGAGATGTACTTGAGTATAAAATACAGACTGAATTTCAAGACTTGGTGTAGAAAAAGGAATGTAAAGCATTTCATTAATGTTCTTTCTACTGACTACATGTTTACATGACAATATTTTGAACATACTGAGTTAAAGAAAATATATTGTTAAGATTAATTTCACCTGCTTCTCTTTTAATCGTAGGACCCAGAAAATCTTAAATGGCATATGAGGTTTTTCTTACATTTCTACTGGGGGCAGAGCTGCTTCAGAAAATACATGCCTTGGAATTATGTTAATATAAAACAAAATTTTACATGTCTATCTAAAATGTCAAAATAGTACATGGTTTTCAAATTCTCTTAGAATGTACACAAGTTAAAAACTTAAAAAAAAATTTTTTTTAGCAAGTGGGCACATTTTGACCGAGAGAAAGAAGTCAGTTTCTTGCCCAATTTGGGGACTGTGTGAGAATTCCGTAATGGCCACAGAAGATTCACTTGCAACCTATAGAGTCTTGATTAACACGGGGATATTGACCATAACAAAGTTACTGCAAAGGTGAGGAGAAGGCTTTTCCTTGGAGAGCACCTCTTCCAGGTGTGTTCTGGGACCCTCCAGCATTTGCCGACTGGTACCATTTCCAATTCCTAACTTGCTGAGCGGCCTTGAAAAGTCCCTTCCCCTCTAAATCAGTTAGTTGATCTGTAGAAGGGTAACATTAAGCCCCACCAATCGACAGGACCCTCTAAGGACCCTCCCAGTAGTGACCATCCTGGGGCTTTTGGGAGGGTTGATTTGTCCACACACCATTTGCCTAGAACAGAATGTGGCACATGGCATTGAACCATGTTGCTCTTTCATGAGATCCTATCAAGTCTGTGAAGGTACAACTGTCCCATTTTACAGACAATGGTGTTGAGCTCAGCGTCAGGGAGATGCACATCCACCCAGCATGTTAATCCCCAAACCAGTCAAACTTCAAGCCCAGGACCAAAGATTCCACCCCTACACGATCTTTTTCATATTATTATTAATATAGTAAAATACACACAACATAAAATTTGCCATTTTTACCATTTCTAATGTGCAGTTCAGTGGCAGTAAGTACACTTGTACTGCTGTGCAACCATCGCCGCCATCCATCTCCAGAACTTTCTGTCCTGTTCAACTAAAACTTTGCCCCCATTAAACAATAAAGCCCCATATACCTTCTCCCCCAGCCTCTGGCAACCACCATTCTACTCTGTCTCTGTGAGCCTGGCAACTCCAAGTACCTCATGTAAGTGAAATTTATAATGTGTCTTTTTGTGTTTGCTTCCTTCACTTAGCATTCTGTCTTCAAGCTTCATCCACGGTGTAGCAGGTGTCAGAATTTCCTTCCTTCTAAGGCTGATTAATATTCCACTGTATGGATGGACCACATTTTGTTTATCCATTCATTTGTTGATGGACACTCGGGTTGTTTCCACCTTCTGGCTACTGTGAATAATGCTGCTATGAACATGGGTGTGCAGATATCTGTTTAAGTCCTTGCTTTTGGCTCTTTTGTATATAAGCCCAGAAATGGAATTTCTGGATCATAAGGCAATTCTCTGTTTAAGCCTTTGAGGAACTGCCACAGTATTTTCCACAAGAGCTATGCCATTTTACTTTGCCATAATATTTTCCACAAGAGCTGTGCCATTTTGCTTTCCTACCAGGAACACACAAGGGTTCTCATTTCTTCCCATCCTCAACAACACTTGTTCACAGACTCCTTTTAAAACTCAGCCAAGGGCCTATCTATCAGTGCAGAGTAGAAGCTTAACAAACTGGCTGCCCAACAAGTGATGGATCATTATGGCCACCGAAAGAGCCTGTAAGCCCCTGTGGTGGCCCATCTAGGCCACTGGGATAACTGGAATCCGTGTGTAACCATCAAGACAGCAAAGTCCTGAATCTTCAGACCCATTTAGAAGGCCAAATAAATACCTGCCTCTTTGGTTCACATATAGAGGCTTCGGTCCTTCCTCCAGAAAGCCTTAGAAGCAGAGAATCATAGCTTCAAAGGCAACTTGGAAATTCATGACCCTTCCCCAAAGCCTTCCCTTTGTGCTATGGCATCTTTACTTATCCAGGAGACCAGGGCAAAAGTTTTTAGAGTCTCCTCACCATGTCTATTTTGCTTACCTTCTGCACCCAATCCATTGACAACCCATCATTTCCATCTTAAGGGGCTCCCAAGGGTGGTGTGGTTTCTAACCTCCTCCCCTGGCTGCCTGACCCAGGCCACCTTTATTCCTCACCAGCTTTTAGCAACCACTCATAACTGTCTCCCTAATTCAGCCCTTCCCCTACCAAGCTAGAGGCTAAAGATTCCCCTAAATTCTTGGGCAGCTTACAGCAGCTGTCTACTCAGACCCTCCTCAGCTGCCCATGGCATTGAGGTAAATGCCAGAGGAAGCCCTTACCGTGGCCCACAGGCATATAGGGTCTTGTCTTGACCTGGCAACTTCCCATAAATCAGCTTCCAATGCTCTCTCTCTTGCCCTCCTCTAGGACCTTTGCAGTGGCTGTTCCCCCCTACAGGAATGGCCTTTTCTGGTTTGGCTCCTCTAGCAATTCTGCTTGAATGTCCCTGGTGGTGAGGACTTCCCCACCTCCCTCTATAAACTAGCACCCCCCTGCCCTGTTCTCTAGCTCTGGTCACCTTACCCTTGAGCTCGGTTCCTGGAGCTCGGTTCCTGTTACAACAACCACGGGCTAGGTGACTCAAGAGGAAAGACATTTATTCTCTCAGAGTTCTGGAGGCTAGAAGTCCAAAAAAAAGGTGTCAGCAGGGGGTTTTCCTACAAAGGGGAGGATCCTTGCTCTCCTCTCCCAGCCTCTGGTGGCCTCTGACATTCCTTGGTTCGTGGCCGCACCACCGTAGGCTTTGCCTCCCTGTCCATGTGGCCTCCTCCTCTGTGCCACCGTGTGTCCTCTTCTGTTTCACATAAGGATATGCTCCTTAGAATTGGGGTTCACTTTAATAGAGTAAGACTTCATCTTGACTCTTACCTTAATAACATCTCTAAAGACCCTATTTCCAAATAAGGTTACACCTCAGGTTCCAAGTGGATATGGATTTTGGGGGCACATTTGCAACCACCACATTTTTTTACTTACACTTTAGGGTTATCTAATAGACTCTCCTATTTCAGCATTTGTTTTCTGATTCCCTCTATAAGAATACAAGCTCCAGGGCTGCCTGGGTGGCTCAGTCGATTAAGCATCTGCCTTCAGCTCGGGTTGTGATCTCAGAGTCCTGGGATCAAGCCCTGCATCGGGCTTCTTGCTCAATGGAGAGTCTGCTTCTCCCTCTCCCTCTGCTCCTCCCTCTTCTTGTTCTCTCTCTCAAATAAATAAAATCTTATATTTAAAAAAAGAATGTAAGCTCCCAAACTACAGGGATTTGAATCTGGTTGTCACTGCTACTGCTCCCAGTGGGTCATGGCACATTATTGGGGCTCGGTAATCATTCGCAGGCTGGAAGATGGAGTGCCAGTGCCCCTCAGGGGCTGCCTCTGTGTCTGTGAGGGTCTCACTGGTGTCATCAGTGCCCTGTCAGTCTGAGGATTTCCTCAGGCCCTGGAGACAGAGCCCCTGTCCCTGTGGGCATGGTCCCTGGAGAGCAGCTGAGAGAGAACCCCCCGGGGCCACTCCCCCAGCCAGCCCAGCCCAGCTGACTCAGCTTCAGGCAGCACTCCTTCTGCACAGCAGTTTTCAAATGAATGATTTTCTCTATGTTTGTTTGTTCTGATTAAAAAGGGAAAGCATGGGGTGGATGGACCAGGTGGGTGGACAATTATTAATGCCTTTTGCTGTATTATAGGATTTGTTACTTGTTTTTACATCATTTTTGGAGTTGAAAGGAGCAAAACAAATCACATGAAAAAGTAATGCATGCTTATCGAGAAGAAGAAGCCAAAGACTAAATAGTGAAATATGAAAAAGGAAAAAAAAAAAGTCATCTATTATCCCACGACCCACAGACAACCATCCTTGGCTTATTCTCTAACAGCTTTCTATGCAGTAGGAGTCCTGGTGGAAATCCTACCCTATATTCAATTTTAAATTATGTCCTCTTTCCCTTGAAATTAGACCAGGACCGTTTTCCATATCATTAGAAACTAGCAACACTTACATGGTCGTGTGTAGGGCTTCTACTGCTGCGGGGCCAGGCCAAGTGTTTGACCCGATTCACTCCCATTATCACAGCCACACGCCGTGGGGTAGAGAGTGGGGTGTGGAGGGATGGGCTCTGGGCCAGCAGGACCTGGGTGTCCATCCCTGAGCTATGTGATTTGGGGCAAGGTAGGTGTGTTCCTGGGGCTGCAGTAACAAGAGAGCACAAACGGTGGCTTAGGACCACAGGCTCATTCTCCTAGCTCTGGCCAGAAGTCCAAAATCGAGGTGTGGGCAGGGCCATGTGTCTTAGCAGGCTCTCAGGGGAGAATCCTTCCTCATCCCTTCCAACGTCTAGTGGCAGCTGGAAATCCCTGGTTTCTAGATGCAGCGCCCCACTGGATGCCCCCATCTTCACACAGACGTCTTCCCTCTGTGTTTGTGTCCCTGGGTCTTCACATGGCCTCTTGTAAGGACACCAGTCACCGAGTGTAGGGCTCACCTAATGAGATCATCTTAATCACAGTAATCTATCATTTCAACTAATCATATATGCAAATACTTTATTTCTTAATTAAGTCACGTATTGAGGTTCTGGCTGGACATGAATTTGGGGGGGATGCTATTTAACCCCCCTCTCATAGCTCTCCTTCCTCATCTGTCAGCAGCAGGGACTAGTGCGATATTAGATGAGGATATACATGAGTACCCAAGGCTTAGAATAGTGCCAACATGCTGCATCTTCTGGGGCTGTGGTTGCCATCACAATGGAGTTAGCTGTTCCTCCATCATTCGACCAGTCCAACAAGGAAGTCGTGCCTCAGAAATGCTACAGGATGCTTGGTGCCCTTCAACCCAGGATGACACAGCTGGCAAAGCTGGGGTTGCTGCAGAAACTCTGGGAAGGCTGTAGTGGGTTGTGTCCCCCTGAAACCCCCAACAGAGTTACATCTGCAGAGAGGCACATGGCCCAGAGTTAAAGATTATTGGGGAAAACCCCAGGAGGGAAATCAGGATAAGGTGATGAAAATGTAGCCCAGGGAAAAGAATCGAGAGAGCTCCTTGGTCATCATAGCCAAAAGGTGTATGACCTCTGTCCTCGCTAACAAAGATAAGCATCACTACACACGTTGCTAAAATGTTCTGCAGACCTGGACTGGGGAAGGAAGTGACCACCCAACCACAATCTTGATGAAACCAGACGAACCGGCGCCAGAAACAAGTCAATCCTGAAGTTTTCCCAATCCCTGACTAATCAGAAGAACTCATGGCCCTGAACCCTTTACCCTTGATTTCTGCCCTTAAAAACTCTTACTTGCAAGCCATTAGGGAGTTCAGGACTTTGAGCATTAGTTCCCTGTTCTCCTGGGTGGCTCCACACTGAAAAACACCTTGTCTTTCTTTACTGCAAAAGCCCTGTATCAGCTTTTTATTGGCTTAGTGTGGATGAATGTTTGATTACACCCCCACAAATTGATATGTTGAAATCTAACCCCGAATGTGTTGGTGCTAGAAGGTGGGGCCTTTGGGAGGTGGTCAGGTCATGAAGGTGGAGCCCTCGTTAATGAGATTGGAGCCATTATAAAAGAGCCCCCAGAGAGCCCCCTGTTTCATCTGTCCTGTGAGGACACAGTGAGAAGACAGCTGTCTATGCACCAGGAAGGGGGCGTCGCGAGACAGAGTCTGCTGGCACAGTGATCTTGGATTTTCAGCCTCTCAGACCATGAGAAACAATTTTCTGTTGTTTATGAGCCACTTGGTGTAAGTCAGAGGCATTGCCTTTTTAGGAGATAGTATCAGAGAGCAATCAAGAGGAAAGACTTTCGTGCCAGTCAGGGCTTAAGACGCTTGACTGTAGCCACCAGCTGTGTGGCCCTGAGTGAGTCACTGAAAGTCTCTCAGGTTCCCTTTCAAGCTCTGACACCAGGCCTGGCCATGTCCACCTCACAGGGCAGTTGTGATGCCAAAGCAGATTGACGCAGAGTTCCTAGCCCACTAGGAAGCCCCTAGAAAGCCCACAGAAGATGACAGCTGTTTCTCTGCTGAAGTCAAATCCCATCTCCCGATTTGACGTGTCCATTTGTCTGCTTAAAAAATACCCCTCATTGGTTTTCTTTTTACGGAAGTCATATATGTTCGTTATAGAATAGTTAAGAGCATATAGATAAGCAAGGAAGGGGTGTTAGTCATCTGTAAAGTCATCATCCAGAAATAAAACCTACTAACTACCCTTGGAGTATTGCATATGTATGTATGTAAATATATACACACATAAAACATACATTTTAATGGGATATTGCTGTCTTATATTCTGTGAACACTGTTTTCATGGGAATATATATTTTTTTCACCGCATGAAGCAGTTGTATGGTAGGCTACTGACCACATTCTTATTTCTTTTTTTTAAATAATAAATTTATTTTTTATTGGTGTTCAATTTGCCAACATACAGAATAACACCCAGTGCTCATCCCGCCAAGTGCCCCCCTCAGTGCCCGTCACCCATTCACCCCACCCACCGCCCTCCTCCCCTTCCACCACCCCTAGTTCATTTCCCAGATTTAAGAGTCTTTATGTTCTGTCTCCCTTTCTGATATTTCCTACCTATTTCTTCTCCCTTCCCTTCTATTCCCTTTCACTATTATTTATATTCCCCAAATGAATGAGAACATATAATGTTTGTCTCCGATTGACTTACTTCACTCAGCATAATACCCTCCAGTTCCATCCACGTTGAAGCAGATGGGGGGTATTTGTCATTTCTAACGGCTGAGTAATATTCCATTGTATACATAAACCACATCTTCTTTATCCATTCATCTTTCGATGGACACCGAGGCTCCTTCCACAGTTTGGCTATTGTGGACATTGCTGCTAGAAACATCGGGGTGCAGGTGTCCCAGCATTTCATTGCATCTGTATCTTTGGGGTAAATCCCCAACAGTGCAATTGCTGGGTCATAGAGCAGATCCTTATTTCAACAGCACCTGGTTTAGTATCTCATGCATGGTTCATTTCCATTAATGTGCCCATCTCCACATTAGTGGCCTGGGTCTGTGATACAGCGTGAGGAGGCCTCTTCTCCATCCAGCCTAGTGGCCACACAGGAGAACAGGAATGTCATCAAGGATATGCTTGTAAAGGTTGTCATGGTTCCTGGAGCATCTCCATGTGGGTCCTCATCCCTGTGGGTCCTTGCTCTGCCCATTTGGGGTTCCCTTTCATAGGTCAGGGAACTGAAGTCTCTTTTTTTTTGAGTTCACATAGGTAGCATTTTTATTAAAATAATTATATTTTCTGAAACAAAAGATGAGAAGCGTAGCATTATTATATATTTCTGCAAATCTTTTTAATGTCCAACTTAATGAAGATAGTTGAATCTGTTTTACTGAAGCATATGAAAAATAGCCTGCTTCAGAGACATTATTGGAAAGGGAGAAGTGTTTTCATATTGGAAAACGAGAAACTGGGAAACTGAAGTTTCTGAGAAGCCAAAAAAGCACCCAAGAAAGTTGATGTCAATGGCTGGATCTGAATTCAGAGCTTCAGTTTCCCAGTAGAGTCCTACCTTACGGGTATGGGGGCCAAGTGATAGTGTGCCTCTCTTAATTCTCTTTCTCTTCTTGAATATTTTTTTTATTTATTTGAAAGAGAAAAAGAGAAAGAGAGAGAGAATAGGAGCAGAAGGAGAGGGGTAGAAAGAGAAGCAGACTTCCTGTTAAGCAGGGAGCCTGACGCAGGGCTCCATCCCAGGACCCTGGAATCATGACCTGAGCTGAAGGCAGATGCTTAACCAACTGAGCCACCCAGGCGCCCCCTCTCTTAACTCTTAACTGCGGCTGGCTCCTCTGTCCCTACATCCATCCAAGGGAATAAAGGCATGAAGCCTCATCGTGCTTTTGGGGATCCCATCATCTTCCACTCATAGGAGAATATGAACGTTTGGAGCAATACCTAGAGAAGATTCTTCTTAACCCTCCTGGGGGCCACAACATGCAGATTTCAATTACAATAGTTATTTTTTTTAATTTTCATATTATTGTTTACTTTCATGTCTTACTTCTTAAAAAGCAAGAATTTTTTCTTACATATGTTTTTACTGAAGTTCTATTTGTCAGCATCTAGTATAACACCCGTGCTCATCCCATCAAGTGCCCTCCTCAGTGGCCGTCACCCAATTACCCCGTCCCCCCCAACCATCGCCCCTTCCCCAACCCTTTGTTTCCCAGAGTTAGGAGTCTCTCATGGTTTGTGTCCCTCTCTAATTTCTCCCCCAATCATCATATGGTTTCACTCATAGGTGGAATATAAGAAATAGTGAAAGGGATTTTAAGGGGAAGGAGGGGAACTCAGTGGGAACAATTACAATAGTTCTTTTGCTGTCTGTCCCCTTTGTTAATCTCTTGAGTTTCCAAGGTGGGACTTTTGTTTTCTTGCACCCCAAATGTGCCTACCACAGAGGGATACAGTAAGAGCCAGACTTGTTGAATCTAGTGAATGGGGGCGGATGAATGGTGGGATCTTGGGCAATAGCTGCCTGCCTGACTAGCACCTTGTAGCCATTGGATATCAAAGATACGTGATACTTATAGGACAGTCTACAGATTACAAAGGGTTTGCTTGAATCCATCATCCCGTAAGGCAAGTTGAGTTTCAATTCCAAAGATGTGGTCTCTCAATAAGAATGATTTTTTTTCTCTGTATTCACTTTCTCCTCAATTTTATACATGACTGGTGGCATCCTAGGTCGTACTGTGAATTCTTATTTTTAAATACGAATTTGATGGGAGCACCTTGGTGCTTCTTCACATTAGTTGTTTTTTTTGGCAAGTTTCAAGAGTTTTGGAAAGTGCTTATTTCTGTTCTTTGCTCGTTTATATTTTGTGGTCTCAATATACTACTATTTTTCTTACCAGTTTTCATAAGCACAGTGCAGAGTAAAAAATGTAGTCACTGTAGGCCATAGTTGTGACAATTTTTCCTCCAAACTCACTGCTGTTTTAATTGTAGCTCAGGGTTTATTTTCATAAAGTATAGCATTTTTACATGGCCTTTTCCACTTATATCTCTTGAATATTTTCATTTGAGAGATTTCTTCAAACACTTTAAAGTGTCTTCCCTGTTAAAGAGACTTGGTAAAAAGGTAATCTAATTTAGCACACATACGTTGTTATGTTTTAAATTCTCACAGTTTACTTTTTATCCGGAGGTTGTTTTGATGCTGGTTATGAAGTGAGGTTCCAAGCTCATTTTTCCTCCCAAATATTATCCATCTTTCAATTACACTTACTGGTTTATCTTTGCCATCTGTGTACACACACACACACACACACACACACACAGACACACACACACACACACACACACAGAATCCTTTGTTTCATTTTACAGATAAGAACATTGGGACATAGAGAAGTAAATTAACAATTTTGAAGTCAACCGGTTAGTTAGTGGAAGATCTAAGAGGAAAGTTCATTTCTGTGGATTCCCAATTCAGGGCTGTTGCATCTGTCTTACAATGCACTATCCTTATTTCCTTAGACACCATGATTTATGAGATCACTTATTTCCACCATCCCTAGAGCTGCATTATCCAATTGGGTAACTACCAATTACATGTAGCTATTGTGGCTAGTCCCAAATGAGATACATGGCAAACATCAAACACACTGGATTTTATTCTTACTTTATTTTACTTTTAAACACGCCAGATTATAAAGACTCGGTGCAAAAAACAAGAATGTAAATATCCCAATACTCTTTATATTGATTACCCATTGAAATGATATTAGATATTTTGGATTGAACAAAATGTAGCACTGACATGAATTCACCTACTTTAAGTCTAATGTGACTATTAAGACAATAAAAATCACATACACATAGGCTTGTATTATGTTCCTACTAGACAGTGTTGGAAACTAGATTCTCAATTCTATGTGGGATTGTGGTTGTTTTGTTTTGCTTTCTCAGCATTTGATCTTAGCAATTAATGCTGTTCCCAGTAATAATAGATGCTCACTAAACATTGGTTAAATGAATGAATGTGAATATGTGAAGGCACAATGACAACCACGCTCCCTTTTGAAAGGATCTGGCTTTCAAACATCATGTTGGCCAAGTTTCTTTTTCTCCCTCAAGCTTGAAGGGATTGGTTAGGCCACATGATAACCATCAAAAAGAGTCCCTTAGTCACTAGGAATGGATAGGGAACAGTCCAGGAGGGGACATGAATTGAAGCCACATGGGCCATCTCTTTGAGAACCCTAAAGTTTCAAGAGCGAAATAAGCCTGTAGTTCTAATGGCACCTTGACTGATCACAGACAAATCTTAGGTTTCCACTTAGGTCAATGCCTCTCCTTCTCTCTCTCTCTCTCTCCTCTCTTTCTCTCACTCCAAAGCTGGTATCACTCTGCATTCCAGCCCTTCTCCTCAGTTTCTCTCCCTCTCTCTTTTTTTAGAAAAGATTTTATTTATTTATTCACAGAGACACAGGCAGAGGGAGAAGCAGGCTCCCTGTGGGAATCCCGATGCAGGACTCAATCCCAGGACCCCAGGATCATGCCCTGAGCCAAAGGCAGCTCAACCACTTAGCCACCCAGATGCCCCTCCTCAGCCTCTCTTGAAGCAAGTCCTATACAACTGCATGTTCTTCAGCCCCCCACCACACATGAAGGCTGACAGTACGGTGTTTGGGGTGCAGGCTCAGGAGATGGAGGACCCAGATGAATCTTATCCTTTCTTTGAATGAATCTTATCCTTTATCAGCTTTTCAATCATGGGAAAGTTTCTCTACCTCTCTCTGCCTCTTCTTCTTCATATATGGAATCAGAACTCTACATAGTAATTCTATAGCGTTAGGACACTCTTGGACACAGCCCGTACTTCATAGATATTAGTTAACTCTTCCTGTTAGAAGATAGTAGAGCCACCTAGAACACATTCTAATCTGTAAACCACACTCACCTTTTTGTTTATCTTTTATCTTCTCTGGGTCCCCTGAGCCACAACAGAGCATTTCATTTTCTGTAGATCCCCCTAAATTCCCGGTTGGCACCAGGAAAGTCTAGTGAAGATAAGAAGCACATGACCACATGTCACCAGACAGGAAGCAGAGTTTGGCTGTGTGGGGGTGACTGAAAAGGCCCATAGGGGAGGAGCAGACTTGAGATGTTGCTAAAGCTCTGCTGCTAACTCACCTACCTGGGATTTCCTCTCTGGAAATCGGTTTCCTTATCTCTAAAAAGAAAGGTGTTGAACCTGGTAAGTGTTTCCCAAAGTGTTTTCTGTAAAACTTGGGTCCAATCAGATGGTCCTTGAAAAATGACTTGTTTTAGTTTGGGTTCCCCCCTCAAAGCTCTGAGAAAAGGTTTTGGTGACAAGAGGATTAATCAGGAGTTGATCCCAAGAAGGACAACAAGGGCGAAGAAGTTGGATGAAGGAAATGGGAAAGCCACAGATGATGAACTATGGAGTGAACTTCCAGTGTAAGGAAGAGGGGCTCCATCTTCCCGGGATCCCTTGAAAGGCCAAAGACAACACCCCATGGATTGTCCTACCAAGGCATGAAGAATCTGGGATATTTAACATCCGACTCTTGCACATTATTGTTTGAGGATTGTTCCCGGAAGTGTTGACTCTGCTCAGCTGAGAAAAGTCTCAAGCAAAGAGAAAGAAGCTTCTTGAGGTCAGAAGCTTGTGGATCATACACAGACTGTCCATTGAGGCCCAGGTCACTCCAGGGGGACCACAGGGACATGCCCTTTCCATCTCCCTCGTGGAGAGGTGGATATGCAGCTTTGGGGGGGAGTCAAGGAGAGGGATAAAGACCTTGAAGTTGGTCAAAACCTTGTTACTCTGTGGCCATGTGACTCAGAGCAAGTTTCTGTTGTGTTAAACATCAGCTCCATAAGCATAAGAGGGTGGAAGTGAGGACTAAAAAGGACAAAAAACACACAGAACCCTCTTCCCAGTGCCCCACATGAGTTAAACACTCAATAAATATTACATATTTTATTTTATCATTATTTTACCAAAGACTGTGCATTATTCCACAGGAAAGAAATTGGCATAACTGGGTTGAGCACCACGTCCCCAACGTGCTTATCCACAGATCCTTTCTTTTTAAAAAAGATTGATGGATGGATTGATTGATTGATGAGAGAGAGAGAGAGAGAGAGAGAGAGAGAGAGAGAGCCTGAGTTCATGGAGGGGCAGAGGGAGAGGGAGAAACAGAGTTCTTGCTTAGCAGGTAGCCCAGCTCTGGGCTTGATCCCAAGACCCTGGGATCATGCCTGAGTCAAAGGCAGATGCTTAACCAACTGAGCCACCCAGGAACCCTCCATAGGTCCTTTTTTATGCTACATGAGATGAGGCCTCAATTTCTTCCTGGTCTCTAAAGTATGGAGAGGATCCCTCCACCCCTGACAGGATACTAACCCAGCAATAAACCCAGAAATGGTGTTGGCTGGAAATTTGCTAATTTCCGGGGGAATCTCTCTGATGCCTTTTCATGAGAACACAGCTGTTCAGAGAACCCTAAGTGGGCATACCTCTCTGGCCATGCCAGCAGCTACACCTGGTTTGGCCAAGGCACATTGAGTCACCGCTGTGCCATCGTTGAGAGAGAAGCCTGTCCTTCTACCTGAATTCTCTGTTTTGTTTTTGTTTTTCTTTTCTTTTCCAAGGGCATAGATGAAAATCAGGCAGTTTGGGTTTGTTTGTTGGTTTATGGTTATAATTAGAGAACACCTACCTGTAATGAGACTCACTCTTACGTGTGTCAGTAAAGGCTCTAAATCCATCAGTGTGGCCAACATATACTAATTGCAGGACCGAAGGTAAGTCTCCTAATTTTGTGAGTCTTGCTGAATGAGAGCAATACCATGTACCTCTCTGAAGTCATTTGAGAGCCAAATAAGACAATAAGGCTCAAACACTTCAATCCTCCATTGTAAACTCTAAAGTTCCAAAGTAAATAAATAATTAAAATACTGGATCCACAAACAGTTTGCCCACGTGTCCAGAAAAACATGAAAGAGGTTGGCAGGAGAATGTGAGAGAGAGCCTTTTGAAGCCTTCTGGGTATATTGTTAGTTTTATTTGTGCTTTTTTTTAAAGATTTATTTATTTATTTTAGAGACAGAGAGGGAGCAGCACGAGGGGCAGAGGGAGAAGGAGTCTCAAGCAGACTCCCCGCTGAGTGTAGAGCCCAACATAGAGCTCGATTTCACAACCTTGAGATTACGATCTGAGCCAAAACCAAGGGTCAGATGCTCAACCACCTGTGCCACTCACACACCGAATATTGTGACCTTAAAAATGTATAGTGTGGAATGGGGGTTGCCAGAGGCATGGACTGAGGAAGAACAGGATGTTAGTGGTCAACGGGTATGGAGTGTCGGGGGTTCCAGTTTGGGAGGATGAAAGGGTTCTGGAGATAGATGGTGGTGATGGTTGCAACAACCTGAAAGTACTTAATGCCACTGAACTTCACATTGAAAAGTGGTTAAAATGGTATATTATGTTATGTATGTTTTATCACAATTTTAAAAATACAATTTGCATTTCAAAAAA
The DNA here is from genome assembly GCF_048418805.1 of Vulpes vulpes. Lineage (NCBI taxonomy): Eukaryota > Metazoa > Chordata > Mammalia > Carnivora > Canidae > Vulpes > Vulpes vulpes. Next base: position 7,046,809 of record NC_132792.1, on the reverse strand, counting down.
GAAGCACATACAGTGTGGAATATCTACTATGTCCCTCCAGAGGGTAGGGAGTCAATAGCGACCCAAGACCCACAGGACCCCTGGTGGGGCTAGGCTCACCTTCTAGTGGGGAAGACAGGCCCTTGGAGGGAGCTTTATGATCCAGAAGAGAGGTGTTTAAATCCCAGACTCCTGGGGCTGTGGATGCAAGGAGAAGGGATTCTGGGAAGGATGTTTGTCTGGAAATGCTTCCTGGGCAGCGGCAGGGTCAGAGGGATGGATCTGGTTCTGACAGAGGGCAAAGCAGGTGTGGAAGCCAAGCAGGACAGGGACCCCAGGGCACAGGCCTGAGCCAGAGACAGGTCCAGGGTGGTGGGCAGTGTGGAGGGCAGATGGTGACAAATAAGGGGTGAGGATCTGGAGGATGGGGCTGGAAAGACAGAAGCTCCAAGATGAGGAGGCCCATGAATCATTTCCCCCAGAGGCACTGGGAAGCTTGGGTAGGATTGAGGAAAGGGAATGACACATTCAAATGAGCCTTTCTGACAACTCACTGTGGCAGAGGTGGGAAGGACACGTGAGAGTGACAGGGAGCAAGCTGGGCCACAGGGAAAGCTGGCAGGAGGGACCACAACACGGTGGTGCTGGGCCCTGTGGGGTGGCAGTGTCCTTGGATCCCAGGGAGCAGAGGCTGGTGTCCCTTCAGGTCAAGGAGTGAGGAGTCACGAACAGGACACAGATTCCTGGCTTGAACAACTTAGCAGATGGGCAACTTGACAAATACTTGCTGCCTGGCTGTTCAGGTGGGTCGATGGATGGAGAGTGCGCTGCTTTTGAACCTTGGTGCATTTGAACACATTGCTCACCTTGAGTTGTTCTAATTCCCCCTCAGTCCCTGGAAATGCATCTCCAGCCTCCTCTGACCCTCTCCTTCCAAGCTCGCTCATCGGGTGCCCATGGCATCCTGCCATTTCCTCTTTCTAAGCTCCCTTAAACTTGCCGACTCATCCCTCTGCCACTGCAGGCTTCAAGGAGAGGAGGGACTGTCTTTCCTCTGTGCTCCCAGAGTCCACCCGATGGACGACGGTAAATTAGTGCTTGTCGAATGGGCCGCGTGTTCACTTGGGCTTCCAATTCACCAGATTATAAACCCCCAAGAGCAGGAGCCACACCTGTCTCGTTCACCATCCTGTTCACCGAGTCTGCCTGCTACAGAGGAAGTGTCTGATGGGGAGTATTTGATCTGGTTTAGCTAGTAGGGCTGGCTTCATGCAAGGGTGGAATATGGCTTTTCTTAAAGGATCCTATATGAAAAAATATATCTGAACAAAGCTTTGCTCCTACAAAACTTCCATAGAACTGTAAAGGGAAAGGAGAGAAAATGAGTGAAAATATCAGTGAGGGTGACAAAACATGAGAGACACCTAACTCTGGGAAACGAACAAGGGGTAGTGGAAAGGGAGGTGGGCGGGGGGTTGGGGTGACTGGGTGATGGGCACTGAGGGGGGCACTTGGCGGGATGAGCACTGGGTGTTATGCTAAAATGTTGGCATATTGAACTCCAATAAAAAAATTAAAAAAAAAAAAAGGACTGTGGTGGGACAGCAAGGGAGAGCATCCTTCTACATCTTTCTTCCATGCACCTGTGAGAGGGAACTTGACCACTCAGGGCTTTGGGACTTAGCATACACACTCATGCACTTCTTCCCTCCCTCCTTCATTCACTCGCTCATGCATTTATTCTTTCAACAATATCTTTCAATGTGGTCACAGAAGCCTGGGTGTTAGTTTGCTGGTTCCGGACTCCGTCCTCCACCAATGCAATGGGATGATGGCAAAGGTGGCCATTGTCCCGAGGGTGTGGTTCTCTCCAGGATGTTCATTCAAAAGAGCACATAGGGAGAAGAAATGGGTAGGAAATATAGGAAATATCAGAAAGGGAGACAGAACATAAAGACTCCTAACTCTGGGAAACGAACTAGGGGTGGTGGAAGGGGAAGAGGGCGGGGGGTGAGGGTGAATGGGTGACAGGCACTGAGGGGGGCACTTGACGGGATGAGCACTGGGTGTTATTCTGTATGTTGGCAAATTGAACACCAATAAAAAATAAATTTATTATTAAAAAAAAAAGAACAAAAGAACACATAAGAGATACATCATCTCTTTCTCAGACTTCTAAAGACCTATGTGAGCAGGAATAGTCCTGGGGAGGTATGGGAAGCAGGTGTCAGCCAGGAGGAGGCTCCTCTGTGAGCTCCCCACCCCACTTCCTGCATGGGAGGAGCTTCCTCCTATCTGGATGTGGATGTGGACATGACCAAAGCACTGCCTGGCCTTCTTCCACGTGCGCTACACATTGGGTTGGGTGAACTCTGAGTTCCATTCTAAGTTCCTAGAATCCTAAAGCCAAATCTCTTGCAGGGTTACCTTCCTCCAACCTATCCTTTATATTTTTTCAACTGATTTGTTACCATTGCAAGTGGAGGAGCCACGTCTCATCAAGCCACGACCATGGTCCAAAGACGTGAGATCTGAATCTTTGCCTGGCTTCTCACCAATCAGCTGTGTGACCACAAGGTAGTTATAGAACCTCTCTGAGGCTCATTTTCCCTTCTAAAGTGATGGGCCCCACACCTGCCTCCTGGGTTGCCATGAAAATGACCCAAGACGGTATATGTGAAAACTCCCAATACTCCCTCTGGTACAGAATGTGGGGTGAGTATCATGATTTATTGTTGACTCCCTGCTCCAACATTTTTGTCAAGTGACTTTGGAGAAAATAATAGAACCCCCTTTCACGCTTCCATTAATTGATGCCTGCAAACCTCTTAGGACAATGTCTGGCACAGGTAAAGCACTAACATGTAAATGCTGGTAATAATTACTACCTGTAGTATGAGCTTCTAACACTCTGCTCAGCCCCCGGCCTAGTCCTCCTTAGTGCCTCGTCATTACCAATCTTCACCTACCTTGTCCACCACCCGCCATCGTGCCTCCCCGCCCTCCCCCAGGCTCCTGCTCCAGCACCCATACAGAGCCTGAGTCAAAGCAAAAGTCCAAGTCATCCATGGAGGGTAATGAAAACAGTGGCCTCTGTCACCCAATGCTCCACTTTACAGCGCTGGGTCCAGCTCGCCAATTGGATTTCCCAGAAGCACTGTGTGAGGAGTCCTGCCTCAGGCCGGAGCCCCCAAACAGCTCTAGGGGGGGGTGGTTCCCAGGTACTTAGAGGGGGGGTGTCTCTGCAGATGTTGTGCAGTCTCAAAGCCCAACCTGTGGTGCAGGCCCCAGGGGCCAGGGAGCTCTGGGCCCCCAGGAACACCTAGGCCCGGTGCACAGTGCCTGGCTACCCAGCTCTTCTCTGTGATAAGTGAGGAATTCCTGGGAAGCCACACTAACCATTTAAGCGGAGTTTCCGTGGCAATAAAATTTTCCAGGAAAATGTAAGATGCTGACAGCCACATCTCGTTTCTGACTCTGCAGCTGGGGAGAGGCTGGTGCGGGCAGAGATAAGACAGGGAATGCTGGGGGAGTGTCTGGAATTCCAATTAGTTTTGGGTTTCTCCCAGGCTGGACTTCACCAACTCAGGGCTGACCTTGATTTGAAATATTTGGGCAAAGCGGTTTTGACATGAAGCCGTTTGTACTCAGGTTTCCTGTGGGAACCAAGTCCCTTTCATGGGTCTCGGAGGTCTTACTCCCTACCCGTCATGTGGAGTCCCAGGCCAGGCAACTTTGACAGTCTCCCAGGGAGATGCTGTGAAATACACCCAGAATTGTGTTTGGGGAGCCAGATGTAGAGTGCGGGGGAGAGCCATGTATTTTGAAATGATTTGGACGGTAGGCAACATAAGCCAACCCCCATGTGCTTAATAAGCCCCAAGAGATTCATTTATTAGAAGAATCCTGGCTAGGTCAGGGACTGAAGCAAGAGTTGAACGTCAAAGATGCCCAAAGGGAGTGGACTCAAGTGGCTTGGGAAACCCTGCACAGCCGTGTCTGGGGCTCTCTCAGAGCAGGGGCTGCCACTGAAGCGCCCCAGCATAAAGATCTTCTGTTCCAGGGCCCCGCTCAACTCCGACCTGGGGGTGCAAAAGCAGCAGTGGACCACAGCGTGAATGAAGGAGCGTGCCGGAAGACTTTATTTTATTTTTAGTTTTTTAAAAATTAGACTAAACTTGGATTATTTATTTATTATTTTTTAAAATTTGCTAGTATTGAAGTTCGATTTGCCAACATATAGTATAACACCCAGTGCTCAGCCCATCAAGTGCCCCCCTCAGTGCCTGTCACCCAGTTAGTTACTCCAACCCCCCACCCCCACCTCCCCTTCTGCAACCCTTTGTTCGTTTCCCAGAGTTAGGAGTCTCTCATGGTTTGTCTCCCTCTCTAATTTTTCCCACTCAGTTCTGGAGAGCTTTATTTACAAAAACAGACAATTGGCCAGTTTGGTCCTTGGACAGGGGGTGCTGCTCTCACACCCCATTCTGGCCAAGGATGCACTGCTCAGTGTACTTCCCTCACAAGGCGCCCCCCCTCCCTCCTCTGGGACTTCACCCCAGGTCTTCACAAGGAGGATCCTGATTGGTGAGCACTGGGCAGTGATTTGGTAGCGGGTCTAAGCCAATCAATTCACTGATACACCACTGACCACAGCGATTGGCTCAGGTTGGCCCAATTGATACGGGAGAGCTTGGTTCTTGTCTCACCAAGTGGAAGAATGGATCTCTTGGATACAGGAGAATGAGTAAAGGGCTAGGAGTTTATTGAGTAAAGACATAGAGAAAGCTCTCAGAAGTGAGAGGGATCGGGACAGGGTTGCCACTGAGGGCTTGAAGGGTTGGTCTTTTATTGAGAGCCTAATCAGGGCTAAATCCTAATCCTAATCCAACCTAAATCCTTTTAACATATCCACTGATATCACCATTGAGTAAGGGCTAGTGATAACATCTTTAGTGGCTTACTTCCTTTTTAGAGTCTGATGATTTTTTGTTGGTCACAGATGACTGTCATCAAAAAGACGCCCTCCCTGCCCACACCCAGGGCAGGGTGGTCTGGCTTGTTCCCTTGTCTCTGGTTTCCTTACACCTCAGCATTTGGGGGATTTTTGTGAGCCTGCTTCGGAGGCCCCCTACCTAGCCCTGCATAGCCTCATTTGTCTGTAACTCAATCAAAGTGAAGAAGGGGCTTTGCTTGTGAAAGAGGATGGAAAGGCCTCTTGTCTTTCCCTCCCTCCCGCTCCTCTGTCCTCTACCCATATTTCTACATTTTCCCCTCTCCCTCTCTTAAGTCTTTTTCTCTTTTGCGTTCCCTCCTCCACCCTCCTTCCCTCCTTCCCTCATCCCTCCCTCCCTTGTACAGGTATAAGTTAATATCTTTGAAGGAGCTCTTGGGCTTTGAGGTTTTCGTAAACCAGGATCCAGGGCTTGTGTCCACAGCCCTTTCTACTTTGAGTTACTTCAAACTGAGACAGATCGGCGTTCTGAACCTTTACTACCTGCTGAGTGGCAGTGCGCCCAAAGCCTTGGGGGTGTAGAGATGAGCAAGCCCCTCCCACATCTCCAAACAGCTCATGGCTGATGAGGAAGATGGATACACAACCAAGAAAATCACTATACAGTGTGACACAGCAAGCAGTAGGTTTGAAGAGCAGGCCTCGTCTTGGTGTAGACAGGGTGGCTCAAGGCTACAAGAAGGAGGAGGCCCCAGACCATCTGACTGCAGGGAAGAGACAGTACCGAGTTTGGAGGGAACTGGTGTGGGACAGGAGTGCATGCAGGGACAAGTAAATGTGGTCACAGAGGGTGGGGAACTCTAGCATGTTCCTAGTGAGCTCTTCAGATCCTCCACCCGTTTTGTCCACCTTCTACTCCACCCGACTCTGACACCTGGGCTTCTTTAGAATGATTGATCGAGAGAGGAGCCTCAGCGCTGCTGGAACCATAGGCGGCAGGTGCTGGGAGCAGCCCACCCGGGCAGAGCCCAGTGATGGAAGAATAAGCAGTCGGCCCTCCAGGACACATGTCTCCAGGCCTCGTGGACAATCCTCAGGTCTTTGCCTGAGCCACTTCTGTGCTGTTCCGTAGCCTTCTGGACTCATTAACGGGCAGTCTGAGGCTAGATTGATGTCAATCGAATAGACTTGCCTTCCAATTCTAACTCCGAGACATCTTGTGATCTTGGACAAGTCACTTTACCTCTCTACATTCATTTAGCCTGTTTAGCCAATGGGGCTAATCTCCAGGCCTATGGGTCTGGAGAGCATGGGTATCGAGTGTCTGGCATACAGGACATGCTCAGGAGATATAAGATGGTGATATTATCAGCCCAATAAGACAGACGTCAGGATGAGAAGGGGCCCATGGAAGCACAGGATTTCTGGGGCAGGTGGGTGGGCAGCCCATGTGGAAAGGGGTGGAGACTCCTGTCTACTCCCTTGGGCTGCTCAAGTCATTGGCTAACCCAAACATGCCCTCGATTCTTTGATTTTCTCCTAACATGGCAGGACTAACCCACACACCCACCCTTGGAAAAGCAGGTGCCCTTTGAACCTTGGGCTCCTGCTCAGGCCCCACCAAAGTGCCTGAACACTGGAGCTTCCACCACTTACTGTGTGTATCTGTTTAAAAAGTAGATCTTTTAAAAATCATTAATTATTAATATATGAATTGATGTATCTGTTTTAAAATCTAAGCCCAATACTATTTTTGAAAACAGTTTAGCTGACCTGGAATGTCCTGCACTTTGGAAGAAGGCTCTGCCTTGGTTGGCTTAGTTGGCAGGTTTCACAAAACCTTAATTTTCTTTTCTCCTACTCTCTCCAAATCTTCAGTGAATGGCCTCTGGGCAAAGGCATTGTCTTGTGCATCTTGGGCACTGACGGTTTTAAGATCAAGAGCCTATTTGATGTTTGGAGGAGGAGAGCCCCCAGGGAGTGATTTGTTTTTATCGTTGAGTCTGTCTCCAGTACTCGTGTGTGATGTGTTTTCACAAGCACGGGGTTACCCTGGCCGGCTTCAGCCTCTGCAGATGCAGCATCTGACCAACCCCGAAAGGGAGCAGAGCCTCAGCTGCCCAGATGGATCCTAGGAGAGAGCAAAGTCTCCATCCAAACTGTTCACTTGTGGCCAGATGTGTTGGAAAGGGTTGGGACTCAGGGCGATGGGAATTCAGGTACTGAATGGTGGGATTGGGGCTCCCAAGGGACTGCCTCTTGGAGCAGTTGCCTCCATCCTCACATATTCGTGGTGGGAAGAGCACAAAGCTTGAAGGGAGGATTCCCTGGGATGGGTACACAGCCTCCAAACCTCAGGGTCATGACTGGAGAAGCAAGGGTCAGAGCCTCCATCCTCAGGAGGGCTCCCAGGAATAAGTAGCTAGCATGACTTGGAACAGGGACGTAGGTCAGCCCGCAGCCCTTCTCTCTAAGGTGGCTTTGACTGAGCATGGGGTTCCAGGTGACAATAGCCTGGCTGTTTCCAGGACAGTGAGAAAAAGGGCCTCCATGGCAACTGAGTGCCTCATGCTGGACCTTTATGGCAGGAGCTCTGGGTGAGAGTTGTGGCATCTCTGGGAAACATGAATGGCTTCAGAGCCCCAGATTCAGAGAGGAGCTGGCTCAGGGCTCAGGGCCAGTGGACAACCATCATGGGAAAGCACCCAGAATGCCTTAGGTGGCCTTGTAACCAGCCTTTCTTCCCCAGGTATTTATTCAATGAGCAGAGTCCTGGGCAACCCCTGGGAGTTGGGAGGCCCAGAGATGAGCCAGGCATGGCCCATCCTATAGATATCTCAGGTCACTGGTTGCCTTATATAGCTATTTGGGCATCTGAGAAGTGTTCCCCTCTTCTAAACTGATAAGCCTTGAGTTGAATCTCCCTGTGCAATGGATTCTGCTTTAGAAACTAGAGACACAGTAAATAAAGCCCACTCCCTGCCCCAGGGGTGCTCCTATTCTGGGAGTACAGGTGGCTGCTGAACAAGAGGCCTTGTCAAAAAGAAACTCGAGGGGCATCTAGGTGGCTCAGTGGTTGAGTGTCTGCTTTTGGCTCAGGTCATGATCCAGGGTCCTGGGATTGAATCCAGCATCAGGGTCCCCATGAGGAGCCTGCTTCTCTCTCTGCCTATGTCTCTGCCTGTCTTGGTGTCTCTCATGAATAAATAAATAAATAACGTCTTAAAAAAAAAAAGGAAAAAGAAACTCGAAACCCTTTGGCACGATGTTCAAGATCTTTAACAATCTGGCTCAACCTGCATTTCCCCATCTTTCCTTTTCCAGCCTGCCCCAATCCCCCTGACAGGGCCCCACCACCCTCTCGGGCCTGGAATGTTCAGGCCTCAGAGCTCTGCCCCGCTGGTCTCTCTACAGGGAGACTGCTTTCCCCTGGACTCAGTTCACTTAGATCATCCTTACCGTTGAAGGTCAACGGCTGACATCAGCAGCTTATTATACATGTCGAACAGTGGGGCTCAGCTTTTTGGGCACTTGACCATTTATTGGATTTTTGAGCTTCCACCAATGTAGGGGAATACAGACAGTCTGCTCCTCTCCAGCTAGGGGGTTGGCACACACCTGTGTCTCTGATTTAAAATTAGTCTGGAATGTTTCATTGGTGGGTTGGAGGATCAGGAGTGGGAGAAAAAAGGAACTCACTTTTACTGATCACAGACTCTCTGCCAGACCCGGCAGGGTCCCCTTCCCTTTGTATGGTCATAGACTGTCCAGGTTAAAATTCAGGCTTTGCCAGCTTCCAGCTGTGTGACCCTGGGCAACACCATACATCCCCGCTCTCCAGTCTTCTCATCTGTACAATGGGAAGCATAACAATGTAGATAGACCTTGTGATGTTTACATTAGTTCGTGCATTTTTAGGATTCTTAGATGTGAAATAGGCGCTAGTGGTTATATAATGATCCTCAATGTCACCATCACAACGTCCTTATTTTTCACTCCTCTGAAGATGCTTGGTCTCGTCTCTGTCTTGCAGGTGGTCCAAGGCTCCTAGAGAGCCGGTCACATGTCCAGAGACCAGAGACTTGGGGAGGGCATGGCAGAGTCAGGTTTCAAAGCCAGAGCACTCGGTGCATTGTGACACACACCACTTGGGCTGTCTATTCCCACGGATTCCACCTCCCGCGCTCTCAGGCGGTGTCAGCTCAGGTTCCGGGTTTGCTCTGTGGCTCTTTGCTTCTGTAATGAGGTCTCTGTCAATTACCCACCCCTGCCTCGACCGTCTCCAGGGCAGTGCTGGCCAATTGTGCTGTCAGGCCAGGGTCTGGGCAGGCGTCTCAATTTGGGCAGCTATTCAGTGGTCAATCACAATCTAAAACAGAGACAGCAGGGCAGCCTTATGCCCGGTGATTTCTGGAGACCAGCCAGCCCCAGCTCCCAATAACGACACTCAATCTCTCAGCATGGAGTTTTCCAGCAGACATTTCATGCTAGGCCAGCCTAGTGCTAATTATAATTGGTTCTGGCTAGTTCCCGCAGGAGCTGTTAAATTCTTTATTTGCCCACTTTTTGGGGTTGTTTTCTCTCTTTGAGAAAGAGCCCCTTGCATCCCTGGAAAAAAAAAAGAGTATCTCCCCTGATCCATGCTAGAACATATCCTCTTACTACGGTCCCATCTCATTGCAGCCATCAGCAGTCTCTGTAAGTGGACAGTTTTTTGATCTACTAGAATATCAGTGCTGGTCATTGGTGTGGTAGCCCAATGGCATGTGCCTGATTTCTTTGATTGACCTCCAGCTTGGGGGTTCCAGACATCAGACTGTCTGTAGGGAATACTCACTGGCAAACCAACCTTCTCTTTGATAAGGACTAGCCAGGGAAGCCCTGCCAAGTTATCCTTGTGGTGTGTACAAATTTATTCAGAAGGTTATGGGGTTCAACACATGCCATCATGGGGCTGAAATGTGTTGATTTAGGACTTGCCTTTCAACTGGCTATGGCTTCTCATCAGCCAGGATCTTAGTAACCACATGGGGTAACTAGGCTCTCCTCTACAGTTATAAAACACTGGTCACATCCATTATCTTATTTGGTCCTGGGTGTAAGTCTTTGAAGTAAGGGTTGTTATTTTCTCTGATTACCAGATGAACAAATGGGGTTCAGAGAGTGGTTAAGTAATTTGCCCCTGGCTACACAGTTATGACATGCAGAGGATTAGAACTTGGCATTAATTAGATGTCAAGCCTCTTGCTCTTTCTGTTTTATTTTCACTTGTTTATTCTAAACTGTTTATTGGGAGCCTATCAGACAGTAATCTAGGCACCTGGAAGTCCAGCAGCCATGAACTGGTTTCTCCATGGCAGGAGATAGCCACCAACAACCTCAACTGGAAAGTGGTCCTGCAGTGGCTGTTGGAAGCATAAACTGGGACAGCTTCCATGGAAGTCAGTTGGGCGATAACTCTCGAAATGTAAAATGCACTTTCCCTTTGATCCAGCACTTTGGCTCCTAGGTAATTTATCCCACAGGCGTACTAGCACATATGCAAAGCCACTGATCTCTGTACGAGCGTATTCATGGCATCGCTGAACTAGCAGAAGAGTGGAAACAGCTGGAATGCCCATCTCGGGGGCTGATTAGGTAAAAAATGGCACATCATAGGCATTCAAAAGAGGAAAGCAGTCCAAAAACAGGTGATTGATAGCTTGCTAGCTAGTTATAGAAATAGATGAAATGACATCTAAAGTATTTTGTCAAATGAAAGAAGCAACTCCTAGAAGAGTGCATGCAGGGTGCTACCATTTAATTATGGGGAAGCTTGAAGGAAAGAATGGGTGTTCTTTATGGCATAAAGCACACTGGGAAAGATTCTGAGAAAGTGGGACCCACAATTTCCCACAAGGACAACTGAGATGGCTGGAGAAAGGAGACAGAGAAAAATCTTTCCCTCTTTTTCTGTGCATGGCCTTTTGTATAACTTGGATGCATGTGCAGTGTGTGTTCCAGAATATATAGTCAGTGAAAGAAAGGCCAATGTGAGAGTGACTGGTGGCAGGTCACGAAAGATCTCCTTGTGGATTTGACATTTAAGTGGAAATCTGGATAAGAGAAGGGAGTTGCTGGTGATAGACTGTAAAGGCAGAGGGAGCAGCTAGTGGAAGGCCTGACCTAAGGAGACTGACAGGAGGCCAGTGAGGGGCTGAGGGGCTGAAGGGAGATGATGAGCTGATGGCGAGTCTAGAGATGTGGCACACATGAGAATATGTCGGGATTTTGTCAACTAGCGTAAGGAGCTGAGATTTTACCTGAGGATGATAAGAGGTCACTGGACTTGAAGCAGGCAGTGGCCAGGCTGATGATTGCTCAGATGGAAGAGTGGGAAGGGATAGAGCAGAAGCAGGAAAAGGAAAGGGAGGCTGCCTGCGTCCGTTGTCAGGATTGAAGACGATGGCTTGACCAGGGTGGTGGAGGTGAAGATGAGGACACAGATTTGGACTAGGTTTTGGATGAGACCCACTGGACTTGATGACCATGGAGTGCATCATCGGGACACAAGTAAATCTCAAAGATAATTTTTAATGTGAAAAATTTGGCTGGAGAACATGGTACCACACACTGTGGTGAGGAATCCTGGGAAAGAGCAGACTTGGAGGGGAATCGGTTGTTCCATTTTGACCTCATGACCCTTGACATTCCTACTGAGATCATGTGGGATGTCCAATAGACGTTTGACTGAGTGGTTTTGGGATCTGGTAGAGGTAAGGGCTGGAAACAACATCTCAAGTGTTAGAAGTAATTGGATGACACTTACACAACCAGATAAGAGAGGGTTTAAGGAAGTAAGAACCTTAGGTGTTTCCAACTTCTCCAAGTGAAGCAGAAGAGCAAGAATGAAGAAATGATACTGCAGGTAGGGGAGGAGCAACCGGTGAATTAGGAGGAGAACTTGGAAACTGTGGTCTCGAAGAAGCCAAGAGAAAGAAGTGATTCAGGAAAGAGAGTGTTCTTCTGGGTCATCTTCAGCTGAGTGGTATTTGGTGACCCTGCAGGGAACAGTCTTGAAGGGGTAGCAGGAACAGAAACCCAACCATATGACCTGAGAGGAGAACATGGGGTGAGCAAATAGAGCTGGACCTGAAAGATTGTTTCTAATTGTTCTTGGGAAAAGCCAGAGAGGGAGACAAACCATGAGAGACTCCTAACTCTTGGAAATGCACTAAGGGTTGTGGAAGGGGCGGTGGGGGGGGGGGTTGGGGTGACTGGATGACAGGCACTGAGGAGGACGCTTGATGGGATGAGCACTGGGTGTTAAACTATATGTTGGCAAATCAAACTTCAATAAAAATGAAAAAAAGAAAAGGGAACAGATAAATGGGATGAGCTAGATGTAATGTAGGGCTAAGGAGAATTTTTGTTTGTTTTATTTTTAAACTATAGGACATACTAGAGCATTTGGTATGCCAATGGGAGTGATCCAGTAGAGAAGGAGCAATTGGGGAAAACACAAAAAGGAGGATATAATTGCAGGAGCAAAGTCCTTGAGTGGATGAGGGTAGATGAGGTCTAGAACACAAGTGGAAGGCTCACCTGTAGGGACCAGAGGCACTTTTCTGTTTTTCATAAAAAGATGAATAGAGAGAGCATGTGGGCAAGTGTTTGGTATGAGTAAAGGGAAGATGAATGAGACTTTAACAATTCTTTCCCTATTCTCCATGAATAAAAAATATATTTTACCTATAAGTGAAAGATCAGATGAAGTAATAATCTGAGAATGGAGCGGAGGGAGGAGGTGGAGTAGGACTTTAATAAGAGGGAAAATGTGGAAGTGTCACTTTGGAAAGTAGAAAGAGTGATAGAGTAGCAGGCACGTTTTGCATGTTGGTTTTTGAAATATGATGCTTTGAATTTAAAGTGAGATCAGTCAGCAAGGTGGTGTGTTTTTCTTCAGCAATAATCAGCTTCTCTGGCGTAGGCCACTGCATGGGTGAAGAAGTGAGTTAATGAGGTTTGGGCCTTGACTGGGTAAGAATAATGGGGGAGGAAGTGGTGGCAAACGAGCTAGGGTGTTTTCCAGCAAGCGGTTCCAGTAATGAACCATGGTTTCTGACTAAGTAGCATTTTAAAACATAAAATGATAAACTGATTGAGGTTAATGAATTCTTCAACAACTGTTGCAACGGACATACTCGTACTACTAGGAAGTGATAGGGAGCGTGCAAGGCAGCTTGGAATGGATGGCAGGTGGGTGCAGCTGTTGGTAAGACAAGGTCAAGACTATGACCACAGAAGTGTGTAGAGAAAGACCACAGGAGTGGGGGAGGAGAGAGGAACAGATTATTGGAGGTGAAGTCAAAATTGTTAGTGGGTCATATGCATGGATATCAAATCTGCATGAAAAATGATTGAAATTGAAGAAAGGGAAGACAGTGATCCAGGAACTAGTTATTAATGAATAAATGGAATAAGAGAGAGTCAGCAAGGTGACTTGGTAACCTACAGCAATATTCAGCTGCTCAGGTATGGGCCAGAGCATACATGAAGCAATAAATTGATGAGGTTTGGGTCTTGATCAGGTAAAAATGATGTTGAGGAGGCAAGAGAGTTACGGTTGTTCTCAGGGAAGTGGTTCTGGCAATGAGTTATGGTTCCTGAGTCACGTAAGGAAGAAAGTAGGCAGGAGTGACAACAGAGGAGCACCAGAGAACGGTGGATGCTGTTGGTGGACTTTGAAGGAATCAAGGTTTTTGAAGATGGGGTTTCAAGATATTGAAGAAATAATAGAGTAGGAGGTGGACACCCAACCCCATCACCTCTCAGGTCTGCGCAAAGTGCTAGAGAGCGTGGCAAAATGTCACCTGCCTACTTGGGGCTTATGGTCTAGCTGGTAGGCCTCACATAGATCAGTGACTACCAGAGTCTTGACCGCTAAACAGTAGGGTACAGGGCACAGGGTGCCATAAAGGTTTGAACAGGGACACCGGAGCTTGACTCAGTTCTGGCCTTTCGTATTTATTACATGGATGGCTTCTCAGCTTTTTTTTTTTTTTTTAAGCATAATGATTTTATTCACTTATTCATGAGAGGCACAGAGAGAGAGAGGCAGAGACATAGACAGAGGGAGAAGTAGGCTCCATGCAGGGGGAGCCCAATGTGGGACTTGATCCCAGGACTCTGGGTTCACTCCCTGAGCTAAAGGCAGATGCTCAACTGCTGAGCCACCCCGGTGTCCCACTTCTCAGCCTTCTATTGCAATCTCTCTCTCATGTCCCCTCCCCTACCACTCTTACTCATTGATTCATTCATATTATCTTTATTTCTCCAAGAGAATAGAAATGTCTTCGAGGGAAGGGAATGCATGGACGCATAGTTTGCCTTCCCTACGGAACCAAGCACCACAAAGTCAGGTATGAAGACCTATTTTAAATTGGTCTATCAGGGATCCCTGGGTGGCGCAGCGGTTTAGTGCCTGCCTTTGGCCCAGGGCGTGATCCTGGAGACCCGAGATCGAATCCCACGTCGGGCTCCTGGTGCATGGAGCCTGCTTCTCCCTCTACCTATGTCTCTGCCTCTCTCTCTCTCTCTGTGTGTGACTATCATAAATAAATAAAAATTTAAAAAATAAAAATAAAAAAATAAATTGGTCTATCAGCCATGATGTTGGTGGCAAATGACAGAAAGCCAACTCAGTCTGCCTCAGGGGAGAAATGGAATAACGGCCTCAGAAGACTGGGAATTTTGCAGGATGCATCTGGCTTCAGGCACGTCTCTCTCCCGGGAGCCAGTATGACTTTCACTGGGCATTTGTCTCTGCTGCTCTGTCAGGACTGGCTCAGTGTCAGACAGTTTCTCCTGAGGGGGGCCACCCGCAGCCCCAGGCAGCCCTGTGGGCGGAGAGCCCTCTCCCAGTGGCCACACGGCATTCCTGTGGCTGACACGATTGGTCTTCCTTGGATCGTACGCCTGGGTGTGAACCCAGGCTGGGGGGACGGCTTCTCCGATGGACTGGGTTGTGAGCTCACTTTGAAGCCAGAGAATCAATGGAACCTATCAAGCCTCATGGCAAAAAGCCTGGAAAAAGTTTTCTCAAAAGAATATCGAGGTGCTCTTCCTAAAGAGAGCAGAGGCTACCTGCTGGGCAGGCAAAAACCCCAGGTATCCATACACGAGGGGCTACAACAGAAGCTACCAACCAGGCTTTTGGGAGGATTGGATGAGATAGAAATGCAATGGGACCCAGTGCTGAGGAGGGTTAACTACCTATTTTTCTCTTCTGTAACCCCCCTGGTGGATGCTAGGCCCTGACCATGTCTTGCCATGTGACAGTAGATACATCTTTGATCTTCTTTGGGGTCATTGAGTTCTGAGGATGTTTCTGTCTGAGGCTCCCAGAGTAGATGTCAGCACAAATGGCCCCAATACTTCTCCTCCCTGTAGCCACAGCCCTGGCCACACGACTGGCAGCTCCCTCCATCGGGGGGAGCAGCCTGTTACCCCACATCTTGAATTGAGACTGGAGCACAGACGTGCTTTGGCCAGTTGCATATGGCAGGAGAGTGTCAGATCCCTGCTAGGCCCCGTGTGTCTCTGCTATCCTGGGAGCCTGCCCAGCAGCCATGTAAACAGCCTGACCTAGTCTGCTGATGCTTGGACCCACAGGGGGGATGGGGCTCTCAGCCACGGCCCCTCCTCACCCAGCCAGGCCCCAGCTGCCCGGCCAGTAAGTGTAGACGCAGGACCCACCCAGCTAAGCTCAGCCGAGCCCAGTCCAGATCTGCAGAACTGCCCACCTGACCCACAGACATGTGCTAAATAAACACTGGTGATTTTAAGACACTAAACCTTGGGGAGGTTTGTTCTGCAGCAGTAACACTTGATACATTCTTTTTGTAGCTCAGGGCTCCTGTACCTTCAGTTCTAGTTAAATGCCACTTTCTGCCACTCTCTGAATATATTTGGTGAGATGAAGGCCCTTTGCTCCCCGCAAGGCTGAGCTCCCTGCATATTAAACAGCCTTCCCTCTATAGCTCCAGCTCTGAGGGTTGGGATCTACAAGTGGGCAGCGGTCCCTACAATAAAAGCAGGTTCAAGGATGCTTTTCTTCATCAACTGAGGCATGTTGATTTTTCTGTTTGTTTCCTGGAGACTTGGTGAATGTTTTAATGATGATGCCTTTCCCTTCCACTGGTTTTTCTTTTACATCTTTTACATCTTTTTACATCTCCATTTTCAGTGCATTACCTGACGAGTTTTAGAGTTGGACTTCAGAGGACACTGGCTGTGTCCCCTTGAGCAGGTTCGTCCCCGAGCTTCTCACACCTACAGCACTGGAGACTCTCAGTATTGACCTTCCAGGATCTCAGAAAGGATGGGATGAAACCGAATGCCAGAAGGTGTTAAGCACAGTCTCTGGCATATAGAAGGAGCCTGATACATGCCGGCACCTTTCCTTCCTAATGATTGTTACCTTCGTGAACCTCCTGCCATGTGACAGGTGATGGTTGCTGGGGATGCAGAGATAAATAAGGCATCAAGGAGGTGATGTTTTAATTAGGATTTTTTTTTCATGCTTTAGTAGTGAGTCCAGAGGATCAAAAACCCTTGGAGAGACAAGTGTTCTCATCTGCATGGAGTCATGGAATGGCTGGGGTGGAAAGTCTTAGATCTGCCTGTTGAATGGTGGTTAAGATTGAGGTCAGACATCCTTGATTTCAAACCCTATTCTGTGATTTATAACCCCATGAAAACTAGCTCAACTGCATGAAAGTTCCGATTCTTCACCCTCCAATTTCCAAATCAAATTACTATTCTTCTGGTTTTGAAAGAAAATCGATTTTCTGAATTTAAAAGGATGATGACAGGGACGCCTGGGTGGCTCAGCAGTTGAGTGTCTGCCTTTGGTTCAGGGCCTGATCCCAGGTCCAGGGATCGAGTCCCATAATGGGCACCCTGAGAGGACCCTGCCTCTCCCTCTGCCTGTCTGCCCCTCTCTTTCTGTGTCTCTCATGAATAAATAAATAAAAATCTAAGATAATAATAATAGAATAAAATATAATAAAATAAAATAAAAGGATGATGACAAACGAAGCAAGTAAACCATGAAAGTCCCCAACTTGCTCCACAGAAGGATGGATTTGGTGCCTGTGGCGGGCCCACTGTCCTGGTGCACCAGGCGCAGATGGAGAAGAGACTTTGCAGACAGGTGGGGAATGCAAGCACGTACAGGGCCTCCAGCACACACAGAAGATGTCAGACAGCCAGGAGCTGCGAGTGGCAGGGTCTAAGACAGGCAGTAAGAAGTAATGATGAAGAGAGAGCGACTTCTATGTCCCCGGGAATTTCCACAGGAAGCTCATCAACCTAGTGCTGGTCAGTCCTGGAAAGGCCAGGCTGAATTAGAAGAAAGGGAGAATTCTGGAACATTGCTTCAGAGCCATGTTGCATCATTGCTTCTAGATTAAACACTAAAACACAGACTGGCCTTGATTTAACGATAAAGAGAAGCTCAATGCTTAAAATGTTTTGAAGGAACATTTAATTGGTGGATGGCTGTTCTGCTGGACACAGGAGGCCAAGTCCCTGTCGCCAGTTGTTCAGTCTAGTGGACAACAAGTATGGACACAGAACATAGCAAGGGGCCTCCTTGGAGACCCAGACTCACTCTGGCAGATGGGGGGTAGGGCAGTCAGGGAGCTGGCCTCAGAGCAGGAATGGGAATTGAGCCGGTGTCCTTAAGAAGGTTAAAGGATGCTCAGGTGAAAGGCCCGGAGGGCTGCAGTGCTGGCAAGTGTGAGGTCAGAGTGTGCGTGGGTCTTGGGTTGGTCCCAGAAAAGGGAGAAAGCTGCACATGTGCCTTTGGACGAACTTATCTAACAGTTCAAAGAGACTGTGCATTATTTGCTTCTGTATCTCTTATAAACTCCATCACGATGCCTCCTCCATATCAAGATATTAGATCTTTGGTAAGAATGAGTGAATGGATGAACGAATGGATGGTGTGCCAACATCTTGAGCAGTATGGCTGGTAGTAGGAGGAAAGGGGGTACTGAGAGTGGTATCTCCGCTAGCAGTGGGGAGAAGGCCTTCACTGGGGGAGCAGGGAGTTCTGAATGCATGGATGCTCCAGAATCGGATGAACCAAAGACTGAACTTGGCTAACTCATGTGTGTGGTCCTGGCCAAGTTATGGAACCTCTCAGAACTTTCCTCCCTCTTCCTTTCAATCACAAGGATGTTAATACCAACCTGATTAATCAGCACTCCATCAGCTGCAAGGGACAGAAATCCCAATTGGAGATGATTTAGGAAAAAGGGGAGATATTGGCTCATGCAACTGAGATACCTGTGTGCTTTGGTCCTGGGGCACAAAGATGGGTATTCAGACTCCATTTTTCTGCCATCCCTTAGCTCAGCTCTCCTCAAGGCTGGCTTTGTTCTCGCAAGCAGCATGCTGGCGGGTGAGCAATTCAGCCTCCATCATAAATGGAGCCTCAGTGCAAATTCTAAAAGATCAAACACCAACTACAAAGCTATCATTACGTTTTACCTCTTGAGGCAAACACTGTGACCCTTCTCCAGGTCTTCATGCTTTACTCCCCTGCACAAATTTTGTGATATCTTTGCAGTGCCTTCATTTTTTTTTAGTGGATAAATGTGATGACCTCCTTCAAAGGTATGTAAGCAGCACACCTCTCAAGTAGTCTTTTGTGAACACTGTTCCCTTATGTTCTCCTTACGGCATCCCTGGTCTTTCCTTTGTCACCAAGTGCCAAGAGACCCCCTTCCACCCTCCTAACCCCTAGGTGACTCTTAGAGGGGCTGTCTCAGGTTTTATTTATTAGTAAAATAAGGCCAGAGATTGCAGTATGTTAAGGAACCATGCTTTCCCCTCCTTCGTTCTTACAGTACAGTTCTCAGAATGGCAAAGTTTCATTTTTAAATGTCATTTCTGAGTCTTATTTTCCGTAGCACAAAATTTGGCTGGCAGTTCCAGGCTGTCATTCCTAGATTGAAGTCTGGTACAAAAAAGATCTGCTATCTCTTCTTTAGATATTATATGTGCTAATTTTCTTTGCAGAGTCAGGTTTCATGCCCAGCCTTGAACTAATCCCTGGGGCCAGTGGAAAGAGCTGCAAGAATTGGTGTGTGCCTGGGTCACATGTGCCCCTGCAGTGGGAGTGAGGTCAGTCACACCAAATGATGTGAATCAAGAGGGATAGTACAGTGACTTGCCCAAAAGCAATTCAGGGTGCTGTTACCATCAACAAGGAATGGCTGCTGGGCCACAGCCAACAAGTTTCCAACATACTTTACTGCTTGGTGATGATATGAGGATGGAATAAGATGAACTTGTGAAGGTCCTGGCATGTGGTATGTACCCAATAGATGTGCATGACTTCCTCCTTCAGGCAATTTAGTAGAGTGGAACAGGATGTGAGTTCTGAGGGCAGCCTACTTGAGTTCCAACCCCAGCATTTCCTCTTGTTTTTAGTTTTATTGAGGTATAATTGAGATACCAAAGTTGTACATATTTAATGTATACATTTTATGAGTTTGGATATATATTTACACCTGTGATACCATTCACTATAATTAAGGTACTAAAATATTCATTGCCTCCAAAAATTTCTGTGTTTGTGTGTGTCTATGTTTTGTAGAAAGAATGCCAATGTGATATCTGTCCTCCCAACATTTTTTTTTCTTTTTTTCCAACATTTTTTTTTAAGTGGGCTCCATGCTGGGCATGCTGGGGATGGAGCTCAGTGAGTGGCTTGAACCCACAACCCTAAGATCAAGATCTGAGCTAGGATCAAGAGGCAGATGCTTAACTGATGGAGCCCCCCAGGGGCCCCTATCCTCCTAACATTTAAAAATGCAAAATATTATACTGCTTACTATAAGTACGTAGCTGAACAGCAGACAGCCAGAACTTATTCGTCTTGCATAACTGAAATTTTATACCTACTGAGCAATGATTCCCCTTCCCTCTTTCCCCAGTCTCTGGCAGTCACCATTCTAATCTCTGACTGTGCGGCTGTAAATATTTTAGATATCTCATGTGAGTGGAATCATGCAGTATTTGTCTTTTAGGGACTGGCTTATTTCACTTAGCATCATGTCCTCCAGGTTCATCCATGTTGTTACAAATGGTAAGATTTCCTTTCTAAGGGTGAATAATATTCCTTTGTAGTATATGCCAAGGTTTCTTCATCCATTCCTCTGTTGACGGCCGTTTGGTTTGTTGCCATATCTTGACTATTGCGAATAATGTTGCAATGAACACAGAAGTGCTAATATCTCTGTAAGATACTGATTTTAATTCTTTTGGATAAATACCCAGAAGTGAGACTGCTGGGTCATATGGTAGTTCCAGTTTTAATTTTTTGAGGAACCTCCATACTATTTTCCACGGTGACTCCACCATTCTGCTTTCCCACCAACAGTGTGTAAGAGTTTCAATTTCTCCACATGCTCGCTGTCACTTGTTTTCTTTCTTCTTTTTTGTTTTTTTAGCCACCCTAACAAGTGTGAGATGATATTTCACTGAGGATTTGATATACATTTCCCTGATGATTAGTGATGCTGAGCACCTTTTCCTATATCTGGCAGCCATTTGCATGTCTTCTTTGGAGAAATGTTAATTCAAGTGCTTTGCCCATTTTTAATTTTTTTGTGATTTAAGTATAAGAAGCTCTTATAGGGATGCTTGGGTGGCTTAGTGGTTGAACCTCTGCCTTTGGCTCAGAGTGTGATCCCGTAGTTCTGGGATCGAGTCCCACAGCGAACCTGTTTCTCAGGGACTCAGGGAAACAGGGAGCCTGTTTTTCCCTCTGCCTGTGTCTCTGCCTCTCTTTGTGTCTCTCATGAATAAATAAATAAAACCTTAAAAAAAAGAAGTTTTTATATATTCTGAATATTAATCCCTTATCAGACAAATGGCTTGCAAATATTTTCTTCTATTCCATAGGTTGCCTTTTATTCTGTTGATCAAGAAAAAGAAAAGCATAGCCATTCTCAGTGTCTCTACCCAACATAGCAATGAAATTTCCAGCCAGAGCAATTAGTCAAGAAAAAGAAATAAAAGACATCCAAATTGGAAAGGAAGAAGTAAAATTGTTTCTGTTCACAGATGGCATGATCTTATGTATAGAAAACTCAAAATATTCCACAAAAGAATGAGCAAATTCAACAGAATTGCAGGATAAAAACCAACAAACAGAAATCAGTTTTGTTTTTTTTTTTTAAAGACCAGAACCCATTTATGTTTTGTGTTGAAAGGACAGCTTGACCCTCCACCATCTTTGCCTGACGGTCCTGTAGTGTCTTCTTCGGTGTCTAAGAGAGAAATTAAACTTGGGTTATGATGTCTCTCTGTGATAGATAGGATCAACATTCCTGTCCTTGAAGGAATGGGACTATAGGAATTCTGCTACAGTAAGGTGGAATATAAAAGCTTATTTTAAAAAATGATCCTTCTGGAGGGCCTGGGTGGCTCAGTCAGTTAAGCTTCTGCCTTCAGCTCAGGTCATGATCCTGGGGTCCTGGGAGTGGGCCCACCCTTGGGCTGCCTGCTCAGCAGGGAGTCTGCTCCTGTTTCTCCCTCTGCCCTTACTGGTGCTCTCTCTTTTGTTCTCTCTCTTAAATAAAGAAAATAAAATAAACATAAAAAAGATTTTATGTATTTATTCATGAGAGATACAGAGAGAGTGAGAAAGGCAGAGACATAGGCAGAGGGAGAACCAGGCTGTCTCCGGAGAGCCCAATGCAGAACTCGATCATGCCCTGAGCTGAAGGCAGATGCTCAACCACTGAGCCACCCAGTTATCCCCAGTTGTATTTCTATACACTAACTATAAAACTACCTGAAAAAGAAATTAAGAAAAAGATCCCATTACAAAAGTGCCAAAAAGAATAAAATGCTTAGGAACAAACTTAAATGAAGAGGTGAAGTTGTACACATGAAACCATAAAACACTGATGAAAGAAATTAAATCCGATATAGCAAATGGAAAGTCATCCCATGTTTGTAGATTGGAAGAATTAATGTTGCTTAAATGTTAATACTACCCAAAGTGATTTATAGATTCAGTGCAATTCCAACCAAAAGCCCAAAGATTTTTTTTTCCAGAAACAAACAAACAACAATTCTAAAATTTATATTGAACCACAAAAGACTTCAAATAGCCAAAGTGATTGTGAACAAGAACAAAGCTGGAAGCATCACACTTCTTGATTTCAAAATATGGTACAAAGCTACAGTGATTAAAACAGCCTGGTACTGGCATTAAAAACACGTAAGACCAATGAAACAGAATAGAAAGCCCAGTAATAAACCCATGAATGTACAGTCAACTGATCTTTGCCAAGGGAGCCAAGAACACCCAATGGGGGAAAGATATTCTCATCAATAAATGGTGTTGAGGACACTAGATATCCACACACAAAAGAATAAACTTGCACCCCCATCTTTTACCACAAGCACAACTCAACTCAGAATGGTTTAAACTCTTAAATGTGAGACCTAAAACCATAATATTCGTGGAAGAAAACACAGGGAAACAGCTTCTGGATATTGGCCTTGGCAACGGTTTCTTGGCTATGACACCATAAGCACAACCAACAAAAATAAAAATAGACAAGGGTGATTATATTAAATTAAAAATCTTCTGCACAGCAAAGGAAATAGCTAGCATTTCCTCTTGTCGGCTGTGGTCCTTGGTGAGGTAGCATATACTTTCAATGATGCAGAGAGTCTACCTCATGTCCTCAGAGTTAGTATATATAAAGTATTTAGAACAGTGTCCGGTGCGTAGGAAGAGTTAAGCATGTGTGGTTATTACCCAGAGAAGGTCTGTGACCAATTATACAGCAAAGAGTTCTGACCTCTGCCCACGGGCAGTTAAACATGCCGAAGGAATGGATTCCAATTACAAGAAACCCTCCCTCGGTGCATGCACAAACAATCCTGGATCCCTAACTAAACAGTGTGGAGGGCCATCTGGAATTCCTCAGGCTAATGTGTGAGAACTGCGGAGACCCATGGCCTCCCTGGATAGTGAACTGTGGTGGTAAGAGACAAACAAGGGCCAGCAGAGGCACAGAGTCTAGGCTGAGATCTCTGATTGAGTCCAGAGATCTGTCTCCAGACCTATAAGTGTTGGGGCCAAGTCGTTTGAGGAGTTATTGATAGCCAGGGGTGTGCCGATAAATACTTAACAACTAGCTTCCTTTAGGAGAAGAAATAGCCCAATTTATAGTATTTGCCAATCTCTGTGGTGTAAATACTCCCAACCCTGGCTGACGTTAAGCTACCAAGGCTATGTCATTTAACAGGAAGTTGGGAAAGAGAGATATGTAATCGGTTCTCAAAAGCCTGCATGAGTAGGCTCTGGTCCACCACTGCCAGGCTCCTTTCTTGGAAATTTTCAGCTCTGCCCCCCCTCTCCAACTTAATTTCTGGCTACCATCACCCTCAAATCTGTCCCTTGGGCATACAGTGTGATGTAGAGTTCCCTGAACATACCGTGCCACTTCCCAGTCACCGTTCCTTTCTCTTTGCCTGGCTTCCCCTTGCTTCCCTATGATGACCCATCTCAGAAGGGATGATGCGTAAGGTTGAGGAGGCTGTGTACTGCACACCTCCAGGAAGCCATCAACAAAGATTAGAGTTATGCAGTGTGCAGCCTATACCATGGGTTGTGACAGCTCAGTATCCAAGGCTATCCCTTCTCCAAGAGGTCTTCTTTGTCCTTCCAGACTGTGTTGTTGCTGCTTTTCTGAACCCCCAGAGCTCCCCGAGCTTCTCTTTATTTCTCCAACTTCTCTAAGCATTTCCCCTAAGTCATTGAAAGAGCCTCATTTAGTGTCTGTCTCCATTTCCGTATGGTAAATGCTTTAAGGAAAGGGACGAGGTCACATTCACTTCTGCATCCCCAGCATCTACTAGAGCACATGATACAGCATAGTGTACCTCTGTCTGGGGAACATTAGCTTAAGGCAAAGAAAACTCAGGGGAGATCATTAGAACTGTGTCAGAAGGGACTGCATGTGAAGGGGTAATTGGATTTGTTCTGTGGAATCTCAGTACACTGACACAGGCTTGCTGTATCAGGGGGAGACGGATGACAATTCTGTCTAAGGAATAATATTTTAACTGGCAAAACTCTTCTGGCAGGAGAAGGGCTATGTGGGAGGTGGTGAGATCCTTGTCCCTAGGAATATGTAAGCCAAGGTTGAGACATATGCAGAAGGCAAGCCAAAAACTGGGATTTCTTTTGTTGAGTAAGGTGGTGGCAGGGTGAGCAGGGCAGCAAGAAGGATTGTACCAGGGCAGCAGGGGTGCACAGAGGAAGGGGGATGAACCTGCCGGGTGTAGTGTCTGGGCAGGGGAAGAGGATGAGGGTCAGGGATGTGCTGTTTAAGAGAAACACATGAATTGTTATTTGAAAATGTCTTGTGGTAAAATATATTTTTCATAAGATTTACCATCTTAGCCATTTCTAAGCGGGCAGTTGAATGGTAAGAAGTACGTTCACGTTGTTGGGCAGCCGTCCTCACCATCCACCTCCAGAACTCTCTTCATCTTGCAAAATGGAAACTCTATTCCCAACAAACAACAACTCCTCAATAGCCCTTGGCAACCACCATTCTACTTCCTGTTTCTATGAATTTGATTACTCTGAGTACCTCATATCAATAGAATCATACAGTATTTGTCTTTTTTGTGGCTGGCTTATTCACTCAGCATGATGTCCTCAAAGTTCAACCATGTTGTAGCACGTCAGGCTTTCTTTTTTTCTAAAGGCTGAATAATGTGCCATTGTGTGTATACTTTGCATTTTGCTTATCCATTCATCTGTTGATGGACACTTGGGTTGTTTCCACCTTTGGGCTATTGTGAATAGTGCTGCTACAAACATGGGCATGCAAATATCTGTTTGTCTTGCCTTCAGTTCTTTGGTGTATATACTCAGAGATGGAAATTCTGGGTCATACAGTAATCCCATGTTTAATATTTTGAGGAGCCGCCATACTGTTTCCCACAGCAGTTGCACCATTTTACATTCCCACCTGCAGTGCACAAAGGGCTCCCATTTCTCTGTATCCTTTACCAACACCTCTTATCTTGTTATTATTTTTTATAGTGGCCATCCTAATGGGTGTGAGGTTCTGGCTCTGGAGCATGGAGAGAAAGGAGTGAGAAGAGGGCAGAAACAGATTTTTTTGTGCATGGTCTTGTCCCATCCCAATGCCCCCTGGGCCTCAACTCTGATGTGGGTGCAAGGAAGCAGAGTAACCTCTACATGCTGTGCAGGGATAAGGGGTAAGAATTTTGGAGGCAAGATCTGAGTCAGGATGGTTACCAGAATCCGATGTTCTGGCTTTTTGACCTTCTTCTTACAGATACTTGGATTCACCCCATTACTGGAACCACAATCTGTAAGTGCATCAGGATCAGGAAACTTTTCATAGGACGTGCAACACTGTTCTTGTGCTTTTGTAGCTGCTTTCTTGACATTACCCTGAGTACGAGTAGGACTAGTTAACCCCCTGAGAGCCATGTATCGAAGTAAGCAAAGAGCCCAGTCTGAACCCTGCCACACCTCTCTTGGCATTCAGAGCAGAGGGTCAGGACTCATAGGGTGGAAAGAACCCAGCATAGGCTGTCAAACGACACAACAAATCCTAAGGCTTATTGTCTGTGTTTCCCACCTCTTATGAGGAGCTAGGGAACAGGGTGAATAAGAATCACTCTCTGCCCTCTGTTGACTTGCAATCTAGGCCACATGGACACACAGTCACAAACACACGGTTACTGACTATGCGGTGAGTACTAATGGAGGGCAGAGAAGAGCTGCTCTGTACAGCCTGGGGATGAGGTCAGGGAAGGGGAAGGATAGGCACATGGAGTTTGATGAGAAGAGCAGAGCAAAGGCATTACAGTCAATTACAGACCACAGTGTCAGCCACATGCTCTGGGCTCGGGAAGACCACCACTGCTGATGGTGATGGCGATGATGCCTACCAGCCCAGAGCTCCTCTGTGCACCCCCCTTCTGCACAGCCCACTTCTTGGATGCTCAATGTTTATTTAAGCAAAACCACTGTTACTCAAAACATGAACAACCTTGTCTGGACATGCCCTTTAGAACAGTGATGCCCTGTAGAAATAAAGTGCGAGTCACATGTGTCATCTTAAGTTTTCTAGCAGTTACATTAAAAAAAAAAAACTTTTAGGCAGGTGCAATTAAATTTAATTATGTATTTTACTTAACCCAATGTATCCCAAAATATTATCATTTCAACATGTAATTCATATGAACGCTATTCATGAGACATTCTACATCTTTTCTCTCCAATTAAGTCTGGAGCCCTCATGGTGTGTTGTACATCAGCAGCACATCTCAGGTCAGATGCTCAGTTTCTACTCAAAATTCTTCATCGATGTTGCGATCTCACAAAATTTGCAGTTGAAAAAATAGATGCATATACCCGGTTGCTCCAAATATACTTAAAAGTTTTCCAACAATGACGTATTGATGGAAAAATATGTTACTCTGTTTTAGGTTTTAGATTTGAATTTAAATTATTTAAAATGAGTGGGACTTAAAAATTCAGTTTCTCTCTCATCCTAGCAGTATTTCAAGCATGCACTACCCACACATGGCCAGTAGCTACTTGTTGGACACCACAGTTTCGGATCCTGGGAACATCCCTCTAAAGGTGCTGGGTGGTGCTTAAATTCTTTCTTGAAGCTGGTTTTAAATGTTTCAAAAAAACACCCTGTACTCCCTGGGAGCCCTGCCATTTTGGCGGTGGGGGGTTGGGCATCGTGAAGACCAATACAGAGCTTACGTTCTGGCTGGAGACTGGCTATACTCCAGATAGGTTACTTTTCTAGTGTGGCTCCTACCTGGGATTGCCCTTGTAGTCCTAAAACACATCCAAGTAAGTGTGACCTAGTGGCCTTCTTTCCAAATCTTCATGCCAGATTCTGGTCACAGGACAGTGAATATGATAGGGCACAGGTATCTCAGCAGTACTCACGAGTGCCACGGCTAGGGAAACAGAAGACAGGCCAGGGGCAAAAACTTGGGAGGGCTGTGAACTCCCTCCCAGTCTGTGCCCTCCCTCAGTGGCCAGACCCCTGGCCATGCCGTCTACCCAGACTGCACAATGGCTAAGGCAAGGCTAGGCATCTCAGCTAGGGTAGCCCCATCACCTCCCCCTGGGTGCCTGTCTTTATATCCCACTTTATCTTTGACTCATTCTGAACCAGGTTTGAAAATGACCTACAAGTAAATAGTATCTCTGTTAACTAACATAGTAAGTGGCAATGGCCTCAGTGGATACACACATTGAAGCTCACTGAGAAAAATTTTTGGCCATTGAACACAAGGAGGTCCCCTATTAGCCCCACAAATTCTCCAGTATGAACATTTTCTGCCATTGACTTCATCAGATCGTCTGAAGATTACATGGTAGGTCCCAACCCCACCTCACCCATGGAATAGTAGATAGTCCAGGAGCCTTAGTGGGGTTGCATCCCTCCCTTCTCCTTTTTTTCCATCTCATTCATTTAAGGCAACTTTTTAAAAAAGACTTTATTTATTTATTCATGAGAGACACACACACACAGAGACAGAGACATAGGCAGAGGGAGAAGCAGGTTCCAGGCTTCCCAGGACCCCAGCATCATGACCTGAGCCCAAGGCAAATGGTCAACCACCGAGCCACTCAGGTGGCTCAAAGATTTTTTTTTTAAATTTTATTTATTTATTCACGAGAGACACAGAGAGGGAGGCAGAGACATAGAGGGAGAAGTGGGCTCCATGCAGGAAGCCTGACGTGGGAATTGATCCTAGAACTCCAGAATCATGCCCTGAGCCAAAGGCAGACAATCAACCACTGAGCCACCCAGGCATCCCCAAAGATTTTGATTTTAAAAATCTAATCACACACTTTTTTTTTTTTAAAGAGAGAGATTGAGAGAGAAGAGCTTGGGGGGCAGAGGGAGAGGGGGAGAATCTTAAGTAGATGCTGCATTTACCAAGGAGCTTGACACAAGTTTCCATCCTATGACCCTGAGATCATGACCTGAGCCAAAACCAAGAGCTGGACACTTAACCCCCTGAGACTTTTAAGGTGACTTTTTAAA
This sequence comes from Vulpes vulpes, assembly GCF_048418805.1. Lineage (NCBI taxonomy): Eukaryota > Metazoa > Chordata > Mammalia > Carnivora > Canidae > Vulpes > Vulpes vulpes. The sequence continues at coordinate 7,018,726 of NC_132792.1, read as the reverse complement.
AACACCCAATCCATGCCAGGCATGAGCTGGGAACTACAGTTTCTGAAGCTAATGAGTCCACTTACGTTACATAATACTGAGTCACCTACTCCAGTAAAGAGAGACAGATACATAAACACATATATGTAATTAAATGCCTTCATAACAGTGACTATTATCTCTATCAGTTTAAATGTTTCTCTCCATTTTCTTTCCCATTTCTCTTCATTTCTCCCCATGATTCAGATAACCCACTGCAGGGGAATGGGGCCTTAGTTTAAAATGCATGGATCTGCATTTGGAACCCTAACTCTCCCCTATGGTCGTTATATGTCCTTGGGCAAATCACTCAACTCTTTTGAGCCTCAACTTCCGCATTTCTTCTACCTGTTTACAAGGAGGCTTTGAAGATTCAATGAGACCATGCAGGTGAACACTAGTGTAGAACCTGGAACAAAGCATTTAATAAATACAATGCTACTGAGCCTTGTTTTTAACCAATCCTTCCAGCAGGTTTGAAATGCTCATTTCTGTTGTGCAGACTGAAGTCTGGAGCGGGATGTTTGCTGTGGGCTCCAGTGTCAGGTGCCAGTTTTCGAATCCCGGTCACCTGAAGCCTTCCTACTGCCTCAGGGTGTCAGGGCAGCGTATTCGAGGGACACCCAAACCGCTGTGGGGCAGGACTTTGTGGAGAAAGTGTCTTCTAAAGGGAGATCTGATCTGAGAAAATCAACCAGTTGAGGGGAGAAGGAGATGAAATTGTGTTTCAGGCCAAAGGGAAAAGAATAAGCAAAATGCCAGATGCAAGGAAAGACAGTATTTGCAAAGGACAGAAAGATTTCACATGGGTAGGGTGAGTGTGTGTGAGTATGTGAGAGAGAGTGTGTGTGTGTGTGTGTGTGTGTGTGTGCACGCACGCCGGGGTTGGTGATCACTGGAGAAGCGGAGTCCTAGCCGGTCAGTGGGAGAGGTAGGTCTGAAACTGAGTTTTACTGTTTCCCAGCTGAGCTCTGCCAACCTCAATTCACTGTTTTCCTGTAGCTTCTATTCTCATGCACACGACTCGCTTATCTAGAAGTCTAACTGCCCTTTATTTAAATTCATTCTCTAAAGTTTATTGGCTATTTGACTTTTGGAAAGTCCCTTAACTATTTTAAGCTTCTGCTTTCTTATTTCAGCGTTGGATTTGATGATTTCCAGAATGGCTTTGGACTCTAAACTTCCACGTAGGACAGAGGCTGAGAGCTCTGGTTTCTGTCTCTTCTGAGGAATACGCGGTGGGGTGAAGGACGGGGCAGGGGGAAGGGGGGATGTCTGACGTTTCCAGAAATGCTTGGGATCTCAAACATGGTTGATACAACATGGCCAATGAATAAGACAGTGTGGTCCAAACACGCTCAGTGAGGTCTCTGACACTTACTGGTCCATCGTCCCTCATTTGTCTTGGCAAGACCACATGGGTGACAGTGCCAGTCCTGAAGAGGAATCCTTCACCCCACAGGGTCATTTAAAAGAGACCTGGGTCTCAGCTGCTGGTCCGATTTCCATCCACCCCAGGACTGGGGTTTCCGAAGGGACTGTGGCAAGCACAGATGAGTGAGTCACCCTCTCTACCATGCGAGCCAAAGGAGCCAGTGATAAAGAAAGGGGCGGCTCTCCAACCATTCGAAGGAGAAAACAGTACCAGGAAGAAGAAGCAACAGAGCCTCAGCAAGAGGTGGAGTGGGCCTTGCTTGCTCTGCTTGCCCTCCTCCTCTCTTCCAGTAGAGTGCTCTGATTTTCCTGAAATCCTCTTTCCCTGGGCCATTCTCTATGGCTCCGAAGGGATTATCTCATTTGTTAGCGCCCTAGTCCAAAGCCAGTCACCCCATCAGAGGGATTGGTTTGAAGATGGCCAAAGGCATTTCCTGGAACAGCTGGAAGAAAGTGTCTGTTTTATCTTCTGGGGTTGCTCAGGGGCAGATGCCAGAGATGGAGCTGTCAGACAGGAATCTGACTGAGAAAGGAGAGACACTGAGTCCTGAGGACCCATCCTGGAGCTTGCCCAGCAGATCCTGATTCCCCTTCTGACTGAGGATATTTTAATGCAGACAAAGGGCCGGTCTGTCTCTTGCAACAGAAAGGACTAATTCAAGGGGGCATCAGATCACCCAAGCTATAGGAATAGGGATAATTACAATTAAGTGGGTAATAACTCTTCTCTGAGTCCTTGATGGCACCTCACAAATATTGACTCTTTATCTCCTACCAATTCACAAGAGAGATGTAATTATCACCATTATATAGCTGTGATTACTGTTTCTGTTATGTTGTGTGACTTGGCCAAGGTCAAATTGCTTGTAAGTAGTGGAGCAGTGATCCAGACCCACTTCTGCTTATACTGAATTCTATGGGCTTGTCCCTCTACCACATGGTCTACTGCTGCAGGGACAGGCTTAATTAACATGGGGAAAGGCAGGCAGGGAACACTGTTTGTTTGGATATCCAAATCACTGAAAGGATTTTCCATCAAAGACGCAAACATCTAGCAAAGGGATTATTGTTACAGGAAAGAACAAAGTCGAGAGGCAACAACAACAACAAAAAAACCCAGCGCTGCTTGCAAAGGGCACTCTCCTAAACGGAAGGAGAGGAAGCCAGCTAACTTTTATTTTTCACTTGCCATGTTGTTAGGTCTATTCCATGTTTTGGTGCATGGAATAGGAACAAAATGAACTGAGGTGTCACAAAAATACAATCTCACAGAGCCCCAGGTCCTGAATTTAGCTGATTTCCAGAGAACATTGAGAAGTAGAGGGGACCTCAGGCTCCTAGGGCTTATTTTAACTTCTCTCTGCTTGTCCCTTTTAACCATGTCTGCCTCTGCAGGAAGGCCTCCCCTAATCTGCAACGTGTGGGGCAGACCCTGGCTGTCCCAGAACTTTGTGGTTGGCGTGTTTCACAGCAGCTAACTTCCTATCTCGACTCCCACTTCCGGCCACTTGCAGATTTAGCAGAAGAGAGTAACTGGATGGCTTGGTGGAGTGGGCTGTCCACCGTGGTCACTCAATCCTGGGTCTCTATTCAAAGGACCTGGAGAGCAAGCAAAGCCAGGCCTCACAGGTTAGGAGCGCTTGTGGAAGCGCTGCAGGATTGATTGCAGGTTCTTGTCTCACCGAGTCCAGGAAGGAATCTCACTCAGGGACACAAAAGTGTGAAGTGCAAGTTTGTGAAGTGCAGGTGAGAGCGGAAAGGAAAGAAGAAAAAAGCTCACTAGAGTGAAAGGGGTCCCGAATAAGTTGTCACTGAAGGTTTTTAGGCTGGTCTTTTATTGAAAGCTTGCCCAGGTTGCTGGTGGCCTTGAGATTCTGATGCCATCTTGGTTGAGCAAGGACTATTGCTAACACCCTTAATGAGTTATTTCTTTGAGGCTTGGTCATTTTCTGTGATCAGACTGTAGCCACCAAAGAAAAATACTTCGTAACATCCTGGGCCAGGTGTCTGGTCTGTTCCCTTATCTCTTGTTTGCTCTGCCTTAAGGCTTCTGCCTTCCAGGAATAGTTGCAGAGTCTAGTCAGGGGTCCCCTACCTCTCCCTGCCTATACCCTAACCCTTTCCTCACTCAGGAGGGTTCTATCATGTTCTGCCCAGGTGAACCCCATTAGGAATTGAAAACTGATCACTTCAGCTGATATCAACCACCTTCTGACATTGCCTCACCTGTGGTCAGGCCACTTTTATGGGAAAGGGGTCCTCTTCCCCCAGCTGGGACATCGCTGAAGGTCCTTGTGGGCTGCTGAGACCTGTTTGGGCTTATCTCACAGGTGAACTTCTTCTCAGTCATGTGTCCTTTGTTTCTATCCTACAAGGAGATCACTCTTGAATAAGTTTCCCACATTCCAACTTCCAACTGAATCTACTTCCCAGAGAACCCGTCCCATGACAGTTGGTTCTAAGAATTGCCTGAGAAAGAAGCTGCTAGGATGAGATTCTGGAGCTGGATACACCCCTGCTTTTCTGGCAGTGAAGACCCCCATCCTTGGGAGCTGGAAAGGCACAGGGACCCCCAGTGCTGGATGGTGGAACATTTATTAATCTTTCACTGCTGGTGGGCTGGGATGGTCAGCAGGTGGAAGGGGACACATTAGCTGGTGTAATGTATCATATGCTTTAGACAAGAGTAAATATCAGGATAGTGGAAAGGAGTGGCTCTTGCTTAGCACAACTGATACTCTGGGAGATGGAAATAACATGTGAGAGTGATTAATTGGCAAGTAAGGGCTAAATGTGCAAGCCAAGGACCTCCTGGACAGTATGCAAAGAGGCTCTCAAATCCTCTAGCAAGAGGGCAGGGAAAGCGGAGGACTTTATCAGAACACTCAACCTCCAAAGAAAGCCCACATAGGCAGGTGTGCTGTGCCAACATCCCCTGACCCTGGCTGGGAAACATCTGGATTGATACGTTCCTAAACCTTGACACTCCAGATTCCTCTGGAGCTCTGGGCCCCTCACCCTTATTAAGGATGAGCATCCCCCCTTTGCTTGAAGAGGATATAGAGGACTTGACTCTTCAAGGCAACATTAGCCACCCTCAGGATCTACATCCACTTTTCCCCACCCCCTTGCTGTTGCAGGGTTCCCTGAAGCCTTTGCTGCAACCTCACAGTAATGCGACTTCTCCCTTTGCCAAATCCTGCTTTCATCCCCCTCTATTTCTTAGGTGTTAATTATAAAAGCAACTTCCCAGGCACCCTAATTTTTTATTTCAAAGTTTATCGCCAGGACAACCCCTCCTGCAATAAGCATCATCTCTCTTGGTGGAGCAGAGATCTCAGGGTATAGTTGCTGGATACCTGTTCAATAGCGTCTCTCTCTATAAGGTAGGAAGAGTAAATGATTTGCCTAAAGCCAATTAGTAGTGCTGCCAAGTTTCAGATCTAGATACGTCTGTCTTCAAAGCCATTTTTCTTTCTTTCTTTTTGCATCCTGTTGTGTTTTTCTATTTAATACATATTTTTATAATTGATTTGTTGGCCATGTGTCTAAATTTGCAGGCAGAGAAAAACTGGAGCCGATAGATATAAACTATAAAGTGTAGTTGGAAGCAGTTGAACACTGTGTGTAGGAGGACGAGCTAAGTGTCTGTGAATCGCCCATTTGCTCTTTGATTTATTCATTTAACAAACTTTTATTAAGCTTTTACAGTATTCCAGGCCCTAGGCTAGGTTCTAGGGATACAGCAAGGGATAAAGCTTAAATTCCGATTCCAAAATTTATGGTCTAGCAGATGAAATGACATGTAAATCATTAAACCCAATAAATCATTTAAAGGCAGATAAAGAATGGTTAAAGCTTCCATTTGCAACCTATGAGAATAACTGGGCACCATTTTCTGATGACACAGGCCTGCAGGGCTGCTGTGCACCCCTGAGGTCAGTAAAATTCTGGCATTATCTAGAATGGAACTGGCAATAAAACTGATAACCCTGTTTTTCCCTTGTACAACTGATCCTGGTGTGAATCCAAGGACTGTGAGTAGTCCTGTGTCCAATATTTCAAAAATGCTTTTTGTGTGATGGCACAGAGAGGAATGGCTTCCTGGCAGCTCTGGGGCAAAGCAGATGGCATTGGCATCCCTTCCACTTGAGCTTCCTTGTTTGGTCATGCTTTCCCTTGACAAGGAGGATGAGATACGGGACCCCTCCACTCAAAAATGTAAAGAGTACTATTGTGTTGGATGCTAATAAAATCCGAAGATGTGATGCACAAAGGGCTAAGCCATGAAGAGCAGATCTCCTTTTCTTTTCCGTTTTTCCCCCCTTAGCACTGGTTACCATAGTGCCCAGCACTCTATAGAGCTGCCATCCTACTCAGTGGGCACATCCCCACTCTGGGCACATCCCAGAGCTTCCTAGGGTAAGAAGTTCACGGGAGAAAGGCGAACCTGGTAGATTTCAGGTTAACACAGTAGAGAAGAGCAGGATTCTAGATAGAGCAGGAGGGTGAAGAGGGGGGACAGTTAATAATCAGCCAACAGAGGAGCACTGTTGTTTTCCACTAAAAATAGAAATGAGAGCATGCTATTAAGTGGCTTTTGGTGGGAGAACAGATTAATATGGCAAGAAAACTGACAAGAGGGTTTATTATCAAAAGCTGTAATAGTAAGAAGGGGTCTTTTGGGGGTCAGAATCCAAGCTTTATGCCTTGCTCTGTCCCTGCACCCACCCGGGGCTTGGCACAGAGTAGGAGCTCATAGTACATGCTTCTAAATAAATAAACTCACTGAACTCACAGACACTTAGCTTATTGCCTTATACATCCTGCTCCAGTTGTTTCCAACTACATGTTTAACTTTCATAATATTTCCCAGCAATTGATATTTATCACCTGGGTTTCCCCTTCCTGCAAATTGAGTCCAACAGATTGATTAGAAATATATGTATTCAATAGACAATATAGCAGGAGGCAAGAGGAAACACAATTGCTTTGAGGGTAGACATATCTGGGTCTCAAAATTGGTGGCAGCGCCAAGACTAGATAAGTGATTTGATCTTCCAACTTTATGCCCTACTTCCTACCACTGAAGTTTAAGACTAATTTACAATATGTATATGTATCTCATTGTGGTTTTGATTTGCATTTCCCTGATGGCAAGTGATGCAGAGCATTTTCTCATGTGCATGTTGGCCATGTCCATGTCTTCCTCTGTGAGATTTCTCTTCATGTCTTTTGCCCATTTCATGATTGGATTGTTTGTTTCTTTGGTGTTGAGTTTAATAAGTTCTTTATAGATTTTGGAAACTAGCCCTTTATCTGATACGTCGTTTGCAAATATCTTCTCCCATTCTGTAGGTTGTCTTTTAGTTTTGTTGACTGTATCCTTTGCTGTGCAAAAGCTTCTTATCTTGATGAAGTCCCAATAGTTCATTTTAGCTTTTGTTTCTTTTGCCTTCGTGGATGTATTTTGCAAGAAGTTACTGTGGCCAAGTTCAAAAAGGGTGTTGCCTGTGTTCTCCTCAAGGATTTTGATGGACTCTTGTCTCACATTTAAATCTCTCATCCATTTTGAGTTTATCTTTGTGTCTGGTGCAAGAGAGTGGTCCAGTTTCATTCTTCTGCATGTGGATGTCCAATTTTCCCAGCACATTTATTGAAGAGACTGTCTTTCTTCCAATGGATAGTCTTTCCTCCTTTATCGAATATTAGATGACCATACATTTCAGGGTCCACTTCTGGGTTCTCTATTCTGTTCCATTGATCTATGTGTCTGTTTTTGTGCCAGTACCACACTGTCTTGATGACCACAGCTTTGTAGTACAACCTGAAATCTGGCATTGTGATGCCCCCAGCTATGGTTTTCTTTTTTAAAATTCCCCTGGCTCTTCGGGGTCTTTTTTGATTCCACACAAATCTTAAAATAATTTGTTCTAACTCTCTGAAGAAAGTCCATGGTATTTTGATAGGGATTGCATTAAACGTGTAAATTGCCCTGGGTAACATTGACATTTTTACAATATTAATTCTGCCAATCCATGAGCATGGAATATTTTTCCATCTCTTTGTGTCTTCCTCAATTTCTTTCAGAAGTGTTCTATAGTTTTTAGGGTATAGATCCTTTACCTCTTTGGTTAGGTTTATTCCTAGGTATCTTATGTTTTGGGTGCAATTGTAAATGGGATTGACTCCTTAATTTCTCTTTCTTCAGTCTCATTGTTAGTGTATAGAACCACCTCACAGCAGTGAGAATGGGGAAAATTAACAAGGCAGGAAACAACAAATGTTGGAGAGGATGTGGAGAAAGGGGAACCATCCTGCACTGTTGGTGGGAATGTGAACTGGTGCAGCCAGTCTGGAAAACTGTGTGGAGGTTCCTCAAGGAGTTAAAAATAGACCTGCCCTACGACCCAGCAATTGCACTGTTGGGGATTTACCCCAAAGATTCAGATGCAATGAAACGCCGAGACACCTGCACCCCGATGTTTCTAGCAGCAATGTCCACAATAGCCAAACTGTGGAAGGAGCCTCGGTGTCCATCGAAAGATGAATGGATAAAGAAGATGTGGTCTATGTATACAACGGAATATTCTTCAGCCATTAGAAACGACAAATACCCACCATTTGCTTCAACGTGGATGGAACTGGAGGGTATTATGCTGAGTGAAGTAAGTCAATCAGAGAAGGAAAAACAGTGTATGTTCTCATTCATTTGGGGAATATAAATAATAGTGAAAGGGAATATAAGGGAAGGGAGAAGAAATGTGTGGTAAATATCAGGAAGGGAGACAGAACATAAAGACTCCTAACTCTGGGAAACGAACTAGGGGTGGTGGAAGGGGAGGAGGGCGGGGGGTGGGGGGGAATGCGTGACGGGCACTGAGGCAGACACTTGACGGGATGAGCACTGGGTGTTTTTCTGTATATTGGAAATTGAACACCAATAAAAATTAATTTATAAAAAAATAGTAAATAAATAAATAAATAAATAAATAAATAAATAAATAAAAGAAAAAAAACAATATGTATATGTAGGTTTTCACCTCATTCCAGAGAACCACAGTGGGTGAGGGAGGGCTGATTTTTAAGCGTGTATGGACACATAAAATCATGTGGTTCAGACTTTGGCCATATCCAAGGACTCTCCTTGCCCACAAAAGTCTAGGAAATTGATCAAAATTCTAGGAAATTCTAGGAAAATGGTCAAAATGATCTCCCACCAGACCATGTATTGCTAGAGTGCAGGAGCTATGTCTTTGTCTCTTTAGACTCCTAGTACCTAGCAGGTAAGAGATTCCCAAGAAATATTTACTTTTTAACTCAATGACTCACTATGTGGCTCAGTTTCTCCATCTATATAATTGCTTATGATGTTCCTGACCTCGTGAATTTCATGAGGCCAAGAGTAATGCAAGTCAGGTGTCACGTAGGGCTTCTGGCACCATTTCAGGGTTACAGGGTTCTTGTCTCATGGAATGAATCTCGTGGGCAATAAGGTGAAATGAAGTGAACATTTATGATGAGAAGGTGTGAACAGAAAGGAAAGCTGTCTAGAGTGACAGGGGTCCCGAATGGGTTGCCACTGAGGGCTTTTATGGCCAGTATTTTATAGAAAACTGACCAGGGAACTTGGTGAATATCTATAACATCTAAGACAAATAAGGTAAATTTGTAAATATTATGAACATATCCATATGTAGAACAAACAAGGTTGATTTGTTATGTTCCCCTCTCTCTGGCTAAAATCTTATCTATAACATTTCTCCATATCTGGGATTTCTGTGAGCCTGGTCACATAGCCCCCTACCTGTCTCTCCCTACCAAGACTCAACTGTCCCTTACTCAGCACAATGGAGGGTCCTCATATATTACAACCATGTGTTATGGGCTGAACCATGCTCACTCCTGAACCAAATTCCTATGAATTCATATGAACCAAACTCATATGTTGAAGCCCTAACCCACAAGGTTACACTTGGAAAGAGGATCTTTAAAGAGAGGTATTAAGGTAAAATAAGGTCTTCAGGGTGGACCTGAAGTCTAGTCTAGTAGGACTTATGTCCTTATAATAAGAGGAAATCAGAATAGGGAGAGCGCCAGCAGACATGTGCATGCAGAGAACACAGAGAAATGGCCATCTGCAAGCCAAGAAGGTGGCCTCAGAGGAAACCAACATTGCTTGCACCCTAATCTTGTACTTCCAGCCTCCAGAGCTGTGAAAAATAAATCTCTGTTATTTAAGTCACGCAGTCTGTTGTATTTTGCTAAGGTAGCCCTGAGATCACTATGGTTATTAACCATAGCTGTGGGAAGAGCATGCCCCAGCTCCTTAAAAGTAGGCTTATATTTCTTATGTTTTTCTAAGGGCTCTGATCTATCTCAGGTTTTTTTTTTTAAGATTTTATTTATTTATTCATGAGAGACACACACACACACAGAGAGGCAGAGGGAGAAGCAGGCTCCATGCAGGGAGCCCGACGTGGGACTCGATCCCAGGTCTCCAGGATCATACCCTAGCCTGAAGCCAGCGCTAAACCACTGAGCCCTCTGGGCTGCCCCTATCTCATGTTTTTAATGATCTTTTCTGTACCTAGTTTTTAGCTTGTGTAAAGGCTGATTCAGAAATGGGATTAAGACATTATTAAAAACAGTCCGGTTCATAGTGCATGAACACACTCATGACAAGTCTGTCTTCTTTGCCCTGAAACCCTCTGCCCAGCCAGATGGGCTGAGTCCTGCCGCTTGCAACCAGGACCTGCCAGGTGAGTCCTCACTCTCCTGCTCAGAGGGAATGCGCAGGCAACAAGGTCAGGATGCGGCCCCAACAAGGCAAGAAGACAGGGCACAATGCCACAGTCACTTCTGGGACCTGTACATTCAAACTTGAATGACAAGGAGCTCACCGACACTTAGATCAGCCGCTGGCCCCAGGGTCCCCAACACCTTCCCCTACAAACATTTCCTTATCAGAGGAAAGGTAAGAACCATCTGTCAACTAGGTGAAAGAAAAGGTGTAGATTTTAGAGACTTAAGTCAATTTGGAGAACATTACATCCCTAGACTCTCCAATTCGTTGAGTGCTTTCAGAATATTTGTTTGAAACTCACTTTTCTTAGAGTCCATGAGCCCCAGACCCCGCTTCGGGAATCTGGTGAGAGCTGAAGGCCCTTTGCTGGGGAAAAGGCCCTGCACACACACACACACACACTCAGGAATCAGATACAGCTTTAGGGATTCCTGGGCCCCAGGAAGCTCAGCTGGGTCACCAGGAATGGCAGATCCCTGGTGGGGGCACTTCCCAAATACTCATGATGAGCCGAGGCTCCTGGGAGGGATGAGCTGCTGTATCACGAAGGATCAGGGCAAAGCCAGAAGATTGGGTCCCTCCTCCATGTTCTTCCTCAGGGAGAAATACATCAGGTAAATTCACAAGACCAATCTCACAGATATTTAATGTGTGAATAGGTTTGGGGTCCATTCCATTTTTAAAATAGATTTTTTCAGGTATAATTTGCATGCTATGTAACTCTTCTGATTTAAGCATATTATTCAGAGATTTTTTTTGGGGGGGGTAGTATATTCACAGAATTGTGCAACCATCATTGAGAACATTCTCAGCATCTCAGAAACAAACTACATGGCCATTAGCAGTCACTCCCCACCCTATCTCCACCCTGGGTAAACACTGACTTCCTGTATCTGTAGACTTCCCTTTCCTGGACATTTCATAGGAATGGAATCATACACTACGTGGTCTTTTATGTTGGACCTCTTTCGCTTAGCATGAATGATCTGTTTTTTTTTTTTTTTTGAGGTTTTATTTAAAATTCTTTTTAAATTTAAATTCAATTAGCCAAGATATAGTACATCATTAGTTTCAGATGTAGTGTTCGATAATTTATCAGTTGCATATTACATTCAGTGCTCATCACATCACATGTCCTCCTTAATGCCCATCACCCAGTTATTCCATCCGCGCACCCACTTTCCCTCTAGCAACCTTCAGTTGGTTTCCTATAGTTAAGTCCCTCATGGTTTGTCTCCCTCTCTGATGACTTCCCCTTCAGTTTTCCTTCCCTTCCCCTATGATCCTCTGCACTATTTCTTATATTCCATATGGGAATGAAACCAAATGATAATTATCTTTCTCTGACTTGTTCCACTCAGCATAATATCATCCAGTTCTATCCACATTGATTTAAATGGTAAGTATTCATCCTTTCAGATGGTTGAGTAATATTCCATTGTATATATATGTATATACCACACCTTCTTTATCCATTCATCTCTCCATGGATATCTCAGCTCCTTCCAAGATTTGGCTATTGTGGACGTTGCTGCTGTGAACATTGGGGTGTAGGTGCGCCTCACTACATTTGTATCTTTGGTGTAAATACCACTACCTTTCATAGTAGTGCAAAAGGTTTTATTTTTAAGTAATCACTACACTCAACATGGGGCTCAAACTCATGACTCTGAAATCAAGCACTGCAAGCTCTCCAGACTGAGCCACACAGGCGTTCCTGCATGATGTTTTGAAGCTTATCCATGTTGAAGCACATGTTATAACTTTTCTCCTTTTTATTGAGAATTATATCCCTAGGGTGGTAGACTGTTAAAGTTACAATGTGCGTGTGTGTGTGTGTGTGTGTGTGTGCATGTGAGTGTTTATTAGGAGTTGGTGCCATAAAGGGAGGAAGCTATATCACAAGCTGTTTCAGTGTCTATGGCTGAAGTGACCCATATACAGAGTAAGTTAGCTGGGAAGGCAGGGAAGGTAGTTGGTGGCTCTTTCTATCTCAGAGGCAAGGATGGGCCAGAACAGTTAGTTTTCTCCTCCTTCCCAAGTCCTTGGCACATTTCCTCTGACAACAATAAGGATTTTCCAGTTGCTCAGATTATAGGACTTTGGGATCCTCTCCACTATCAAGCTGAATTTCTTTTGTGCTTGCCCTACCTGAATTCAAAGGCTCAATACCCTCATTCTCAACTAGATTCTCCAGCAGACTGCCTCTTTATGTTCTATCCCATGACAGAAGGTCTGGAGGTTGAGATGGTAGGGAGTTCAGCAAGGTGCTGCCTTGTGGAGCACTTGCTAAAACCCTCAGGCCCCATGGGTGGCCTTGTGGGAAGTATACATGGTGTCCCTGGTGTCCAGACCTCAGCTGGAGCACCAAGGTGGTGCCCAGAGCTATGTTGGACATCTGGAGCCCATCCCAAAGAGGCCAACCTACAGCCCTAGAGACTACCAGGCAAAATGTTCAGGAACCTTTTTCAAATTTTGAAGAGCTGTCACATGAAAGGATGAATCTGGACTATTCATAAGGGTCCAGAGGGCCAGACAAGGACAAATAAATGTGTTACTGTGTGAGGACAAAACAAAGGGAACTGTGGCAGGAGATGAGTCACCTGGCAGGAGCTTGAGGTCTAGCCAGAGCACCTGTCCCAGCGGGTGATTTAGATCCCAATTAGGATTTTAGATAGAGTCCTGGCCACATCAGCTGGGAAAGCTCACCTGGGCTGGTGCCATAGGCTCACTTCTGAGGTAGGTGTAACAGGCTGAGGGTGAGGAGAGGCCAGGATTATGCCTGCCTATGGTTAGGACTGTCACAAGTCACAAATCAGCTGTGCAGATCCTTTGGGAAGAGCTCCTGGATTTGCTCTTAAGCAAACTGAGGGGGGTTGGGGTCAATTTATTTTTTGTCACCATAAGCATTGTCCCATTTCCCAAAGCTCTGGGCTTTAGGGTTGAATGACTGGGGTTAGGTAGTAAGAAAGAAGTCAGTCCACGAGTCATGTCCATGTCTTCCAACATCCTTAGATCTATTAGCCCCCAGAAAGTCCCCTTAACATCCCTGATGTTACTGAGCCACAGTCGTGCCTCCTATATTTAAGAGGGCCAGCAAACTTGCCTTACAATCATTTTTATAAGATACTTTATGAATAGCAGCAACGTCCACATTACGATTTCACATTCCACTTTAATAAGGATCGAGTTGCCATGGGCGATTTTGAATGAGTCTTGTCTTGTCTTCAGACTGCCGTAGGTCTTCTAGCAACAGCCTTGCTCTGTTTCCAAGCCCTTCACCAGATTAAATTAACTTTCTCTTCACTTCATCTCCTAACTCTCCATGGGCAGCAACCTAGATGGACAGATCAAAGATTTACAGAATTTCTGGCTCTCCAAGGGTCGTAGAAGCTCCTCAACAGAGTACAGAAATCCTGGAAACAGCAGGGCATGGTCCAGTCTCTGCTCAATTACTCTCAAGAATGGTCTCCCTGTTTGAGCAGCAGGAAGTTCTTGTGCTGAAGAGCTCTAAGGAAATTCTTCCCTGCACTGAGCAAAGTGGAGTGCACCAGGCAAATTGGTTTTAGAGATCAAGATGTGGGTTCAGTCTGCTTGCAATCGTTAATTTTAATGTCAACTTCACTGGGCTAAGAGATGCCCAAGCAGCTGGAAGACATTATTTCTGGGTGTTTTTCTGAGTGTGTTCTAGAAGAGCTTAGCATTTGAATTGGTAGAGTGAGTATAGAAGATTGTCCTCACCCATGTGGGTGGGTGACATCTAATCCTTTGAGGGCGTGAATAGAACAAAAAGGTGGAGGAAGGGTAAATTTGCTCTCTTAAGTTGGGATGTCTTCTCCTGTCCTTGAACATCACTGTTCTTGGTTCTCAGGCCTTTGGACTCAGACTGGAACTACACTACTGGCTTTCCTGGGCCTGTAGCCTGTAGATGGCAGACCAAGGGATTTCTCAGCCTCCATAATTCATAATCCATCATAATATCTTCATATGTATATAGTTCTCCTATTGGTTCTGTTTTTCTGGAAAATCCTAATACACTGACAATGCCAGCTTTTTGATCCATAACATTAATCAGAACTTAATTTCTCTGAGTTTCAGTTTATCATTGGCAAAATGCATGTCATAATATTGATCACACATGGTATGGAGGCTTTACTGTGATAGTAGATGGAAATGTTGGGCATGAAGCAGGTGTTCAACAAGCTAAAATTATATTTATCAGCAATATTGAAGCCTGGCACATACTAAAGATAGGCTCACTCAAGACCTATTCCAAACCTTTTCAAACTTGCCTTTAAAATAAAGGCTAGAAAGCTCAAATAAAACTAATTAGAATCTACAATCCCTAAATTCTCTTGTATCCAGGTCTCTACATTGACACAAGGTCTGCAAGGATCTGGGGAAGCCGTGAGGGAGTGGAGGTGGCAGCCCTGTGCAGGGTAATTGGATCTTCCAGGTGGTGGGGATGAGGGTGTCTGGGTCTCCTGGAGCAGTCCTGGTGGGTTTCCTAGCTCTGGTTCCCCAGCATTGTGGGAGTTAAGTGGAGCCCCCAGTGGAGGTCTCTTCTGGCGTCTGCGGTAAAGTGGGTATCTCTTTTGGCTATTGTTCCTGGACACATAGATTCTAAGTCTGATTCTCTAACCCTCTGGAGATGTTGAAAGCTAAATCTTTAATAAATTTTACTGTTCAAATTAGTTGGAGTTGATTCTTTTTTTTTTCTCTGTAGCCTAGAACCCTGACCAATACAATTGCTTATAGCAGTTCTAGTTGCTATCCAAAATGTTATTTGGAGAGAACAGAATAAATCTGTGTATAACCAGCAATGGAAGAGCCCATGGAACTCATTAATCTGGGCACCTTATTTTACAGAGAGGGAAACTGAGGACAAGTATGGGGCAGTAACTCCCTCAGAATCTCTCTGCTCATTGTGTAGAGCATTGAGTGTTTGCTCCTACTGTGCCAGTCTGTGGACTCAGTACCATATTTGTCATTTCATGTAAATCCTTACAAAAGTCCCAAAGGATAGGCATAGTCATCATCCCTTTACAGAGGGAAGACCGCGTCAGAGAATCCAGCCCCAGAAGACAGGCAATATGTGGCAGTGCTGGGACTTTAGCATAGACCTGATTCCAAAGCCCACACTTTTAACCTACACACTTTGCTGCCTCCTACATGATGGATTCTTATTTTTTTAATGTATTTTTTTATTGGAGTTCGATTTGCCAACGTATAGCATAACACCCAGTGTTCATCCTGTCAAGTGCCCCCCTCAGTGCCCATCACCCAGTCACCCCAAACCCCCGCCCACCTCCCCTTCCACTACCTCTTGTTCATTTCCCAGAGTTAGGAGTCTCTCCTGGTTTGTCACCCTCTCTAATTTTTCCCACTCATTTTCTCTCCTTTCCTCTATAATCCCTTTCACTATTTTTTATATTCCACATATGAGTGAAACCATATGATGATTGTCCTTCTCCAATTGACTTACTTCACTCAGCATAATACCCTCCAGTTCCATCCATGTCAAAGCAAATGGTGGGTATTCATCATTTCTAACGGCTGAGCAATATTCCATTGTATACATAGACCACATCTTCTTTATACATTCATCTTTCAATGGACACCGAGGCTCCTTTCACAGTTTGGCTATTCTGGACATTGCTGCTATAAACACTGAGTGCAGGTGACAGGAAACAACAAATGTTGGAGAGGAGGTGGAGAAAGGGGAACCCTCTTGCACTGTTGGTGGGAATGTGAACTGGTGCAGCCACTCTGGAAAACTGTGTGGAGGTTCCTCAAAGAGTTAAAAATAGAACTGCCCTATGACCCAGCCATTGCACTGCTGGGGATTTACCCCAGAGATGCAGTGAAAAGCCAAGACACCTGCTCTACATCATGGCTTCTAATCTCTCTCCTCCACCATCCTAAATAACTGATCCTACTTGATTAGGAAAGAGAAAGGACATGCAAAACGGAAATAGTTCCAGCTCTGCATCCAGTGTAGAACACTGTTTATGTTTGCAGAACCCCAAGTAGGGGCAGGTGACTGAGAGCTCAGTGTGTGACAGGGGATGATGGCCAAGAGGTGGAGAAGGAACACGAGACTGGATCATGGAGGACCCCATGGGGCATGTAAGGTGCTCAGGTGTCCAATACCAACCACCAGCCAAATATCACACCCAACAGAGACACCCAGGCACCCTGCTTGCACTTGTCCCTACTCCATCTTCCCCCACTTTCGTCCTTTCGCTGCCAGACTCCCTCTTATTGCTTTTCCCCTTTAAATCTACCTAGCAGGGGGCACCTGGGTGGCCCAGTGGTTGAGCATCTGCCTTTGGCTCAGATCATTATCCCAGGATCCTGCGATCTAGGCCCACAACAGGCTCCCCGTGGGGAGCCTACTTCTCCCTCTGCCTATGTCTCTACCTCTCTTTCTGTGCCTCTCATGAATAAATAAATAAAATCTTAAAAAAAATAAATAAATCTAGGGCAGCCCCGGTGACTCAGTGGTTTAGCACCACCTTCAGCCCAGGGCATGATCCTGGAGACCTGGGATCGAGTCCCACATCAGGCTCCCTGCATGGAGCCTGCTTCTCCCTCTGCCTGTGTGTCTGCCTCTCTCTCTCTCTCTCTTTGGGGATCTCTTTGGGGATTTCTCTCTCTCTCTCTCTCTCTGTCTCTCATGAATAAATAAAATCTATAAAAATATTAAAAAAATAAATCTACCTAGTAGAGTGATTTTAGTGGCATTTCACTGAGATCTAACTGTCAGAGGCAGAGGAATGCTGTAGACCTAGGCATCATCCCCATCCCATCATGTCACACAAGCAGAACACGGCTCCAGGCCAGAGTCCAGGCAGCTTTCATAGCATTAGATCATTGGCGGTCTGAGTACCCAGTAATTTAGGAATAATTGGTGAAAGAGGCCCAGGGAGATTGGGTAAAATCTCCAGGGCTCCTCTGGGTCTTGGTGACAGAGCAAAAATCTCGACAGTTTTGACTCCAATGCTGGTGCACCCACTGGGATGAACGCTGATGCAGACATCCTCATCCTTGCCCTTGGCCAGACTCTCCTGGAACCCGGGCACTATCCTCCTAGACTGAATGTCCCAAAAGAGCCAGAACTGGTCTTGGGCTTGCTTCTTCTTGAGGCTTCGAGCCTCCCAATGTGTTCAGGGAGCCCTAAAGAACAGCATGAAGTCTCCTGGTTGACTGGTACTGGATGGTTGGCTGGTAAGAGACAGCAGAAGCCAGAGGGCTTGTAAGACACCTTGCTTCTTCCTTCCTTATCTTCTTCTTCTTCTTCTTCTTCTTCTTCTTCTTCTTCTTCTTCTTCTTTTTAAGATTTTATTTATTTATTTATGGCAGACACAGAGAGAGAAAGAGGCGGAGACACAGGCAGAGGGAGAAGCAGGCTCCATGCAGAGAGCCCGATGTGGGACTCGAATCCGGGTCTCCAGGATCACACCCCGGGCTGAAGGCGGCGCTAACCCCTGGGCCACCAGGGCTGCCCATTCCTTAGCTTCTTTACCTGTAAAATGCAGAGGTTGGACAGTCTGGTTCAGCTCTGATTGCTTGTGGTGTCCACGATCTTACCCAAGGCAGAGAAAACCCGTAGGAAGGTTAGTTCCTGCTTCCCTGAGTCCACCAGTGGGCTTCTATCATGCCCAGTTTCTGAGCTGATATGGGCCAGGGGTCCATCCACATGGTGATGCGCTTCATCTCATGGGAACTCAACTGGTGGATTAAGGTTGCACAGAGAGTGTACTGATAGAATTTTGAGGCTACGTGGTGGAATGAGTTTATCATATCTAGAAGCAGAATAATTTTGATTCCCATTAGCCTTGAATCAGTTCTTTCACAAGTGACTCTAGGTCTCCTTTTGCCTGGAAACCATACTTCATGGACAGATACGATGAGTCCTTTCTATATGAATAAAGCAACGCTCAGAGAGGTTGGGTAACTTGCCAAGGCCACACAGCTGGGGCTGGGACATGATGCATCCAGGACTCAAATCCAGATCTGTCCAACTCCAATTTGTGTTATTTGCATGCATTAGTGCACTCTGCCCCTTATGTTCCTCTCTGGCAGATGCGGGGTTGAAAAATGCGCGAGAGTGTACGTATTTTTTTGAAAAAAAAAAAAAAAAGGCTCAGTAAATAAAAATTAACTTGAAACTATCTTTAAAAACATTTCCCAGCTAAGGATAATACTTCTGATTTGAAAATTAAAATCGTAAAACAATTACAGGAACACTCATAAGGTCCTTCAATATTTGTTCCTGAGTTTGAAAAGGAGTAGCTCTTGAGAGCTGCTCTAGATGTTTGAAAAGGTGACCTCAGGCCTTTCCTGAGATTAGCAGAAAGCAGATAGGGATAAAGTGTTTTCATTAAGGCTATTAGAGCTGGCAGGGAACACTGCCTCTGGGCCACTTTAGCCGTAAGCCATTTGACAGCCACAGTGCCTTAAGGCAGAGGGAGGGTTAAATTTGTCTCCTGCCACAAGGCAGGAAAACCCAACAGTGGATCTGGCAAAGAGTTCATCTTCCACTGGTCTATTTTGACATCACACACGATTTAGTATTTTTATTCCTCCCCAGTGTCTAATGTATGACATATCACATGGTGAAATGAAAAGCAAGTAGAGATGAGAAAGGCATTAAACACTGCCCAAGAGTTCACAGTCCTTAAACTATTCCCTTCAGCAACCTTCCTCTCTAAGGTACATTATGTGGGTCTCTGTTTTCAGAGGTGATCTGGGTGTGGCAGGTGACACATCTGAAAGGGCAGGGGCCCTGGGTGCTGTGTTGCAATTACTGGACTTTATTCTGTGGAGAACAGGGGGTGGACAATGTCAGGTTCTTACCATACACAGGCCGTTCTAGCCAAGTGCGGAGTGTGGAGAAAAGGGAACAAGGCTGGAGGCAGGGAGACCGTCAAAAAGCCAATAGAAAAATGTCTGACTTTTGCTCAACTGTCTTTAAAGAGCAGGGGTCATGCCTGACTTGTTCGCCACAGTATCTCTCAGGCTCAGAACATTCTCTGCCGCCTTATAGGCCCACGGTAAACACTGGTTCAAGGACCAAATTATATAATTTCAGTCATTTTTTTTTTCCCCCAATGAAAATGTTAAATTTCAAGCAGAGCCTTGGTAGAGGGAACTGAGAGAAGAGGTAGGATTTGAGAACGAAGGGATAAAAGTCTAGAGAGCTTGGTAAGTGATAGAATCTGGATGTGAGGGCAGAAAGGAGTCTGAGATATCTCCAGCCTTCTGCCTTGGAGACTGGGGGGCTTTCACTCAGTGAGGTGGGGCAGACTTGGGGGAGATGATCTTGGGTCAGGATAAGGTTGAGATGCCTGTGGACATGCAAATGGCGGTGTCTTAGAAGTGACCCCCCTGAGCAGCTGCCTATCCCGTCAGCGCCGGCCCTTTGCATTGCTGCCCCCTCTAGACCAGAAGCTCTTCTTTTCCTTCATCCAGTTACCTCTTCCTTACCTTGGACCCCAGGACAACCTCGCTTTCGCAGGGGAGCCTTCTCTGGATCCAGGTTGGCCAGTTGGGTTGATTGGCATCAGACTCTAAGCCCTTTCCTTCCAGCCATGCCTCTCAATTAGCAACTGACTCCCACGATTATCGATAATAGATTGATATCTGTCACCCTTCTGCAGGGTCAGCTTCATAAGAGCCAGGACAGTGTCTCTTTCTGGTCACCAGTGAATTCCTAGTGAAAAGTACTATGCCTGGTACATAGCAGACGCTCAACAAATAAGTGTGGGATGAATGAATAAATGCTTTGATAAACGAATGAGTGCATAAAAGGACAAGTGCCAGGGCTCTATCTCTTAACACCTGATATAATTCAAGCCACAATTAGCTTTCTAAATGGAATGGAAGAGACAGATTTGTAGAGCAGGAGTGACATGAGTTCCTGGGCTTGACTCCATGTGTCTGCCATACAGTAGATTCTTGGTAAATACTTGTTGAAGTATTCCTGGCTTTTCTTAGCATCTTTCTGAATATCTTTAGGCAAGAAAGACATTTGGGGGGGGGCCTCGATTTTCTTATTTATCAAAATGGTGGCGGGTACTGAGGTGGGCACTTGACGGGATGAGCACTGGATGTTATTCTGTATGTTGGCAAATTGAACACCAATAAAAAATAAATTTATTAAAAAATGAAAATAAGAATATCTATCTCAGTTTGTTTTTCAAAAAATGAGAATTTGATAGGATAAGTTACAGCAACACCATGCAGGTTAAGACACTAAATGAATGCTTATCGTCATCAACTAGGGCTAATTATGTAATGAAAGTACCCAAGAGTTTTCAGAGGAAAAGAAAGAAGAAATGAGCACCACACCAAGAGGCCCCAGGTCCTTACACACACACACACACACCCCTAATCCTCCCTCCCCATTTCTCATCAGCTTTCTATAGGAGATCACACTCCTACAAAGAAGCTAGCTTTCTTGCTGTGAACAGTTCACAACTATTTTCAGCTGTGAGTCAAGCAGAGGAGTATCTGAGCCTGTGAATCTGTGTGCGTGTTCAAGTGTAGTGTCCACCCCTCAGTAGACATTTAGGACATGCTTGCTTCCTGCCTGTCGCACTGACCCCAGGACTCTCAGCAACTTGCCCATAACAAGTGCCCTATGCAAGTTTGGGCCAAGGATAAAAGGAAAAGAAGAGGGAGGGGTTGGTATTTGTGTTCGTGTTGTGCTTTCTTTCCAGGCACATCAGTGCCACCAGTACGGGCTTCAGAAGAGAGGGAAGCCTGTGGGACAGAGTGGGTTCATTGTCTCAAGTAGGCTCACACCTTTAATTTACAATAAACACTATGTGGACCCCCCAAATGTTGGCTCAGGCGGGCTCCATGTTGCCTGCTGTGCCGGAATGCTGATCCTGCAGCTGTTGCTAAATCACCAGGGGATCCAGGCCACCTCCCCTCCACTTGCCAGCCTCCCTTAATGGATGCAAGAATTCGGTGATCTTCCAGTGTACGGTAAGACACGCAATGACAGCTCTAGAGTTACAGATCTCCCTCTGCAGCCCACAGCTCTCTCCTGAGCCACCTCCTGGACATCTCAGCATGTACAAAACGGTCTCTTGTTACCCATGAAAAGGCTGTTGTGCTTAAATTGGCAAGGTTTAAGGAAAGAGGAGTGCCATCTTGACTCCTAGTGACTATAATCATGGTACTCCTAATTAAAGGCTGCTGCTGGGAAGGCTTTCCTGGCATCTGAAAACTCCCTCTGGGACAGCTGCCCAAATGCCAGCAGTTGGTGGCTGGAGCTCTGAGAGGAGAGCTCCCTGAGGATTCCTGGGGAGCCTCGTTCTAGAAGATTCTTTGTAGTTGTAGCGCCTGATCAGCCTCAGAGAGCTGTAGGGGGGGAACCAAGGGGTTTTCAGCATTTACACCCCTCTGCCTCCCGGAATCTTTTGAAGGTAAGTTGTGCTCCTTCATCATCTTCTCTCCTGCTCACACTCACAGGCAGGTCTGGGTGGACATGAAGTCGAGGTGAGGGCTGCAAACACAGGTCCCCAAGCTCAAGGTGCAGGTTCGATTCTTACCCTTGCGTTGGCTATTAGATGTTTCATGAGCATTAAAGAAGCGACCACAAAATCCTCCATATGATTTCATTTGCTGCCTATTTAAAAGGTTTCTTGTTTCACGAAAGCTTCCAGAGAGCAGTAAAAGAAGAGGCCTGGGACTCAGAGAGCCAGGGCTGGAGTCCAAGGCGGCACTTGCCTTTCCATGGGGAGGCTGCTATGGATGGAGCCAGCCTGTCATCCCCCACTCTGCTGTCAGCAAGAGGGACGCCCACACCTAGACGGGGAGCAGAAGTGAATGGTCCCTCTGCTCTTCCGGCAAAACAACTCCAGCCATAACTCGAGCAGTCATCTAGAAATACAAAAATAAAACAGGAGATTATGTGTGTAGCTCCTTCTGTCTGGGTCTCAGCGGCTGGGTAAAATGAGGTCTCAGGGAAGGTTCTGATTGTATTCTCCTGATAGTCCCTTGCCTTTTTAACAGCAGGGTATGAGGCCCACTTTCAAGATTTCTCACCCCTCCTTGGACACCTCATTAAGTGGTTAAGATATACAAAGGCCTTTACATTTTGTTTACTTGTTAATTTATTTCTATAATTGAGATAACTGACACATAACGTTGTATTAGTTTAAGGTGTACAGTGTAATGAGTTGAATATATATAGATTGAGAAATGATGACCACCTTCAGTTTACTTAACATCCATCCCCATGCAATAGTTACAAGTTTTTTTCCCTTGTGATGAGAGCTTTTAAGATTCACTCTCTTAGCAACTTTTTTTTATACATTTATTTTGTATTGGTGTTCAATTTGCCAACATAGAGCATAACACCCAGTGCTCATCCCATCAAGTGCCCCCCCCCCAGTGCCCGTCACCCAGTCACTCCCACCCCCTGCCCTCCTCCCCTTACACCCGCCCTAGTTTGTTTCCCAGAGTTAGGAGTCTCTCGTGTTCTGTCTCCCTTTCTGGTATTTCCCACTCATTTTTTCTCCTTTCCCCTTTATTCCCTTTCACTATTTTTTATATTCCCCAAATGAATGAGACCATATAATGTTTGTCCTTCTCCGATTGACTTCGGAGCAACTTTCAAATATACAATACATATTGTTAACTATACTCATCATGCTGTACATTACATTCCCAGGGTCGATTTATTTTATAATTGGAGGATTATACCTTTTGACCATCTTCATCCATTACACACAGTCTTTTTAATTTCATTTATTGTATAATTGCACCCTAAGGCTCAAGGTATATAAGGTACACATACATATACACACATAGGAATACACATTCTATGCATATATACATGTATGAGCGTATATACAGGCATATGCATATACACAGTTCACTGACATGCACATGTATTTCTATATATACATATAAGACAATATGTATATTATTATATATAAATATGTACATGTATGCATATATCTATACCTCTACACAGATGCATATACACAACATTCAGCTACATACACACGCATATACACATACAAATACACGTATACATGCACACACATAGATATACACATGCACATATACACGCATAGACATACACCCACACACGTGCACATACACATATGTGCAGATACATACACATGCATTGCACACACGCGTACATACACACACACATGCATGTGAACAGTATATGATCCGGAGTCGCAGGTGTACTGCAGGTGCTCTGAGAGGTCAGCTGGGCTCCCAGGCCGTCTTTTGGGCCATCACCAAGTGAACCTCGGCGGCTGATGTCCTTGCCACCACTGGCTTCCTGCCCCTGTCACCTGCTGCCTCACCTGCTGCTCACCTCACGGCCGCAGGTGATGGAGAAAGAACAATATGTGCCCCGTCTCAGTTGCTCCTGAGTCGAGAGACCCCACAGCAGAGCAGTCTGGGCGATGAGATCAGCAAGCAGCGTTTCCTTTTCTCCCCAGCATGATGGGGTGGGAGTACGGCAAGGTAATGTACCCCTCACTTTCCACCTTGGGCTGTGGCTGAGTCCCACACGTTAAGGACCTGCTGAAACCCCTCCCTGCAATGTGCCTTTCCCTCATGTTGCATCATCTCCCACCCCCATCCCACCCCTGCACCACAGAAAGTCACAGGTGTCTACATGGGCCCGTGGGTGTTTGCATCCTAATTTTACCTCTGTTATTGGTTCTCTCCCTGGGAGGTTCCTTGGCCTCCATTTCAGGGGTGCATGGCAATCACCCCTAATGGAGATACAAGGACAGCTGTAGACAAAGCCTGCAAGGTGCCAGGCATAGCGTGGCAGGACCATAAATGAAGGGGGTGACACTGTTGTCCCTGTGTTGCAGTCTAAAGAACAGAAGTGAGCTCACGTGCCTTGTGTCACCCGGCTGAGTCAGTGGAACACTGGGAATGAACTTTGAGCTTGCCCGTCTGGCTCAGAAGCCTGTGATCTTGTCTCTGTATGGCCTCTTGGTGTGGTGGCTGAGCTGGGAGGCTCCCCTGTCTCCTTTGGTTCCAGACCAGTGTCCTCTGTGGAATGCTGGTCCTCTCTGGGTTGAATCCAAAAGCTTGAAAGCTCAAAGCTTGCAGGGCCCAGGTTGCTGATGGTATTGGGAGCCAGAGAGACCCCAAGAATGGGACCAGCATTGAGACCAGGCCCAGGGACATGGAGAGGCCTGGCTGGCTGGAAGGCTCACACCCCACCTAAAATTAGGGCAGCTGCTCCTCAGCCCTGCCCCGTGAGCCGGCTGGGAGTGAAGGCCCAGAGTTGCTAGATCTGTGGATGCCTTAAGGGAAGCCATGCATTGGGGATTTTAGGTAAAATTTCCCAAGGGTCTGCAGCTAATTCAAGTACCGTGTGTGTGTGTGTGTGTGTGTGTGTACGTCCATATTATACTGGGCAGAAAAAACCCACATATGTTAGCAGAGTCTTGCTGGCAAGCACCACTCGGCCCACTCTATGAGCCATTTTATAATTTAATGAGAGCATTTTGGATAAATTATTTTTCCTTTGCAGATGAATCTAACAAACCTACCTTGGCCACCCTGAGACCTCTTAGGACCAGCTTCCGATCAGGGAGATGGAGGCAAAAGCAGCCTTCCCTGTTATTGGGAAGGGCCGGGGTGGGGAATGAAGGCGGTTGGGGTTGGGGGGCCCTCTACTAGCCTCTGAAGCCACACCTCACCCCCCAGGAGTGAGCTGTTTGTAGAGCCACTTAGGAGCTCTGCCTCCACATCTGAGAGCACCACGCTGGTAATATCAAAGGGAAGTGTGCAGGTTTGTGTCTGCAAAGTGCCTAGGTAGTACCGGGCACAGAGGGGCTCCGTAAATGGTCACCACACGACCGGCTGCATAATTTGTGGGGCCCAGGGCAACATGAAACACTGAGGGCGCTTCTCAAAAAACTATTAAGAATTTCACTACAGCAACAGCAGAGCATTAAACCAAGCCAGGGCTCTGCTAAGTGCTGGGCCCTAAGTGGCTGCCGGGGCACAGCCCCCATGTCGCCCATCCTGGCCATCAGCATTATTAGCTAGCAGAACTGGTATTTGCTGAGCACTTACTGTGTGCTGGGCACCATTCTAAGTGTTTGTCATCTTTTTATGTAATCTTCGAAGGCAATTGGTGATTACTCCCATTTAACAGGTGAGGAAAATGAGGCACAGATGGGTTCAGTCCCTTGCTCAGGATCACACAGCTGGAGGGTGACAGAGTCGGGTTTGACACAGGCAGTTGGGTCCCAAAGCCCTGCCTTTATTCTCATGGTTCCTCTCTTCTGGACTTGAACAGGGAGCTGGGTCTGTTCAGGAGGGAGTGGCCAGAGACGCCCTGGTCCAGGCACTGGGGGGTCCTATGCTCTCACCCCGCCAGACAGGTCCAGGCACAGGTGGCAGGGCAGGTCCTCCCAGACCCGCCGCCAGCGCAGTGCTGCTGGGAGGTCTGGAACCCGAAGAGGAAGGGAAGAGGGTTCAAATGAGGACACTCCTGCTATTCATCAGACCAGAGGCCTCTGCAGGAGTGAAAGCTCTGAGCTTTATTCTTTGATCCAAAGTGTGGGTCGGAGCTGAGCAACTGCAGGGCAATTACTCACCTTACAGCTTCGAGCTGACTCAGCACTCCGTGAGCCCTGGCTGATAGCAGATGTCCCCCCTCCACTGGCATTCAGTTTCCAGGGAGTGGGGGGCGCCCTACGACATTGGAGGCTGCAGCACGCTCTCCGGAGACCAGACCTGTGCCTGCATCTGCCCCGGAGAAGAATACTTTCCCCGGCTGCTTTTCCTCCTGCCGTGGAGCAGTGAGCAGAGCCTGGGTGGTCTCATCTTTCTCAAATAATCTCCTAAATTTAAGATTTTAAGTGTTAAGAGAAAGGCTGATGTATCCATAATAGTCATGAAAATGTTAAAAACAACAACAAAAAGTATCCTGATTGTAACGATTCTTTTTTTTTTTTTTTAAAGATTTTATTTATTTATTCATGAGAGACACAGAGAAAGAGAGAGAGGCAGAGACACAGGCAGAGGGAGAAGCAGACTCCATGCAGGGAGCCTGATGTGGGACTCGATCCTGGGACTCCAGGATAACGCCCTGGGCCGAACGCAGGCGCTAAACCACTGAGCCACCCAGGGATCCCCTGTAACGATTCTTTTAGAGTAATGATTTCATTTCTTGCCCAGGAAATACAAACCACTATTTGTGTTTGTCCTAATCCATGGAATTAGGATGATGACAATAATAATAATAATGATAGGGAGCATATATCGAGCCCTTATGATGTCCCAGGCGCCGTGCTAAGTGCCCTGTTCAAATTATCTGGTGCACGCATAGCTACTTGACACAGGTGTGATGCTACTGTCCGAGCCACTTAGCGTCTTTCTCAAGTCACCCTAAATTACAGCTCAGGCAATTTGCATGCACTTAGTCTCCTTAATTGAACGTTTATGGTTGGATAATATAACCAAGCTGTGGATGAGTGATAATTCAGCCACTCCTCTGCTCGAGTTGGATCTGGCCCATGGTAAGGGGAGTCAAGTGGAAGGGAAGGTCAGAAAAGGAGGCAGGGCTGGCTGGCTGACCCATTGGCAGGGACCCCCGCCTGTCCCTGCCACATCCCCTGCCACTCCTCCATCACCCAGTTCCAGACACGTCATCTTTCGGTCCTTCTTTTCTTTGTCCCTTAAATTCTGGGTGCTCCTCGGGGCCTTTGCAAATGCTGTTCCCTCTGGCTGACCACTTTTTCTTCCCTTTGTGGAGGCAATACCCTCTCCTCCTTTAGGTCCTTTGCTTGGTCCCCCATGGACTGTGGGTCTTCATGCTGTGCTTCCTTTCATGACACCCGTCAAAGCTACAGTTGGACATTCTTTTGGCATCTTATTTACCAGTGCTTCTCATGCATTAGACTCCTTACACTGCTAGGACGGAGACCACTTCTATCTCTATTTATTATTGTTTTTTTTGTTGTTGTTGCATCCTTACCACCTGACACATGGTATGGATTCAACTAATGCTTGTTGAAAGAATGAATAAGTAGAAAGGTCTGTTCAGGCAGCAGGCAGATGTGGGCGAATTGAGCTGGACCCTAGTCCACACTTGGAGGAAAGCTAAGGTGTGGTGGCCTCAGCTAGAATTGGGGGGTGCAGAGATGAGCACATCTGCTACTGAGCCATCTGCAGGTGGCTGGAAGCATCACAGGATCTGATCTTTCAGGGCTGTGGGGCTTGTCCTTGCATGGCCTGGATTTGAAGCTGGAAGGGGAGAGGAGCTGAACTTGGGTATTACACCACCCTGGCTGCTCCCAGGCAAGTGACAGGTGCTACACTAATGCCCCCTCCCCCGTTGCTGTTGACCCAGAGTCTTCTCCTGCCCAAAACACTAGCACTGTGCCCTCAAGGTCCATGCCAGGGATTGGCAAGTGTTCTCCATGAAGTAAATATTGTGGTCTTTGCAGCGCATCTGGTCTCTGTTGCAACTACTCACCTTTGCCACCGTAGCACAAAAGCAGCCGTAAACAATGCAGGAGTGAAAGAACAAGACTGTGTTCCAACAAAACTTTATTTATGGACACTGAAATTTGAATTTCATTTCACGCGTCACAAAATATTTTCTTCTTTTGATTTTTATCCCCAACCATAATAAAAATGTTAGGAACCACTTTTAACTGGTGGCCTGTTGGATTTGGCTCACGGGCTGTTGTTGTTTACCAACCCTCCCTGGTCTGTATACTTTTGTTCTAGATTCCACAGTGTCTTTTCTGCCACTTTGCAGGATGATGGCTGGGTTCAAGCCCTCACTCTGTCCTTTACTCCTCATGTGAGGCAGGGAGCTCTGCTCCATCGCTCAGGGCCCAGGTTCCATCAACGGATGGGTGATAGTGATGTCAGGCGTCATGTTGGGGTCTCTGTCATGCAGTGGGGGCTCCTGGAGGGACTCCATTCAGCTTTAAGGAAGACTCTGAGCTCAGCGTAGGATCATAGGGAGTTACTAATAACTGGAGAAACAGATACCAGACCTCTAAGCTGTGGGTGCCCTCTGGGGTCTGGCTGACTTCCCATTCATCTGGAAGCTTCATATTCACACTTAGGACTGGATTTCAGCCACGTACTCATTCACTTGTCCTGCCAGCAAAAGTATCCAAGATTACGAGGAATCCGTCCTTTCTTTTGCACACTTTGTTATCATGAAATAGGATTTGCCTCCATCAAGGCTGTGGAGATAAGATGTGGAGTGGGGTAAGGGATGTGGATAGTGTTACATCACACAGTGCGTGGGTGAAAATCACAGAGTACAGCTGATTTTAAAAACCTAACCAACCTGTTTTTTCTCTTATAACCCTGTTCTCATAAATGACCCCAGTATGAACCCAACCAGGAAAGGTGGGTTTAGCCTGGACTCCGTTGCCTTCCTCCCACACAGATCTGTGCATTTTGCCCAGGACCATACTACCTCCCCTACGCCTTCTGCTTCGCACTCTGCCCTCCCTCACTTAGGTCACATTTTACCTCCCAAAGTCATCTCCCTAAAGTCATCTACCTGCCTATAGACATTCCCTAGTTTTTAAGTTATGATTTTTTTCCCCATAAAAGAAAATCTGATTGTATCGCTTACGTAATGGAAATTCCTCAATAATTCCTTAATTCCTTTAGGCTTTAGATGGACGTAGGGATGTTTGCACAACAGTGTGAGTATGCTGAACATCTCTGCACTGTGCACTTAAAGATGGCTAAAATGGTTGATTTTATCTATTTTTAATAGATCCCACCAATCAGAATGCCCTTCTTGTAAAGTTTAGAGGGACCTCAGAGAACCTCGCATCCCCTGTGATGCCTGTTTCATTCCGTACTCACTGATCTTAACCCTCACCAACCTGCTGATCCCATTTGCACCTTCTTGTCTAAATATGCATTTAGCGGATGCATATTTTGTTTTTCCCTCTTTCCTGCTTCCTGAGTAAACCCAACCTTCAAGATCCAGGTCAATCAGATCCACTCAGCCTTCCATCAACTTTTTCCTGTTGACTTCACTCCCTTTATGCAGGTAGAACTAAATGATTCATTGTTTAATGATAATATTGAATACTAGACAAGAGTGGGGCAAAGACTATTCATAAGCTGTATGTCAGATAAAAAGAACCACAGTGATATAAGCACCTGTATGGCTGCCACCTGGTCCAGTAAGTGACGCCATGACTTTGCATTCTTCCGCATGACCTTCTCCAAACTCCACCCCCCCCTTTCACGTTGGAACCTTACTGGAAATTTTGCAATTGCCATACTGTTTACTTATTTTTTTTAGGCTTTTACCATGCCCATTTGTTTCCCCTCCAAATATGCTATTACGTAGTTGTACCTGATTTTGAGCTTTATATAAATGGAATCATACTGCATATTCTCTGTGGCTTGCCTTTTCCCCCTTGAAATGACTCTTCACTTAAGTGAAGAGACTCATTCACTTAAAAAAAAAAAGATTTCATTTATTTATGTGAGAGAGTGTGGGAGTGATTAGAGAGGAGAGGGAGAGGGAGAAGCAGGCTCCCTGCTGAGCAGACAACCCCAAGCAGGGCTCGATCCCAGGACCCTGGAATCATGACGGGCTAAAGGCAGATGCTTAACAGACTGAGCCACTGAGGCATCCCTAAGTGATTTGTTCATTCTTTTGCACTTTTCTGTAATTCCTTCATTTTCACTGTTGTATACTTTTGAATTATAGCACACTTGAGAAAAAAACATTTCTACTGGTAATGGACATTTCTGTCACTTCCGAATTTCACTATTAAAATGTGTGCTGATGTGGCCGACTCTCTACAGGTGTCTTGTGGCAATCGCAAGACTCTCCAGTATCTACCCAGAAGTGCAATTGCTGGGGTAGACTCACACATTACCTACAACTCTATCCATGACACCAAATAGCGATCTGGGAGGAGGGATTGCCCCATTTCCTTACCTCATTTATTGTCAGGCTTTAATTTTTACTAATCTGGTGGTTGTGAAATGACATCTCATTGTGGTTTTATTTTATCTCTCCTTGCTGACTAGAGAAGTTGGGTTTGTTTTTGTACGTTGATCGTTCATTCATTTTGCCTTTTCTATTGAATAGAATCTGTTTTGCCCATTATTCTACTGAGCTGTTTGTTCTTATTGATTTGTAGTTTATCGCATATTCCGAAAAGCAATTTGTTGTCAATTTCATATGCACAAATATTTTTCCTAGTTTTGGCTTCTCTTTACACCTCCTTATAGTCTCTTTTGATAAATTGAAGCTTTAATGTAGACAATTTTGGGTTTTTTTCCCCTTCATTGTATGTGTTTTGTTTTTTTGTTTTTTTTTTAATTTGAACAATATGTTTTATTTAACCAATATATCCTAAACAGTATCATTTCAACATGTCATCCACATAAAGCAAATTGTTAACAAGATGATTTACATTTTTTCTTTCACACTGTTTTTGAAATCTGGTATATATTTTATATTTAAATTACATCTTAATTTGGTCAGTAGCCACATTCCAAATGTCCACTTCACATAACCTACATTGGAGAGTGTAGGTCTAAGCCCTTAATATAATCTCTGGATCTCGCATAATATTGGCTGATAATGGGGTTGTACAAAAGACTATAGCACAAATTTTGTGTCTTGTTTAATAAGTCTATTCCTAGCTTGAGGTCATAAAGCGACTCTTCTGTGTCATCTTCTAAAATTTCTATACTTTTACCTTTACTCTGTCTCCAAGCCTCCTGGAGTTGATATCTGTACATTATGGGACAAGGACATCTCAGCTAAAACATTTTCCTATGTGGGTAACAATGATCTTAGAATCTACTCTTTCCTCTCAAACAGCTATACTGTTTTCATAAATGGAGGTTCTGATCTCAGGCTATCCATTCATTTCCAATGTTCATCCGGTATTCATTCAAAGACATTGCACTGTCTTTATTCCTAGAGCTTGATACCAAGTCTAGATATCTCATAAAGTAAGTTATATCACCGAATTTTCCTCTGAAATGTCTCAACTGTTTCTGTTTCTTTGCTTTTTCATTCACATGTTATAATGTGTTGAGTTCCACCAAAAAAACCAACCCCCCCCAAAAAAAACTTATCGTGATTTGAATTATACAATCCTAATCGTTGCTCTCGTAATGTTTTATAGGATGTACATAAATCCATGTACACTCATTTATTCACAGAATCCACATCTTATCCTTAAAGCTTTTCATATTGCCTTATACGTAGCAAGTTTCTTGAGTAAATGAATACATGAATGAATGATCAAAGTCCTCTATTCAGCTGAGGTTCACTTTTAGATAAAATCCAAAATTCATAGCACCATGAATTATTCATCTTTCGAAAGGACCCTGTCATTATGTGAGCACCTACTATGTGCCTGGAATGATGCCAGGGACGAAGAGCCATTTTGCAATCTTGTAAAAAGTCAAATTCCCTCAGTGCTTTGAAAATAAGAGACAGTTTTCAAAAAAGGGGATGTGTAACCATCCTCTCGGGGCTACGTGACTTGTGGAAGTCTCTTCCTTCAGCTTCCATGTGTGTGGGCTTTGTGAGTTACTCCCAGTGCCAACTTGCCCAAAACTTTGTGCTTGAGACCAAGAGTTTCCGAAGTTGGAAGCCTCATTAAACAAGGTTCACAAAAGACTAAGTGGTTTGGCTCTTAACCTGTACACAAATTAAAGAGCCACTCCCTTGCAGGAAGTTGGTGCTTTTCTCTGCCTGGGAAATCTTAAGAGAAAACACATATGCAAACAATTTAAAGAACACCGTGTGTGTCAGAGGGTAAGATTTATTTACAGATTTTTTAGTTCACTTATTGAGTATTTTGACACACAGACTTAATCCTTGGCAAACAAGAGGCCTTCTTGGTAAAAGGCACCGTGAACAAGCCACACCTCAGGCTTCACTCCCTGAGTTTGAAGATCCCTGCTTGTCTGGAAGCAGACAGATACCTGACCTCTGGGGTAGAGTCTTCATCTGCAGTGAGAATGGAATAACCAGATTCATCTTTGATCCGGGCATATGGTGGAGATAGGGTGACCTGGTAAGGAACACTTCCAAGAGTATGTCCCAGAAATCCTAGATTGCTTGTGCATTCACTCAACAAACAAGGGACAGACAGCAAGAGCTGTAGGAGGTCAGCAGTGGGGCAACAAGACCTCTGCAGGAGACCTGATCACGCTTCACAGCAACCCCCTCACCCCTCAGACAATTCCTCATACTGTCCAGGTCATTTTTTCACAGAGACTTGGGGGCATCTCCAAGGGGCTCAAATGGCATCTCTTCCTCGGGAAATTTATAAGTGGAAATTTGGGGTGATGTGCTATAGTCCCCACCACGGCAGCTGGTCTCGGGCTGTAAAAGACAATCATCATCCCCCTCCTCCATGGCTCCTTCTAGATTCCCTTCTTCCTCAGACAGCACCTCCATCTCTATGGCTTACCTGCTGAGGTGACCCAGACATTCATCTTTGCAGGGTCTTGAGCTGGAGTCACCATGCTCTGCTTACATCAAGGCCGCTGTGCTTCCATTTACAGTTAAAATAAGGAAAAGTATATCGGGAATCAAGGACCCAAATGAGTCAAGCATATGCCCTGTGACCTGTTGTGTAGCAGCAACATAGCACCCACCCCCTTGATTGGTCTGTAGTCCCGGCCAGCATGGTCCCTGCTCTTCTTGCCTAGCTGGACCCTCGGCATGGAGAACCATAGCCTGTAATTCAACAGTCCTTCTTTGGAGGATTGCCCTGGCTGACGAGGGCCACCACGATGCCCAAGGTGGTGCCTCCTGCCAGGAAAAGCCTGCACCTACTGGCTGATCACTGGTGAGGTGCAAAGACTGAGTTCCCATACCCCATCTCTGAGAGCTCTGAGGGCTATTGCGGCTTCCAAACTCCCTGTGGGGCTGACTGAGCCTTTGTCAGGACATAATCACAGCTCAGCTGCTCCTTGGGCCCAATTCTTTCCTTACCCATCCTTCCACACATGCACTTTGGTTCTCACATCTTAGAAGGGTCGGTGATAGCAATATATCCATGGAACAGCTCACCATGCATTTGTTCCTTCATTTATTCATCTACTAATTTATGGTGCGGTTGTTTATTAAGCTCCATCTGCATGTCAGGCCCTATACTGAACGCCGGAGGAATTCATCTGTAAGATGTGACCTCCCAGAGGGGATGGATGTATAAACAGAGAAGTTAAACCATGACAGGAAAAAGCTCTCCAAAAGTCACCTGTAGAAGTTGTAACAGCCTAGAAGGGGAAGTGATCACCTGCCTGGAGGAGGATCTTCTTAGGTGGAGCATTGTAGGTGGCATGAAAAGGCTCAGGAAATGCAAGATATGATCAAAACAAGACAAGCAGCCTAGAGAAGCCCACTATCTTTCTGCGGCATGATTTTTCCATAATTCTTCTAAGACTGGCTCTGGGGATGCTGGTAAAGTGAAAACAAAGGCCCTCAGGGGGTCTCGGAGGATTGTGTCTAGGAAGGAGACGTGCGGATGACAGGCGAGGGAGAAGGTGCTCAAGCAAAAGGCTGCCTAAAAAGTCATTATGGGCTTTTAAGTAAATTCTCAATTATAATTATTCTAATGGCTTTAATAAGTCTGCAATTTGGAGCTATGATGTTCTAATGTGTCAGCTGTCGTTTGCCTCAGTGAAAAACTCTTTTTCCAACTGAAAGCCAATATTAAGAGGGCACCTGCCATGGTGAATTCTGCCGATTTTTCACTCAACAGAGGTTGGGACCTCTTATACGGTATTTAAACCCAACTGAGCCCCAGCTGTGAGGTGTAGTTCACAGCCCACAACACTCCAAACAGGCTCCCCTGGGCTCTAGACCTCTGGGCCTTCAGGGACAACAGCAGAGATGCGCTGGGGGTATCGGTTATCGTTTAGATTTGGATACAAACCCTGCCTCTGCCCCGCGGTAGCTAGGGAACTTCAGGCGAACCCATTCCTTTCTCTAAGCCTCCATCTTCTCACCCGTAAAATGGGTGTAACAGCAAGGCCAACCTCACAGTGCTGGAACAAACAATCCCACACAGTAAAAGTCTCTACTTGCCCTTTTAGGGTTTTATTTTTTTATTTTTATTTTTATTTTTATTTTTTTGCCATTAGAGCCAAACTCTTGTTTCTGCAGTTGAGGACAAAAAGATTGACAGTGTCCCTTAGCTATGAAACTGCTGACACAGCACACCAGCAAGATGTGGTCAGAAGCCAATACAATAGAAAGAGCTCTCTCTGAAGTCAGAGAATGCCTCTGGCATCCATCACCTGTGGGCTTGTGTTTTTTTTTTTTTTTTTTTAATTTATGATAGTCATACAGAGAGAGAGAGGCAGAGACAAGGCAGAGACAAGGCAGAGATAAAGGCAGAGGGAGAAGCAGGCTCCATGCACCGGGAGCCCGACGTGGGATTCGATCCTGGGTCTCCAGGATCGTGCCCTGGGCCAAAGGCAGGCGCCAAACCGCTGCACCACCCAGGGATCCCTCACCTGTGGGCTTGTAAGCAAGGTACTCCCTGGCCCCAGGGCCCTGTCACCTGCTTTCCCATTCCCCGGCAGCTCTTTCTCCAGATCCTTCACGGCAAGTATGGTCAATTTATTCAGGACTCTGCTCCAAAGGTGACTTTATCAGAGAGGATACCCTGAGTATCTTCCTTCAAAGAGCCCCCCCATCGCTATCTCCCATACCCCGACTTGTGGGCTTTCATCGTGCCCTTTGCCATCTGACCTACCAACTTGTCTATAAATTTATTATCCGTCTCCTCCAATTAGAATGCAAACTCTCTGGGAACAGAGATAACAGGTTTTTTTTTAAACATTTTTTTTAAAGATTTTATTTATTCATTCATGAGAGACACAGAGAGAGAGAGAGGCAGAGAGAGAAGCAGGCTCTATGCAGGGAGCCCGATGTGAGACTCGATCCCAGGACTCCAGGATCACGCCCTGGGCCGAAGGCAGGCACCAAAGCTCTGAGCCACCCAGGGATCCCCCCAGAGATAACAGTTCTATTCACTGCTCTACCTCCACATCCTAGAACAGCCCCTGGGACAGACTGGGTCCATAACACCTGTTTGTCATTCAGAGGTTCGAGTGGACATTTCTCAATTTCTCCAAGCTTCTGCTTCTTCCTGGGAATGGAAGCATCTCGCATCCTAAGGGTTATGCAGGGATAGTTTATTTTAAATGCCCAGCATGGGACACGGCCTGCCATGCAAGAGAATATCAGTCTGAT
This sequence comes from Vulpes vulpes, assembly GCF_048418805.1. NCBI lineage: Eukaryota > Metazoa > Chordata > Mammalia > Carnivora > Canidae > Vulpes > Vulpes vulpes. The sequence goes on along the minus strand of NC_132792.1, from coordinate 6,983,213 downwards.
TATGATAATCAGACCCATTCAGCAGCCCCTGCGCTGGCACAGGCCTTCCTATTTGACCTCGCTGCAAAAGCCTTTGTCAAAGAAGGAGGATTTGGGCCAGCATTTCCCAGATCTGGCTGCCGATCAGAATCACCTGGAGAGCTTTGGAAAAACACAGCTGTCCCAGGCCTGCTGCGGTCATCCTGACCCATGTCTGCCAATTGGGGTCAGGAAACCACGTATTTTAAATACTTGCATGGCCCTGACATTCCCCATTCAGGCAGGAGGCGACTCCAGAGAGGGATGTCCTGATGCCAGTGTTTCATGAGAGGTCATTTTCATTATGATAAGGAATACACACTTCCTGAACCAGGGTAGGGCTGCGTACCAAAAGCACGGTTATCAGTAAGGGGGAAAAGGAGTAAAGGGCTGCAAGAACTTGCTGGAAGGGAGATGGCCACATGGTCAGATTGAGAGCCTACCCCAGCCACACCTACAGTCTGGCAGGCACATCTCTGCAGGCCACGCTGTCGGACTCGACCTGATGGCTACACTTCTTTTTCAGTGTCGATGGTGTTAGGCAGCAGGTAGGCAGCGGATGCTTGCAAGGCTGTTTGCATTTCTGAGTGTTTAATCTTTTAATTATGACTCTTGGAGTTTTTACAACATAAAGCTAATAAGCAAACACATGGCCTCTTTCTTGAACTTCATTTCGTGCACAGAGTGTTTACACAACTGTGAATCCCCACGCTGGAAAATACTGGGGCCAAGAGGTAAACCCACTAGGTAAACAAACTGAAATTGCTCCATGTTTATAATAAAATAAGTGTATACAAAAGTAACAGGGTGATATTTTCCTAGTAATTATCTAGATGCGTGCTGTCCAACGCTGTCACCATTAGTCACATGTGGCTATTTAAATTTAATGAAAATTGAGTTAAAAATCCCGTTCCTCTATTGTACTCACCCCATTTCAAGTACTCCGTAGCCACATGGGCCTGGGGCTCTGCCGTCAGACTGCGCAACTAGAGGCCGTTCCCATCACCACACAGTGATGCTGACGTACATTTTCAAGAAGTATGTGTTTTCGTCGGATGACAGCCAGGGCGTAGGAATCTATAACACATGGCCTGGGCCCAATGAGTAGTAAAGCCCAAGAAAGGACAAAAGCACAAAATACTTGTGTCATTGAGAAACTTCAGTCTCAATGAGTTTTTCTAATGTCTTTATTATCTTGGATATTTAAGAAGAAGCTGTCATTTTTTTTTTTTTAATGAGTGGGAAATATCAGAAAGGGAGACAGAACATGGAAGACTCCTAACTCTGGGAAACGAACTAAGGGTGGTGGAAGGGGAGGTGGGTGGGGGTTGGGGTTGGGGGAGACTGGGTGACAGGCACTGAGGTGGGCACTTGACGGGATGAGCACTGGGTGTTATTCCGTATGTTGACAAATTGAACACCAATAAAAAATAAATTTATAAAAAATATAAAAATAAAAAAAATAAATCACTGGGAAGGCGTAAAAAAAGAAAAAAAAGAAGAAGAAGCTGTCAGTTACTGATAAGAGAACATTGTGGAACAGATACATAAAAAGTGACTTCAGACAGATGTTTAGAAGTTTTCTCCCAAAGAGTGGCTTTGCCTGTAGAGGTCATAGAAACATGGGGCCCTGGTTCTGTGGCGTCTCCACTGAGAGGACGGCCGTACCACTCACAGCCCTCAGAGGGCCTGGGCTGGATGGGAAGCATCCAGCATTAGGTCAACATCTGCACTGCTCTCCGTAGGAAAGAAAACCATATTGAATTTGAGAGTTCTGATCACCTGACCCCATGCTGTCTCTCTACCCCCCCATAGGAAAGACCAGCTGGAACTGGACAAAGGGGACAGTGTGCCCTCACATCTGAGCCTCAGGATCCAGCATTAAGATTGGCTGCATGAAATTGGCTCAGTGATGCCACCTCAGAGAGCAGCAGTTTGCTCGTAGTGATGTAGGGGTGGTCATGGCCTATCTGATGAAGCTGTTTTAAGAGGGAAATGGGACAGTGCATGCAAAGCCCTGAATTCAGCCCCTGCCTTGTAGGACACACGTAATCCATGGTTTACAGTAATGTGTGCTTGCGCTTGTAGGTCAGGTGGTCCTAGGCACCAAGTCTCCACTTTGCTAGTCATTACATTTTTTTTTAAAGGATTTTATTTATTTATTAATGAGAGACACACACACACACAGAGAGAGAGAGGGAGAGAGAGAGAGACAGGCAGAGACACAGGCAGAGGGAGAAGCAGGCTCCATACAGGGAACCGGATGTGGGACTGGATCCCAGGTCTCCAAGATCAGGCCCTGGGCTGAAGGTGGCACTAAACCCCTGAGCCACCCAGGCTGCCTTTTTTTTTTTTTTAAGGTCATTACATTTTTGTGTTGATTTCCTCACCTGTAAACCAGGAATGGAGCTCCCTCTGTGCAAGCCAGTTATGAGAAGCAAATGAAACGAAGCATGTCAAAGAGCAGCGATGCGCTGGACCCACAGAACTAGCTCCCTCTCCCTTCATCTAAGACACATCATGACACACAACACAGTTTCAGTTCCCGACCTTTATCCCTGTGAAGGTCAAGACTGGGCTGGACCATGGTTAACCGCAGATGAATTTCCCTTCCACTGCGAGCTGCATTTCGTCTCAGCATCCCTTCTACTCCCTGTAGGATGTGGGAGGATGTGGGTGGAGAGGCCATTCCCTGTCAGAGCGTCCCTGCTGGCTAAGAATACCTGAGAACTGCACAAAGATCGGCGGATAAGAACTGAAAACTTGAGTTGGGCTTGTTGCTTGGTCTTTAACTTCTTACCCTGTGAGTGCCTGGCTCAGCATGAGGCTGAGTCCCCGCAGGAGCGGGACTTGCATGCAGGTGGGTGAGGCAGAGAGCAATTGAGAGAATCCAGAGCCGCCAGCTGGAGCAGCAGGTGATGGAGCTCTGGTCTGTTCCACCTTTCACCCCCAGAGTGCCAACCCCGCATATTTCCCTGGGCCTTTCATTACCCATGGGATTTCACTACGCCCTAAGGCTGCATGGGGGGTTTCTAACTCCACTGCACAGGAATGCAAGCTGACCCTCACAAAGGAGGATGACTTTCCAGAAAGGCACGGCTGCTCAGTGGTCAAGCTGGAACGAGGCCCAGGAGGTCAGGATCCTTTGTTGGTTTGTTTCCACTGTAAGCTCCCTCATGCCGTCTCAAACTTCAGGATTCTTTGCAGGCTTCCCCACCCTTCCCCTGTCCGACACCAGCTGACCTCTCCTTACAGAACACCTACCCGCACTTACTCCGCCTTCTCTAATATCTCACCTTTACCGTGGAGCTGAAAGAAATGTATCTTGACCAAAATAATTCTCTCCAAAGGCTTGATGACTAATAGTTACCAGCTCAGGAAGGTTTTGAATGAAAAGTTTGGTTTATTTTAATCATATCCCATGATGGTGAATTCATACACTTGCTGACACAGGTCCTGTGTCAAGAGGCAGAGTACGAGGCACAACTTTGCCCCTCTTGGCTGGTGATGTTGGGGTGTCTTCCCAAACCTGAGTCTCAGTCTCTTCGTGTATGAAATCAGAGTCCTGTGCCTTCAGAGAGCTCCAGGCCTAGGCTTCTGAGGCCCTTGGAGATACAGGCAAGCACCAGGAACCTTGAAGAGCAGGTTATCAGGTGGCTCAGTTGGTTAAGCATCTTCCTTTGGCTCAGGTCATGATCTCAGGGTCCTGGGATAGAGCCTTGCATCAGGCTCTCTGCTCAGTGGGGAGTCTGGTCCTCCTTTTCCTCTTCCCCCCCTGCTTGTGCTCACTCTCTCTCATGTTTTCTCTCTCTCCCTCAAATAAATAAATAAAATATTTAATAAAAAAGAACATTTTTTGAAAAGCAGGTTATCTTGTCCATCCTCTTCCCCCTAGTTTTATATAAGATGTTCCTGGATTTGAAGACAATAGCAAGACACAGCATGAACAGCCTCCTTGACATCCTGTCTCAACTGCCTCTCTGGGGAGCTCTGGGCAAGCAGACCTCAAGAGTCTTTCCCCCTTGGAAATAGCTAAAAATTCTCTCTTTCTTTATCCTCCAGGGGGATTTCTCATTCTCTTCTGGACCAGAGCCAAAGATTTTTTACTGCTAAAAATCATGAACATTTATCTCCATATCATTTCTGGAAAGAGCCTACACATGTCCTTCTAAAGCTGAGTGGCATAGTGACTCTGTGTGTCTAGCATGTCTTCAGTTTTTGACGGAGCCATGATGCAGCCTTGAGGCGATGCAATCAGCCTATAATGGAGAAGAGAGAACGAACTGTAATGAGGAGGATAAAACATAAATTAACCCTTCGGTTCTGTTGTCTGCAGGCGTGTGTGTGTGTGACAGCCAGGGGCTGATGAGCACAATTCAATACTCTTCAAACACGCATCAAGCACCTCTCATGATAGACGTGTATTCCCACATTGCTTTATGGTTTACAGAGCATAGTTCAGGTTCAGACACTGAATTAGCCAAGGTTCTATTGACAAAAATCTAGAACCAGTACTGCTCAACTCATTAGAAAAATGAATGTGTGCATGTGTTTCTCTCTGTATGCGTATATGTTGGGTGGGGTTCACCAGAAGGCTACTGGGGCAGTTCAAAGAAACAACAAAAAATGTAAACATATTAGACACAGAGGGTAGGAGCCGGAGGACTTTGAGATAGAATCAGTCAGACCCTGACTGACCCTGACTGATTCTATGCAACTGGCAGAACCATTCTAGATCTTTATAAGACGGGGTATCATGACATAATAAGAAATATATATATTTGGTCTCTGCCTCTGGTTCCCAACACAGAGCTTCAAAATCCCTCTGCGATGGCGCAGCTCCACTCCACAGGAACAGAAACTCCTGTGCTCTAGACTCGTCTAGACCTCGCCCTATGAACCTCTTCCCCTGACTGTTCCTATGTATGGATATTACATCCTCTATAAGAAACTGGTCAGTAACTGTTTCCTGAGTTCTGTGAGCCATTCCAGCAAATTACTGAGACTGAGGATGGGTGGTAGAAAAAGCTCATTTCTAGCCAAGTTGGACAGAAGTTGTGGGAACCCCAGGGGCCCCACTGATTGTGGTTGGTGTCTGAAGTGGGGGGCAGTATTATAGGGTTGAGCCTTCACCTGTGGGATCTGCAGTATCTCTGGGCAGTTAGAGGCAGATCGTAGCACACCCAGTGTGTGCACTGTCCAGCAAGAACCAGAGAACTGTTTGTAAAGCCATCCACAGAGTTAAGTCTGCAGAAAGGCACATCATCCAGAATTAAAGACTATTGGGGAGAATACCCCAAGAGGGAATTCAGGTTAAGATGGTATAAATATAGCCCAGGGAGCAAGAAATGGAACAGCCTGCTCAGGCATCAGAGTCACAAAATGTGTGGCCTCTGCTCTTGCTAACAAAGATAGTATCACTACACACATTGCTGAGATGTTTTGCAGACCTGGGCCAGGGAAGGGAAAGACCACCTGACCACAATCTTGATAAAACCAGAAGGACAGGCACCAGAAAGACAAATCAGTCTTGAAGTTTACCCAATCCCTGGCCAATCAGAAGAACCTACAACCCCTAACCTTCTACCTCTGAATTTTGCCCTTAAAAATCCTCACTTGCAAGCCATCGGAGAGTTCAGAGCTTAGAGCATTCACTACCTGTGCTCCTGGGTGGCACCACACCAGTAAATAGCCTGTCTTTCTTCACAGCAAAAGCCCAGTGTCAGCTTTTTATTGGCTTAGTGTACATCGAGTGGACGAACTCGTGTTAGGTTCGGTTACGCTTGGTTTGGAGAAACCCACCGTTTGGGAGCCAGAGTATTGAGAGTAAAGAATCGTAGATAGCAATCTACTTCAGTATTTAATGCGGGGAATTGGTTCCACCAGGGGTAGAACAGTGGAGAATCCAGAGGGCAATGAGTCCACCTAGACTAATAATAGTGAAAAGCCTACCTCTCTTCTGCCGGGTAGAAAACGGGGAGAGGTGGTGATTCTCCACATTGGAGGTGGGGACCCTGATGGGGGCTGTATCATCAGATGCGGGGACAACAGGGTGAGAGACCCTCAAAATGCCCACACAAGAGATGAGGCCACTGCCAAAGACATGGCAGAAATAGGAAGGTGCAAGAAATACCCGATCCTCCCCTTTCTCTCGCCCACCAGCCTTCTGCTGGTGTTTCCCAGAGGCAGCTGGCATGGGAGGCTGAAAGCCCAGTCCCCTGCATACAGAGCAGAGGGACAGATCTGGGAGGAGACAGGCACGTGACCAGCCTGGAAAGCTCAGCTGTCCCAGCTCCTTAGAGTGACTCTGGTCAGCCTGTCTCAGGGCCTGACTTGTTCCCTTCAAGGTTCAAGTTCCCTAGCCAGGGATGTGAGGGCCCCAGCTTGGTTCAGATGATTTGTCTGGATGCTCAGCTGTGGCCAGGGCCCCGGCGCACAAGGGTTTTGTTTCTGTGTTTGTTTTTGTTTTATTTTATTTTATTTAAATTTGATTAATTAACATATAGCATATTATTAGTTTCAGAGGTAGAGTTCAGCGATTCAACAGTTGCATAGAACATCCAGTGCTCATTGTATCATGTGTCCTCCTTCATGCCCATCACCCAGTTGCCCCATCTACCCCCACCTTCCCTCCAGTGACCCTCAGTGTGTTTCCTAGAGTTAAGTCTCTTAAGGCAGCTGTTAAGACCCCCTTCCACCCCATACAGGGTCATTTGATGGCCCTGGAGATGGCCTTTATTTTCAGCTCTACTTTGCAAAACAAAGACACCGTAAGTCATGGCTTTCTGCTTCACTGGCTGAGGGACCTCAGGCTTACAATGTGACCTCAGTGCTGTCGTTTTGTAAGGAGAGTGGCTATATTCACCTCCTAGCCTTGTTGGGAAGATGCGATGAGAGACGAGCACGCACGCATCCCTGACAAATCTGGTATTCACAATCACCTACTCTCAGCAGAGCAGCTGCTTCTGTTTGCATGCCATGACCCAGTTAATTCATGGAAGGTTTCAGCCAGGTCAACGAGAGCCTCTCCCATCTCATCAAATAAGCCTGTTCTAATGTAAAAGGTCGCCCAGACCAATCAGCGTTACATGGGAAGACAGATTCCAGACCTTCCAATCCATGCATGCTCAACACAGAGTAGAGGTAGAGGGGAAAGTGGTTCTTGGAGAAAGAAAATAAATTATCTCACTCTTTTTTGTGAATAAAGCACACATATACATAGGGACTAGAAACAAATACGAAGTCTACCTTTGATGATACAATTTCATGGTGGGGAAGTGGGGGTTGGGGGAAGACATCCAAAAGGCTCCCTAAGCAGGCAGTAAATGATGTGTCCTTGGGTCTCTCTGGATTTACTAGAGAGTTTGGGAGAGAGGTGACTTAGCCTCTGACCTGAGAGGAGCACGGGGTATAGCAGACCTGGCATTAGGGCTTCCACATTAGATCAAAGCAGTTTAAAGTCCCTGCTGCATGATTTCCAGGGCACACACTCTTGCGACTTGGGGTGGTGATTTCTTCTCCCTGAAGCACAGGAGTGAAGGGAGGTGAAGCCTGCCAGGCCCTGGAACTGGTGTGTTGCTGCCGCTCCTGTCTGCTGCTCAGGTCAATCCTATTTTGCTCAAGGCCAAGTCTGGGGGCTGTTTCCTCCTTCTTGAGTTTCACTTCATGCCCGTCTCCCATCTCCTGACCCTGTACTCCCCTCTCCCATCATGTGCCTGACGACTTTTCCCTGGATCTGATCTTCTCCTAATGAATAAGATGCACATGGCCTCAACCAGCCTTGTCCAATGCTGGGCCTGGCTTGTGTGCCCCTTGAGCCTTTAGAGGAGAGATTAGACAGTCTGTCTGTCCCCGAGTCCTGTTTACTCACCCTTAGATCTGACACCGAGGCCATCAACAATGATCTCTGTTGCTCCCAGCAACAATTACCCTATGTGCCTCCATGGTGGTTCTGGCTCACCAGTTCTGAAGCAAGGCACCCTCTCTCCCCGGCAGCCTCAGAGCGTGGTGTCTGTGGTTTGGCCCCATCTGGGCTAACTCTGCATTCTCTCATTCTCTGCCTCGCAGCTACCCTTCTGGCACAATTACAAGTGGGACTCTGAGCGAGGCAAGGGTCAGGTGAGCTCATGTCATTCTCCGCAACCACTCGGGATTTGTCTCCTCCACAGATGCCTGCCTCTGCTTTGTCTCAGGTCACCCATTGGCTTCGCCCACACCCCAGCCTCTGAACCTCTGTGGATTTGGTGTTTGCATTCATCCACTCATTTAATCCCTAAGCAAACATTTATTAATCTCCACCCTAATAAAGTACTGCAAAACGAGCAGCTTATATATGTATAGCAGAAATATACTCTCGCACCTATGGAGGCTAGAAGTCTAAAACCAAGGTGTAGCAGAGCCCTACTCCCTCTGAAGGAGTCTTCCTTGCTCCTCCCTAGCTTCTGGTGGGTTATTGGCAATCCCTACAGTCTTTGATCTGCTAATGCCTCACACGGCTATGCACCTCCTTCTTCACATGGCTGTCACCCTGTGGGTCCCTCTGTCTCTTCACAAGGCCTCTGTCCAAATTCCCCTCATTTTAGGAGAGTCGAGTCACTGGATTGAAGCCCACCTTAATCCACTATCAATTTTTTTTTAAGATTTATTTACTTATTCATGAGAGACACAGAGAGAGAGGCAGAGACATAGGTAGAGGGAGAAGCAGGCTTCATACAGGGAACCCAATGAGGAACTTCACCCCAGGACCCCAGGATCAGGACCTGAGCCACAGGCTCAACCCCTGAGCCACCCAGGTGTCCCAATCCACCGTAATTCGATGATATTTACCAAGACCTCATTTCTGGATAAGGCCCATCCCATTACACAGGGGAGGGGTTAGGATAGCAAGATAATGGGAATGTGTTTATGGGAACACAATTCAACCTATAACATCGAGGATTTGGCAAGTCTTGTGTTAGGCACCAGCGTGGACCCGATGAGTCTACACCTTCAAGGTACATTCAAGCCACAAGCCTCATCAAATCGACTCTTTTCTTTCTATCCAGTTAGATTTCCCAGGCTTCACTGCCTGGATCTCCGGCTTTCTCTTTCCTCTAGAGCTAAATTTCCCAGGATTCTTTTTATTTTATATTTTTCAAATTACCACAATATCCGTGTCCAATCCCTAGGAAATAGGAAGTTTCGTGTAGTCGTGTATCTGTGCAAACATCTGAAGAGGCAAGGCCGAGCTGCCGGCTCAGGGTTTAATAAGAAGAAACAGGAAAGGAATTGAATTAAAGGGAACAAGAATAATCACCCATCTCAGGTTCTCTTTGAAAAAAAAAAAAAAAAAGATTTCAATCATTTTCAGGGGAATACTTTTTCCAATTCAACAGCTCTACTCAGTTTTCTCCTCCAGAAAACTGGCAGAGGCAACAGATTCCCGGAGAAGTGAGTTACAGTGAGGGCTGGCAAACTTTTTCTGGGCAGGGCTCTGTGGGCCATCGGATCTTTGTCACAAGCACAACTACGCAACCCTGCCATGTAGTGAGAAAGAGCCGCGGACTGTATATGTAAAGGAGTGGACGTGGCTATGTTCCAATGAACATTTATTTATGAAAACAGGTGATGGGCTGGATTTGGGGACCAGAAAGCACCCAGAGTGGAGCCCGGAGCAGGTGGCTGAACTACATCTGCAGAGCCGGCTGCAGCTGGCACATATCCCGCCAGGGGTGTCTCTGCTTCTCTGACCACCTGTTCTGCACATTCTCTAAGAAAGTCCTCTTTTTAAAAAAAAGAAAGAAGAAAGAAAGAAAGAAAGAAAAGAAAAAGAAAGAAAGAAAGAAAGAAAGATAGAAAGAAAGAAAGAAAGAAGAAAGAAAGAAAAAAAGAAAGTCCTCTTTCATAATGACCTGCACTCTGTCTCCTGTGTCCCCACGCCCCCTTATGGGTCCTGGGCCTAGAGCACAACTTCCAACTTTGTCGCACCCAGAAACCCTTTGGATATTTGTGTTCTCCTGAGTCTTCTCTCCTTCAAACAAAACCTCTTGAGTTCTTATGGTGATTCCTTGGCCAGCATGGTTTTAATTTCTTTCCTTTTTCAGATCACCCTTGGCTTTTTTAATAATAAATTTATTTTTTATTGGTGTTCAATTTACCAACATACAGAATAACACCCAGTGCTCATCCCATCAAGTGCCCCCCTCACTGCCCGTCACCCATTCACCCCCACCCCCCGCCCTCCTCCCCTTCCACCACCCCTAGTTCGCTTTCCAGAGTTAGGAGTCTTTCATGTTCTGTCTCCCTTTCTGATATTTCCCACACATTTCTTCTCCCTTCCCTTATATTCCCTTTCACTATTATTTATATTCCCCAAATGAATGAGAACATATAATGTTGGCTTTGTGGGACGTTGGCATGGAGTGTGTTTGAGCCGCTACCTCACAAACTTGCCTGCAGGGCCAGGTGACTGGCTTCTGGGAGACTTAGGCTCCTCACCTGGCAGCAGGAGAAATTTGCTGCTCTTTGGGGCTTTCTGCCAACAGGAAGCAGGAGCTCTTTGCCCTGAGGGTGCCTAGCATTCTGTGGGTCCTAGGTAAATGATTAGCATCTTATCCTGGGGCACCCCAGGGGAATGGTCAAGGCAGATGAGGAGGGATGTGACTCCTGGGATGGTACAGAGAGTGGGGGAGATCAGCCTGACATGTAGAAATGGCCTTCATAGTCATGATACAGACCCAGGGGAGGTAAAGCCAGGCAAGTGGGAGATCTCTGCTGAGTCCACCTGCGTGTGCCTCGCAGGGCATGTCTGGCAAGTATTACCAAGCCGTGCAGACATGCAACAAGCCAGCAAAGGCCGGGACAGAAAATTAGGGCATCAGGGACCCTATTAAGGAGATGGTCTCCTGGCCATTCTTCCTTTAAAGGAATAGAGCAAAATCTCAACCTTGCCCTTCACTCTGGGAAGTGTTAAGCTCACTTGTGTCTCCTCCACTGCGCTTATTCTGATCTTAATGAATTCCGCTTGCAAGGTATATTTGATTAGAAGAGTCTAGAAAGGTCTGAGCTGGGTTGGGGTTAGAGAAGGCCTTGGGTCTCTGTATGTGTGTGTCTCTGTCTCTGTCTCGGTCTCGGTCTCTGTCTCTCCCCCCCCCCCCCCCACCGCTTTCCCACACAGATCTGACAGGTCTGAAACCATTTATTTTGTTTAAAAAAAAATAAAAACTCTACACTCCCCTTCCTCCCTCTGTTAGAACAGAGGCTTTGCAAACCACCTGTCCAGATCCTGAAGGAATCACAGGGACTGGATTCCGTCTTGCATGATTTTAGCAATGGATGCCTTGCATTGTTAATACTCTCAGAACAGGGCTGGCTCTGGGTGATACAAACTGCCCTATTTCTCCAAGAGAAAAGAATTAGTGGCCACTGCCCCAACTTTGTCCCCCCCTCTATGGAAGGAAAGAAAGAAAGCATTAACTGCCCCATGTTAAATCTAGTAAACACCAAACTCCATTCTCCTGGTGCTCCAACTTTGCGTTTATCCTTCTCTTGGTCCCTCTCTCGATAGATAAAATCAATGAAAGGATACTAATTTCATGTATTTTTTTGTCACTTAAAAATATGAGTTGAGGGAAGCCTGGGTGGCTCAGCGGTTGAGCGCCTGCCTTTGGCCCAGGGCATGATCCTGGAGTCCTGGGATCGAGTCCCGCATCGCGCTCCCTGCATGGAACCTGCTTCTCCTTCTGCCTATGTCTCTGCGTCTCTCTCTCTCTCTCTCTGTCTCTCATGAATAAATAAATAAAATCTTTAAATAAAAAAATATGAGTTGAGAATCTACTGTGTGCAAGGTCCCATGCTAGAGATAAAAATATGAAAATATGATCTTGGGCTTATACAATGTTACAGTTCGATTTGGTGATAGATGCATAAACACAAATTGTGATGTGACAAGGTATTAATGAAGGTAGGTGTTGGTGATATTGGGACCATAGGAGAAGAAACCCTTATTATTGGCAGGGATGGAGAAGCCCGCATGCAAGGCTCCACCCATGAGGGAGGCAGTGCGTGTGCTGAGTTTCCTGAGCAGAGATGCTTGTCAATGCTTGAAATGAGCATTAGAGCTGAACATCCCTGACCTGAGGATCATGATTTTCATGATTCATGTTCTCAGGAGATGCCTTTCATGGAAAATGAAAACCAGACTGGCTCCTGGTTGATCTCCTGATTAGCACTCTGTGGACATGCTGTGGGGTCTGATGTTTAATCTAGATTATCCCCATGCATTCATGATTTTTATTGAGAACTCACAATGCCAGGCAGTGTGGCAGGAAATGGAGATATCCTGATATCCCTTTGGCTCCTCTGGAAGCAGATGCTGAGGCTGAGTTTGGGATCCAAGATATTTATTTGGGACCAACACCTATGAAAGGAAGGGGCAGGAAGAATTTGAATTAAGAGGCAGACAGAATGAAGCTCCGTCCACCTCGGCACTAGTAGCATCTGAGGTCAGATCATTCTTTGCTGCGGGGGGCAGTCCCCTGCATTTGGCAGCATCACTGGCCTTCACTCACTCGATGCTGGTGGTACCTCCCGAAGTTAGGATAACAAAACATGTCTCCAGAAATTGCCAAATGCCCCAGCAGGGGAACTGTGCACAATCATCCTTGGTTCAGAGCCACCGGATGTTGGGCGCTTGGGCAAGAATCATCCATAAAGTTGCTCCAAGGTGGACTGAAATGTCCAGGGCTACACGGCCTGTCCCTCTTAGTCACTGGAAGGAGTGGCCTGGCACAGAGCTGACAGCCACACTCCCCATGACCAAGCAGCATGTCCCTCCTTCTGTAGAGGGAACGTGTGTGGCATCTCTCCTGTCTACCACGGTCCATTCTTGCACTCCACAGCTTTACTCAGCTCCTCCAGGGACTCAGCTTGCCTGTTGTTTCAAGGGGCAATTTGGAAGAAGGAGGTTAGTGGGATGGGCCACAGCCCCTGCCATGGGGGTTGGAATCAGGGCCACAGCGGATACTCATGCCCCTCCTCTGCTGTCCATTCTAGATTCCCCTCATCCTCAGTGACCACCCAACCCCAGCTGGTCATGAGTGATCAGAGGTGCTGCCCAAAGCTCTGCTCATTGTCAGAGATGTCTCTTGTTATTGTCCTTCAAGGTAACTGCTGGGTGGGACCATGGTCCATGTTGGTCTTGTACCTACATAACAATGGGCTCATTCATACCAAGCTCAGATTTTTTCCCCTCCCCTTCTGCTGGCCATACAGCATCCCTGATGCAGGTGTGCACATGAGAGGGGTGTAACAGCAGCAGCGCCATGGCAGTCTACACCACCTGCTTGAGCTCTCTGGTGCTGCTCCTGCTTGGGATGCATGTCTGGGATGCATTACTTCCATCTCCTAAGACATTGCTGCTCATTTTGACCAGCTTATTATTGACTCAGTGGTTGTGACTGTATCCAGCTCAAGATGGGCGGTTCCATCCACACAGTCACATGGTGTCTCCGGGTCATCAT